>NC_079222.1:22451047-22786047 GCF_029633865.1 Lampris incognitus
TATGCATTTAAAATTAGTTTTAGATCAATTACACAAAAAACGTTATGATAAGATCTACCTAAAACGAGTGTGATCATGCGCGTGATCGTGTGCGTCATGTCACTATTTATGATGTGTTTTGGTCACATCATTTCCTTCGTGAAGTTCATTGTTCTATCCTAGACAAAAACTAGCGTTCTCCAGTGCAGAGAAATAGTCTAAATTTGGTTTTTGATTATTGCCAACATGTCTGGTTACAGACGCCATATTAAAGTTGTTAAAATGTTAATTTTGGTGTCAGTTAGTTTCTTAACAGACATACTAACATATGTAATGCATTAATATCTCAATTGGGTATTTATCTTGACAGAATATAAAGTGTAAAAACCGTGGCGGTCAAAATGACCGCCCACGGTTGTTCCAGTAGTTTTTAAGTTCTGGTCGTTGTTTGGGACTATTTCAATATTTATTTTCAGTTCTTTTGTTACATTTCACGTTTTATAGGCCTTGTTACGTTTGTTAGATTAGTAATATGTGTTTTCCGTTTTGTTTTTCAGGTAATATTTTCACTTTTTCAATTTTGCTATTCAAGTTTGACCATGACTCTCTGAAGTTTGATTTGTTTAAAAATAGTATTATAGTTGCTAAAATGTTAATTTTGGTGTCAGTCATTTCCTAACAGACATACTAACATATGCAGTGCATTAATATCTCAACTTGGTATTTGTTTTAACAGAATTTAGAATTTAAAATCCAGCTGTCATTTTGACCACCCATGGTCATTATAGGTAGGAGTGAAATCCTGGTTGTTCTAGTGTTAAGAAATATTACAATAATTGCCCAGAAACTTTGCCACCTTAATCTTGTTAGATGTACAGTGCCTTGCAAAAGTATTCAACCCGCTTGACAGTCATCACTAATTTCTGGATTATAAAAGATACTCACACATCTGTTCCTGAACAATATTATTTCTGTGAACCCATAAGCTCTCACATTATGTTCCCAAAGCCAAAATAAGTTGTTTTGCGACTTTTTGTAAATTAAATACTAAAATATAGTGCATTCATAAATATTCAACTCCCACATATCAATATTTTTTAGAGTACCCTTTTGCTGCAATAATAGCCATGATTCTCGTGGTTAGGTAAGTATGTACGAGCTTTGCAAATTTTGACTTGGCCACTCAAAAACATTCACCTTTTTATTGCTGAGCCATGCCATTGTTGCTTTAGCCTTCTGCTTAGGATCGTTGTCTTGCAGGAAGGTGCACCTTCTGCCAAGCTTCAATTTTATGGCAGACTGCAACAGGTTTTCTTCCAATATTTCCCTGTATTTAGTTCCATCCATTCTTCCCTTAATTTGAACAAGGTTCCCAGTGTCTGCAGATGAAAAGCAACCCCATAATGTTATGCTGCCACTGCCATGCTTCACTGTAGGGAGGGTGTTTTTTAGGGCATGAGCAGTGTTGGGTTTGCACCACACATAACACTTTGAGTTTTGGCCAAAAAGCTCAACGTTTGTCTCATCTGACCACAAAACCTTTACCCACATCCTAACTGGGTCTCTCTCGTGCTTGGTAGCAAACTCTAAGGGTGCGTTTATATACATAGTTTTAAGCAACGGCTTCTTTCTTGCCACCCTCCCTTACAGGCCAGATTCATGGAGAGCCTGTCACATGGTGACTCATGCACATTTACTCCAGTTTCAGCCACTGACCTCTGGAGCTCCTTCAAAGTGATCGCAGGATCAGCTGTGACTTTCCTCACCAGCTCATGTCTTGCTCGGGCACTTAGGTTTGAGGGACAGTCTGTCCTACAAAGCGTCTGGGTGGTGTGATACGGCTTCCACTTTCTGACAATGGATCCACCAGTGTTCCGCTGGACATCCAAACACTTGGATATTGTTTTGTATCCCTTTCCCGCCTTCTGCATTTTAATCACTTTGTCTCTTACTTCAGTATTTTGCACCTTTGTCTTCATTTTCTAATGGAGTTCACGCCCAGTTAATGAACCTTACACAGAGTGCTTTTTATACCTATAAACGAGACCGTTACTTTAATATCTTATAGGTGCACACTAATTGTGTCCAATTGCGTTACCCTGAGTTTGTTTTAGGAATAATTTTCATTTGTGTAAACTTGGATCTTTCAGAGCACAAGAGGTTCAATACTTATGCAAGCGCTATATTTTAGTTTTTAATTTATTAATAAAAGGTCTGTGAAACATAACTTATTTTGGCTTTGGGAACATGCTGTTAGAGCTTGTGGTTTCACAAAAGTAATATTGTTCAGGAACAGATGTCTGAGTATCTTTTATAATCCAGAAATTAGTGATGACTGTCAAGGGGGTTGAATACTTTTGCAAGGAACTGTAACTGACTTCAGTGAGGCCTAATGGCATGTGGGTGCCATGCCATGTTGTACAGACCGCTGCCGACTCTGAGTAATTGCTCCTATTACCTAAATCACACAGGAAAACAGCCACAGGGTCCATGTTGTCTGAAATCCTTAGTCAGTGGCCCGGGCTGCTCATATTGAGTGTCAGCCTCTAGTTTCCCAATACAGCAGCACCTTGCAGTTGTCTGGCTACACCCAAGTCTTGTCCCATTCCTTTTTTAAGCAGAAAAAATATTCGACTTGTTCTGTTGTTTCATTATAGACACATTGGGGGCATTGGGATGTCTCTAAGTAAAGGTCAAGTAAGAATTCAACTTATACATAAGCGACTTTGAGTATTAGAAAAGCGCTATATAAGTTGAATTCTTATCATTCTTATCATGTATAAGTTGAATTCTTATCAGCTAAGCATTCAACTTATACATTAAGTGACTTTGAGTATTAGAAAAGTGCTATATACGTTTAATTTATTATTATTATTATTACATGGTGCGTGCATGTCGGACAATTTGGTACAATACAATGTGTCCAGTCTCTTGATGTCATTCTTTGGGGATTGATACAAATCATAGTTGTTGTTGGTTTTTTTTTTTTTTTTGGGGGGGGGGGGGTTACTGCATGAATCTAACACAAAGATTGCCAGGTCCAGCTGAAAATGTTTTCATTCCACAATTTAACTTGCTCATGTTGTGTCACTTTTTTGTCATTTGTGATACTGGGCTATACAAAAGAAATTGACTTTTTTATGCAAGAAGTACATTTTCTAGCCCAGAATTAGAATGGCCCAAGAGTTTTTGAATCATTCCTAGGCAACATGTTAGGAGTAAGTCAAGCAGATGTAAAGACACGACAACATGTATAGATGTGTGCCATCTTATATCTGCCAGTGGAAGAGTTAACACAAAGCCGGGGAACTGAGAATTACTCAAAACATTAATATTTAATGATTAAAAATGGAGACTTGTTCTCATGTTAAACTTTTTGTTTGAAGAAAGGAAAAAGCAAGGAGCTTTTTTTCCCCCTTTGGTTTTTGCCATTACTTCATATTTATTTCTTTGGCAACAGCAGCCAACAAAAAATAATACAGTATGTAGCAAAATAGTATTTATTTCTAACAAATTACAAAATGACTTTGTAAAATGACGTCAGATATGTCCTCAGGGAAGTTGGAAAAAAACTGATAATAACCGTTTTGCCAATGTATCTGCTCAACCTATTTACATTGTTTCGATCACATATGTTACATTAGCTCCTAGTGTTACATCATATCTTTGATTATAACATTACCTGCATGAATACTCAATTATGATGAGCCAGAGGGCTTCAGATTAATTTCAGATAACCATGAGACTCTAGCAATGTGAACTTATTTACGTTTTAAATTAAGGCACTATTGGTGAAAGTGCTTCATTGAGCCATCAGTGGATTCTCTCACTGTGTGACTTTGCACAGAGGTAGATAGATTAAAAAGTGTAACAAGTTATTCTGTTAAGCAAAAATCTTAGTTGAAACAGGACAGAGATAAAAAAAAAAGCTATGTGCGGTGTATAGATGCAACTTCCATTCTATTATCGCACCAGTCCATTGACAGGTGTCAAATATATAACTACAAGTGATATTCGACTGTAAATGAGTGAATTCAATGTTGCAAAGGGTTAGGTATTGTGTTAGTCTGGCGTGGAAGAATGAGTCGAGAGGCAGAGATCTCTTTTTAATTGCAACTCCCGTGCCCCATACCAGTGTTGTAATCGAGTCACTAAACCTTGAGCTTAAGTTGAGTCTCGAGTCCCCAGTGTTCAAGTCCGAGTCCAAGTCTCCAAAGAAGAGTCCAAGCCGAGTCTAAGTCAAGTCCCCATTGCCTGAGTCTGAGTCCAAGTCCGAGTCATCAAGGTTGAGTCAGTCAAGTTTCAAGATGGGCTCCAGTGCTCCACTCTGGCACCGTAAAAAAGCTGACATACAAATGATAAAGGTCTACATTAAACAAAAATGACACAGCTGTCACCATTTCAAAGGGAGTTTATTTACTTTGTGACACAATAGCCAAACAAAAAACTAACAACAACAAAAAACAGTCTTTATCACTTAACAAGTCCAAGTCCTCATCTCCAACTTCCGAGTCCGAATGCAGTCAATGCTCAAATCCAAGTCCGAGTCATCAGTGCTCAAGTCCAAGTCAAGTCGCAAGTCCTGAAAATCAGGACTCAAGTAGGACTCGAGTCCGAGTCTGATGACTGGACTCGAGTACCACAACACTGCCCATACACCGCACAGCCCCAGGGGTGCTCTTTTATTTACACACTGGCCCTAACTGATAACGTCATAACATTTCCCCACAGTCCTATGGCCTGTCAGTCATTAACAGTCCTCTATCCAGTCCAAGTCAAACCCCCAAACAACAACACATTCCAACATGGACAGAACACCCAAAAAAAACATATCTAATACAATCAACAACAATCCCAACTCGAATATTAACAGTCCTATGAGTCTCAAGGAAGGTTGAATCAGTTCATCTGGATATAATATTTATTGACAGATATGTTGCATCATTCAGCTAAGTGACATCTTCAGTCTAAACTGACTTCAGGTATCCCCACCCCTTATAAACAATACAGTACAATACAGTTGCCTAACGGCTGAAAGCAATGACCACTTCAGTCATTATTAGTCTCCGGGCCTCTCATCCACATGACATATTACAGCGTGACCGGCATGTAGACCACAGTGAGCTAACTCCACTAGTTAAATCAGCTGTTTATATTCACACAACCTGTCATAGGTTTGCCCTCTACAATATCTCCTTTATCCCCAACAGAACCCCTCTGTTCAATGACTTCATCACAGAGCACAAACTGGACTATTTATGTCTCATGGAAACCTGGCAGTGACTTTCTACAGCTAAATTCAGTAACCACCAGGATTTGTTTACATATACAAACCTCGGTCTTAGGGCAGAGGAGGTGGCCTCACGATTATAGTATAAAACTAACATCACTCTCTCTAACTGATCAATCTTCATTTGAACTGCTGGCTGTTAAGCTCTTTGGACCTACACCCATCATTATTGCTGTTCTGTACAGACCACATAAGGCACTGATTATTTTTATCATTGAACTCTCAACAGTTTTAACCCCCCTTAGTGCAATGTCACAAATATTATCTTAATGGGGGATTTAAATGTTCATTTTGATAACACTGACAATATATTCACTAAAGATGTTAAAGCAATGTTAGATTGGTTTGATTTAACGCAATATGTCATCTTTACAACCCACACCAGAGGTCATACCCTTGACTTAGTTTGCGGTTTTGGCATTCCACCATATAACATCACTTCTCCTCTACTACCCATCTCTGACCATATAGCTGTGTTAATCAGCACCAATTTACTGCTCAGTGAATCAAGGGTGCATTGTACCATATCATACTGCAACATTAGATATATGAATCCAGATGATCTCAGCAGTTTAATTACCTCAAACCCCATTCCTGCTCCTACCTCCTCACTCCATGATCTTATGGACTACTACAATAATATTTTTATCTTCTGCACTTGATACTTTAGCCCCCTTGAAAACACAGGTTGTCTCACTCCCTATCGCTCCCTATTCTAGTTCAAACACCCACCCTCGTACTGCATGCATTTGCCAACTGTATCTCTCCGGCCGGCTTTCTCGAAGGAGATGCCTCGCCACCTCCGTGACAAGGCAAATCCAGGCCGAACCACTGCTTTTTCCGATACACACAGAGACGCATTCATGTGACGAACACAAGCCGACTCCGCCCCCCTCCTGAAGACAGCATTGCCAATTATTGCTGCTTCATCGAATCCGGCCAAAGTTGGATCTGGCGAGACTGAAGCACGAACCCCGGTCCCCAGTGGGCAACTGCATCAACACAAAACCAATGCTTAGACCGCTACACCACTGCAGACCCCTCTCTTCCCCACAGTTAATAGGTTACTAAATCTACCTGAAAGCAATGTGAACAGTAACCTTTCTAATGAATAATGCTTTGCTTTTTTGAAGTTTTTCAGCTCCAAAATTAGTACCATTCATGAGTAGCTGGCCTCCGCTAACATCACAATGATTTATCATCAGAAAGCACCATGAACTCTCCCCATCCACTGTCCTATTGGACTTCAGTCTTCCAACTGAAAATCACATTTTTGAAAGTATTACTAAGTCCAGCACCTCCACATGTTACCTGGATCCAGTTCCCACAACCCTACTTAAAACATGCCTGCCCTGGGCATCCAGGTAGCGTAGCAGTCTATTCCGTTGCCTACCAACATGGAGATCGCCAGTTCGAATCCCCGTGTTACCTCCGGCTTGGTCGAGCATCCCTACTGACACAATTGGCCGTGTCTGCGGGTGGGAAGCCGGATGTGGGTATGTGTCCTGGTAGCTGCACTAGCGCCTCCTCTGGTTGGTTGGGGCGCCTGTTCTGGGGGCAGGGGGAACTGGGGGGAATAGCGTGATCCTCCCACGCACTATGTCCCCCTGTTGAAACTCCTGAAAAGAAGTGGCTGGTGACTCCACATCTGTCAGAGGAGGCATGTGGTAGTGTGCAGCCCTTCCCAGATCGCCAGAGGGGGTGGAGAAGCGACCAGGATGGCTCAGAAGAGTGGAGTTATTGGATAGATACAATTGGGGAGAAAAAGCAGGGGAAATAGAAGAAAAAAAAACCGAAAAGAAAACATGCCTGCCCTCTTATCATCTCCCTGATAACCTCCACATCAACTCCTGTCTGTCCACTGGTACAGTTCCCCCTTCACTGAAGGTTGCTCTAATCAGACCAATGCTGAAAAGACTGAAATTAGACTCTACTGGCCAAAATGAATACAGGCCTACTTCCAATTTACCATTCATCGCCAAAATCCTTTTGAGAGGGTAGTTCTGTCTCAACTCCAGATCTACCTTGACAACAACAACAACAATAATAATAAACATTTTATTTAAAGGTGCCTTTCATGACACTCAAGGTCACCTTACATAAAATATAATAAAACAAAGCAGCAAAAAAATTAGTGCAATCAACAATAAACGCACAATAAGCAATAAATCATGCATCAGCAGGAGTTAAAAAAAAGGATGAATTTGAAGCTGTTAATGCTGTTAAAGCGTGTATGCTAGTTTAAAAAGTTGAGTTTTATGAGCAGTTTGGAATTCTGTAATGGATTCCAGTAAGCAGATATGACAGACAATGTCGTTCCAGAGTTTGGGTGCAGCATAGGCGAAAGCCCTGGCACCCATTGTGCCGAGGTCAATGATGTTTGAATTTGGCTGTAGAAAGTCATTCTGTGACTGCCAAGTTTCTGTGAGACATAAATAGTCCATTTTGCACTCTGTGATGAAGTCATTGGCCAGACGGGCTTTGTTGGTGATAGATCAGATATTGTAGAGGGCAAACTTATGGAAGGAGGTTGTGCACGTATAACAGCTGATTTAACTAGCGGAGTTAGCACACTGTGGTCTACATGTGGTCTACAGTAAAACAGTACTGTGGGGTACCACCGTAAGTGGAAATGGAGGTTCCAGGAGGGAAGCATTGAATGTAAACAGTCAGTCATGTGAAGAAGACTGTAGAGAATGCTGCAGGTTGGCCACTAGCATTCGGCTACCCAGCCTGTTGGGGTGGAGTCCGTCAGTTCTGAAGAGGGAGAAATTATCCCAAAACAGATTAAAATTGTCAATAAAACTTATATTGTAAACTCAGCAGACAGAGATGAGATACGTGTGCAGGCCGAAGATTCTACTGAAATGCCCTACTCCGCGAGCCAGTATCAGAATAGGACCTGAAATAAAAACAGACTTTCCACAAGTACTTAAAAAGCAAATAAAAATTGAGTAGCCAATTTGAAATAACCTAAATCAAAGATATGACTTAACATATTGTATATCACACACACACACACACACACACAAACAGACACACAAAAAGGGAGGGGGTGTCAGGACCATTATTTGGGGCTGTTTAGTGCTCTATATCAGGAGGCTGCTTTTTATTCCCCTTCCTACAACCTCTGGTCTCCAGCTCCATCTTCCATACCTCGTATGAGGTCATGGCAGTCTCCTCACAGTACCCGTTGTCATAATAGACATCGTGGCTAAAAGTTTTTCTGTCCTTGTGGCACTTACTGCATGTGAGTCACCCATGCAAAGGGAGCCATCATTTTCCGCTGAAAATCAGGCTCCATGTCTGAAAAAAAACAGTAATTTATATTGTATTATATATTATATATTATATTGACAGTAATTTATATGACATATGGTAAAGCACACTAGTAATTGGGCTTATTGGGCACTGAATTTTCCTTGTTAATCTGTGACTTTCATTTGACTTCATCCAACTAGTTTATCATTAATTTATGTTTCTAAACAACATAGTATATGTTATGTTGCTTAGAAGCATAAATTAATGATAAACTAGTTAATGTTGCTTAGAAACATAAATCAATGATAAACTAGTTAGATGGAGTATTATGGTATATAGTTATATGGTAATGATGAAATGAACATTCAACATGTTTTATGTCAATAGTTACATGTTATTTTATATTTTGATGCAGATTATTGATGTGTTACAATGTTCAGAGACAAATTAATAAAATATTAACATCAAGGTGTATTGATGCATGCTCAATAATTCAGGTAAGGAAATCACAGAAAGTTGAATCAGTTCATCTGGACACAATGTTTATTAATAAATGTTGTGTCCAGATGAACTGATTCAACTTTCTGTGACATTAACATATTGATATAACTTGTATTGGGAGGATCACAGATGCAGTATAACTCAAGCTATTAACTACTGAGTTTGAATCATCATAAAATAAGCTAAAGTCTGTGCTGATGCCCAAACAAAATAAATCAGAATAGAGTCTAACTTAATCAGCTACTAAAATACAGAAAAAAGAAGCCTTTTTTTTTTTAATTAATTGGTTGGCTAGCTAAAACCAAGCAAGAACAAGCTAAAAGTACACTTGAAGGAGCTAGCTCAAATCCAAATTTTCAAAGTGGTTAACTAATATTATTATAACGTTATAGTATTATTTGATATGTAACGTTACTTCATAACAGTGCTAATTTTAATACCTGAATGATCTTACCTTAGCTAACTTCTTGAAAGGTTGCTCTTTCAATAAAAAGATTTTTCACTGATGTTTTTTTTAGGACTCCTGTAAATTCTGCTAGCTCGTTAATTGGTTTTCAGTTAAAACTGGGCAGTGACATTGACATGCTTACTGTAGAGGAATGATGAATTTTGGTTGCCGAAATTGTAGAACTCTGGTAAAAGTGAGCTACTTTGATTGGATAGAAGATTTGTAGAAGACAGGGGCATGTTGATTGGCTCTTGAAGTCAGGGCTTTTGCACCACAGGGAGGACCACCACGCTGCCTCAGTTATTTCTGTGAAAGGTCAAATTATTCATTCATGCAGTTCTTTTTCCTCGTCTCTGCAACTGTTTCATGACAGCCCCTTGTGACCTGCTGGCGAGACACAAACCCTGTGTTTTTAAGTTGGCCCATGTATCATAAACTAAAAAAAAAAAAACTAAGCTGCTCTTAACCTCTCGTAGAAATCCTAATATTTGAGGGCTTTTAAACTGTTTCGAGAGCCCCTTCTTTTTTCCACCCCCCCCCCCACGAGCACATAAAACTAAAGTTGTTTGTTTCTAAATGAACAAGTGTGAGTCGCTCTTTTTTCCTATAAGCTAACATGAAAGATGTCTGTGAATGTTCTCATTCATCCAGGTCATGGTTATCCAAAAGAGTTGAATCAAGTGCAACTGGACTTGGTATATATCCGTGAAGACATTTCGCCTCTCATCCAAGAGGCTTCCTCAGTTCGTGCCTTTCTGACTAGACCAAGCTAGTCTGACTGGCTGGTGATGAGACTCAGAATTTATCTCTCAAAGTCGTTGTCAGAGCTATTGATATGCGTGGCTCTTTGTGATCCGATGTTTACCAACGCCCGTCACTAACAGAGCCATAGATATGAGTGGCTCTTTTGTGTACCAATGTTTGGCCGCGCTCATCGTTATCGGAGCTATTGATATGTGTGGCTCTCCCTGAACTCCTTCAGAGGAACACCTCTCATCACCAGCCAGTCAGACTAGCTTGGTCTAGTCAGAAAGGCACGAACTGAGGAAGTCTCTTGGATGAGAGGCGAAACGTCTTCACAAATATATACCAAGTCCAGTTGCACTTGATTCAACTCTTTTGGATAACATGAAAGATATTTCACAACTTGTGTAGTTGTGCTTTGTGAGAAGCCAGTGCACTCAGTGATATATTGTTGTAACAGTACCCATAAAGGAAAGAAATTTTGTTTTCCTACAGATGTATAATGTACCATGTAGGGGCTCCTGCCAAAAAAAAGTCATATTCAATTTTGCTGCAGGCTGCGTGTTGTTGAAGTAGCTCCCACTAAACCAAGGTGAAACTCAGAATGGCTAAACCACTGGAGTAAAATGACACAGTTATAGGAGGAGGGGATTTCCCTTAAGGAAATATAGAAATTCATTCATGACTTGTATGTTCATATTTGGGACTGACAAAACTGATGAGACATGTAAGCCAAAGCCAGCTTTGCATTTTTTTGCTTGACTTTGAGGAAAAGGGTTTGAATAAAATTTGCACAAGTCCCAATTTTTACACACATAAAAAAGTGTGCATAGTATGTCAATAGTATGGTCAATCCAAGTAGGCCTTTTGCAAGAAAGTTAATCATCTTCCTCTCGTTTTCTTTTTGTCTTCTGTTCTCTGCACTAGGTGAAGTCCTGAGCTTGGTGGACGACCTGTTTTCTGGTTTGGGTTCATCTTGTGTAGTTGCAGGGAAGCGGAATGGAGACCATCCTCATTCTGTGTTGTATTCAGTGGTCTTCAAGTGCCTGGAACCTGATAGTCTCTACAAGTAAGCTTGTTCATGCCCTTTAGTTAATCTAGTTTTTCATCAGTCACTTGAACACTGATTGATTGATTGATTGATTGATTGATTGATTGATTGATTGATTGATTGATTGATTGATTGATTGATTGATTGATTGATTGATTGATTGATTGATTGGTTGGTTGGTTGGTTGGTTGGTTGGTTGGTTGGTTGGTTGGTTGGTTGGTTGGTTGGTTCATTGATTTACTGATTGATTGTTTGATTATGTTACCTTGTTCATTCTATAAATAAAGGCAATGTCATAAATTGTGGTCTGATTTTGCAAATTTAGCAGTAATCAAGCATAAGAAAGTTGAAGTTAAACATTTGATTAAAACAATGCTTGGCAGGTTTTTGTCGTTTTGCAAACTGCAATGAATTGTCATTTAAAATAAAACAAAGGACATAACTAAGTGAATAAACCAAACTGCCTGTGTAAATCGACTATCTCATGCAATAGTATGTCCTACTCACCTCTTCTGTGGTGTTTTTCTTTGTAAGAGTCAAAATTTATTGCCATCAAATTGACATCATCCTTTATGAATTCCGTATTTCCCATTACCATAAAAAAGACCTCTTATTAAATAATAAATTGTGACCATGTTTGCATCTCACCTAAACAACGATGACTGGGCAAATATCAGTAATACTAAATCCTCCCCCTGGGTGTCTGTAATTCCCACTGGAAATGTTATTTTCTTTTAGGAGCTGCACATTCTTACCTACTCCTGAATACAGATAACCCAAGCTAACCAAGAAAGCATATTTGACTCTCACTTTTGCAGAATGGGTGGATGTTACTGTTCTTCCTTGTATTTTTAGGTCATTATATATTTTTTCACATCAGAAATTTAACCATGGTGAACACAGTAAAGAGGCAGAGGAGCCACTGCCCAGTATTGTCAGTTTGCTGGAGGTCATACAGATATTTCATGTGCCATTCCAACTGTCACTGTAACACATGCCTGGCTGGGTGGCTGCTGTTTTGGTTGTTATTGAATGGGTCTGTCATGGTAAGTGGTCATTTAAGTAACACATCATGTTCCATGTTGTCACAAACCTTCTCTGTTGATCTCAGCCTTCTCTCTTCTGTTCTCTTTTCCCCATTTGCTTATTTATTTACTTGTTTTTTTATTTAATTTTCCCCTTTTCTTTTGTTCATTTAATGTATGCTTGTTACTTGTTTACTTCGTTATCTTTGTTATAGTTTAATTTAATTCATGTTATTTTGGGTGGCATGTCAGGCTGGGCGAAAGTGTGGTGGGGGATTTTGTATGGATGGGTCTCCGGGGAGGGTGGGGGGCAGTGGGTGGGTGTAGTTGTGGTCGATTGTTTGCCCTATTGATTGTATTGGTTTGTGTTTGAAAATTGAAAATAACGGGGTTCCTACGCAGTATGGAAAAGTATGAAATTTGATTTTAGTAATTTCCAGGTCTGGATAACTATGGAAAAAATAAAAGAAAGTATGGAAAAATATTTGTGTTTCCAGACTATTGCCCCTATTCTGTTTTATAAAATATAAAATTCAGGATTTCTAAGAATAAATTGATCATACAAGCAGGGTGTTTTCATGGCGTTTGGAGCAGGCAGCCAGTGCAGCCAAAATGTTTACCACTGTGTGAGAGAGCACGGGACTGTGTGAGAGCAACGACCAGGACGGCTCTGAAGAGTGGGGTAATTGGCCGGGTACAATTGGGGAGAAAAGGGGCGGGGGGGGTAAAAAAAAAAAGATTAGCTGCAAGATGGCAGATGGTTCACATGCTTAAATCTCCATTATATTTTCCCAGTTGAAAAAAAACAAAATCTTCTCAAATAAGATCTGTGTTTCAAATGGGTTAGCTCACCTACCAGTTTTGATCTAAGAGTCAAATGCTGACTTATTTGCTGAAGAAATGTGCTCAAAAAATAATGATGGAAACTATCAAATCTGCTGTGGCGACCGATGAGAAACAGGGAACAAGCTGAAAGAAGAAGAAGAAGAATTTGCTCAAAAAATGCTGGCTGACTGGGCCACCTTACTGGAAAGTTGTGGTCACTCTTGACAGGTTAGCATCTCGTTAGCAATAGGTTCCTTTTGCATAAATTACTGCTTTAAATTTCATGTGTAGGCTATCAAAAAATAGCATTTAATTCGGGAAAAAAACAGTCCGTGGCTTTTCCCTGTGATAATCACAGATCTTTTTATTAATGTTAACTTTTTACCAAATGTAAGAATAGAAAAGGGTGTGGGACAATGAACAACCTACCATCTTGTGACTATTGTATCTGATTTGATTTGATATATTTTTATTTTGAACATAAACATAGATCAACAACAAAAGAAAAACAGATAAAAATAATAATAAAATGAAATTAACAATAAACCCATACAACAAACCTATAAAAAAATTCTCATAAACAACACAGGTTAAATTTTACAAATTAGAAAAGGAATAAGAGGAAGTATAGACTTATTTATTCCTACCCCTTCTCTTCTATTCAATTTACTCATAATTTTTATTGTATGTACAATTTATAAGCAATTATCCCAATTCTATTTACAACCGAAATATCAACCAGTGTCAATAACATAAAACTTATCAACAGTTATCACAACCCTTCCTCATCCCTATACCTCTTAAAAATAATTTGTTGTACATCTTGAACTGAATAATGTTTGTACTTTGCTTGAGTTCCACATCCAAACCATTCCACAAATTCACCCCACAGACTGAAATACACATACTCTTCATAGTTTTACAGAGTTTCTTTAAATTAAACTTTCCTCTCAAATTATAACCCCCTCTCTGCTGAAGAACATTTTTATATATAGTGGTAATAAATTATTTCTTGCTTCATACATTATTTGTGCTGTGTTAAATTCTGTGAGATCCATGAACTTCAAGGCATGTGACTTTAAAAACTTCAGTTTTAGTGTGGTTGTGAAATCCTACATTGTTAATTATCCTTATGGCCCTTTCTTGCAGTATGCATAATGGATGTAGGGTGCTTTTGTAGGTGTTATGTCATACCTCCACACAGTAATTCAGATATGGCAATACTAATTAATAATATAGTGTGTACAATGCTTTATGATCCAGAATGTGCCTCATTTTTCCCAGGACTCTACAGCTCCTTGCCAACTTTGCTCGCACATTTTTATTTTATTTTATTTATTTTTTTTTTTGAGGTTTCCAGCAGATTTTGTGGTCTATTATCACACCTAGAAATTTACTTTCATATACTCTTTCTTCATTGACATTGTCTCTTATCGCTTGTACGTGAGTGTTTATTTTACAGTTTCCAAACAACACAGTAATTGTTTTGTTCAAATATAATTATTTGTTTATGTCAAACCGCCTTTTTAATTTTCTCATTTTTGTTGTGATCGCCTCCAAAATCTGTTTTAAATTCTCCCCAGAACAGAAAATATTGGTGTTGCACACAAATGAGACAAATTTCAATATTTTTGATATGCTACATTTTTCATTTATGTATAGAATAAGCAATTTTGGGCCCAATACTGACCCCTGAGGGACACCACAATTAATATCCATGGATGTTGATTTATGCTCACTTATCTTGCCTGTTTCTTAAATAGCTTCTCAACCAATTCAGCACAACTCATCTGATACCATACCATTCCAATTTATCAAGTAATATATTGTGATCAGTTGTATCGGAAGCTTGTTTTTAAATCTATAAATAGTCCTACTGCATATGTCTTTTTGTCTATACAATTAATAATTTCTTCTATTAATTCAATTAGCCCCGGAGATGTTGATCTGTTTGTTCTGAAACCATACTGGCTGTCAGTCAGTGACTTGTGCTTCCCAATGAATTTTTCCAGTCTGTCAGTAAAGAGTTTTTCCAATATCTCACAGAATTGGGAAAATAAAGAAACAGGCATGTAGTCTGTGAAGTGGTGTCTGTCCCCAGTTTTATGTAATAATATAACTTTTGGAATTTTCATAGTGCTTGGAAATTTATCTGTTTGAAATAACAAGTTACAGATGTGAGTTAGAGGTTTTGCAATACCATAGCTGACTTTATTGGCTATTGTCATATCAATTTCATTCCAATCAGTGGACGTTTTGTTCTTACATTTGCTTAAATTATCCATGATTTCCTTTTCTTCTACTGCTCTAACAAAAATTTAACTCAGATTTATATCTCCATAGTCATCATCAGTCCCCTCTTTGGTTGTTTCTGGGTCATTGATTTTTTTTCCCCACATTTACAACAAACTTATTAGAATCACTAACCACATCATCCATATTATTTATGGTCATCGCTATTGATAAATTAGTGGGCAACTTGAGTCTCTAGATCCATTTCTAATCTGATTGATACATTCCATATACCTTTAATGTTGTTATTATTCTCGAATATTTTATTATAGTATTCCTTCATACATAACCTCATAATATAAGTTAACTTATTTTTATACTTTTTATGTCTTTTCTTTTTAGAGTTTCTTTTTGCAGGCATTTTGCAATCCCTTAGTGATCCATGGACTATCGGTTTTTTTTTTCTACTGTATTGTTTTATCGGGCAACTTTTGTCATAGAATAATTTGAATATATTTAAGAATGTTTTATATGCTTTGTTGATATCTTCTTCGTATTTAATTCTCCAATTTTGTGTTAGTAATTTTTTTCTAAATGCATCCATGGATTCTTCTGTCCTTACTCATTTGTATTTCAAGCTACTT
Organism: Lampris incognitus; assembly: GCF_029633865.1. NCBI lineage: Eukaryota > Metazoa > Chordata > Actinopteri > Lampriformes > Lampridae > Lampris > Lampris incognitus. The sequence continues at coordinate 22,467,048 of NC_079222.1, forward strand.
GTATCCTTATCCTTATAGTTACTGTTACAGACTGCAAAATCTGGTAGATGGTCCCTGGTGCCTTTTATTACTCACTGTATTGTCTTCCATAACATTGTGAATATATTAGCTATTAGTGTGGCACAGTGTGATGTCTAGTGATTTTGGATATAAGCTCATGCTGTACATTGCATTGATCAGCTCTTCTGTCATTTTATGCTTATTAGGATTTAACAGATTATACTGAAATCCCCACAAATGAACATAACCTTTTCAATTGTTTTAGCAAAAATATATTCCATCCAGTCCTTGAATATTTCAATATTAGATCCCGGTGTTCTACATACACAGCTCACAATTATATTTTTATTTTTTCCATATAGATTTCTATTGTAATCCATTCTAGCATGTCATCAACTGCTGTTGTCATGCTTTCCACCAGCTTATAATTGAAGCTTTTATCCACATACAAAGCCAAACCCCTCCATTCTGGTTCTTCCTGTTCATATAAGTCAATGTGTATCTGTTAAAGTCCACACCCTTCTCAAGGCTGAGCCAAATATGTGATATAGTTATTATATTGAATGGTTTCTTGAAGTGAATTAAATATTATTTGATATTTTGGAAGTTGGATAATTAACATTTTAAGATCACACTCAACCTTCAGGTTAAACTGATCATCTGTGTAGTAACAGCAATTGTTGATATTACTGAAGAAATTATTTCCGGATCAATATCATTTTGCATATCTTGTGATTTATGCTCAGAATATTCAAAAGTTTTCAATCCCGTTTATCATATTCTGTAATACTTGTTGTTTGCTGTTCATCATTATCTCCAGATGGGGATGAATGACATTCTTTCAGATCTTGTCATGGTTATATGTAGTGTATTTATTTAGTCACTCTTTAAGTTTTTACATTACCTTGTTGTATTGTTCTTTTGGACTCACTGGCATTTGTTCAATTCCTCCATGTCCCTGATGACCAGCACTTCAGCCTCTTCTGTTGTTCTGTTCAAAATCTAACCACAAAAACACATCAGAATAAGCAAATCATTTCCTTCATTTTATGACATTGCCCCTTTTTTAAACTACTTAAACATAAACATGCAAACAACCTATTGATATATCTCTGGAGCAGGGGGGTTAATACATCAAGTTTTTTTTTTTTTTTTTTTACAAAACTCTGGATAGCTGTATATTACTTCTTGTGTATTAACATCAGTCCATTGACACCACATTGTGTTTAATCAGGTCCTTCGTACAAGTTAGCTGACACGTGTTTTATTTAATGGAAAACCTATTGTAATAGTTTACAATAGTTTTTAGCAGACATTAAAAAAGTGTTCTCAAATGGTCTGAAAATTTATCAAAATCACAAACTGACTTCTGTCATTATTGTGTTTTTCTATCATTCCCAGGTTTTCACTCAATGCGGTGGATAGCCGAGGCAGTCACTCTGAGTCAAGCTTTGTCTCTGTGCGAACATCCTGTCCAATGGTGGATGATAGCCGGGCAGAAGGTAATCTGTCCACCTTACTTTTTCTGTCACTTTTTCTGTGGATATTGTTTCAACCTTTTTTTCCCCCTGTCCTACCTTTCACATATTTCAGACCATAGTATATCAGGAGATATTGAAAGCCTTTTGAACACTTATTACATACATCCATTATCTCTTAATGTTTTTAGGTTCACTCACTCACTTATTAACATACCCACAATTACATAAATTGGATTAGTTAGTCAATCTCTGGGGGAAAGACAGAGACATTAGATAGATAGATAGATAGATAGATAGATAGATAGATAGATAGATAGATAGATAGATAGATAGATAGATAGATAGATAGATAGATAGATAGATAGATAGATAGATAGATAGATAGATAGATAGATAGATAGATAGATAGATAGATAGATGATAGATTTTCCAGTGACTCAAGTCAATTCTTTATGAGACAGTACAAGTCTGTTTCATGCCATAAGCAATCATCAGCTGTCAATAAATCTACATGAGAAAGAACTTATCATTTACTGCCTCATCATGCACATCACATGCACAACATCCAATGGGGAAGGTAGAGGTGCAACATTCATGTCATCCTCTCAAAAAACAAAGCATATTCAACCAGTAGTAAAATGTGCAATCTATGTCTAACTGAAAAATATTTTATCATTTGCAAACCAGAAATGTCCACATTGAATAACAGGAATGAATTGGCCAGCCGTTGCAGACAGATATAAGCACCTATTTTGTAATTATAAATAAATCATGCCAATACACAAATACCCCCCCCCCCCATTGGACCATTAACGATCACGTATTTTGAGTTTTTGAATGTCGTACCTCTTCCTTCCCCATTGGACATTGTGTAGGTGATGTGCATGGCATGAAACAGGCTTGTACTGTCTCATGAAGAATTGACTCGGCTCACAGTAAAATATATATATATATATATATATATATATATACATACATATATTTTATTGTATTTATTTATTTATTTATTTTTTACTGATGAGTAATAGTCGATTGAAGCAATGACGTCTGTATTGTGTACTGTATTGATGGAGAAATCGGTGTTCTCCTGCTCACAAAGTCTTTACCACAGCTCCTACATATCACAGAATGCATTGCTACATGGTAACTTTTGTATTGTTGTCCATAAAATCCTCTCCACTATTGTTGTAGGACATCGATTCCACCATCAGAAACATAGCTTATTCAAGAGAACATGGATGTGTTTTTTTTTTTTTTAACAGCATATTTAGAGTAGATTAGAGTATTAGAAACCCTGCTAGGCTCTAGTTTTTCTGGCCACCAAGTGACATCAGTGAGGTGGCCAGAAGAAAAGAGATGCAGAAATGATCGGGAATAACTGCAGGTGTTTTTCATGTGCTATCCTTGTTGCAGATAGACAGAGATAAGGTTGAAAATCAGTGACTTTTCCCTTTACCTTCACTCAAACTTCACTGAAGCCACCTGTATCCTGCTCTTTTTTCTTCACTTGCCTATCTGTCTCCATTGTTTCCTTCTTTAAATGGTCAATGGACTGAATTTACATGTACCCTGGCCTCGTCGAATGACAGATGCTAAGTAGGTATGGGCTTGGCTAGTACTTGGATGAGAGACCTCCTGGGAAAACTGAGTGGCTGCTGAAAGTGGTGTTGTTGGGCCAGTAGGGGGCAGTGTTTCCTCTGGGTCTAATTTTTTTTTTAAATCCCAATACCCTAGTGGAGTGATGGGAACACTGTGCTGTAGGAGATGCTGTCCTTTGGATGAGATGTTAAACTGAGGTCCTGACTCACTGTGGTCATTAAAGATCCCATGGCACTTACCATAAAAAGTAGGGGGTCCCCTGGTGTCCTGCAAAACTCCCAACCTTGTTTTCTCCCTCCGGCCACCTAATCATCCCCCCTGTAATTCACTCAATGTAATCCATTATTTGTATAGCACTTTACTAGTCTACTGACTATTCAATGCGTTCACAATGTATGCCTCACATACACCCATTAACACACTGATGGTGGAGGCTGCCATGCAAGGCACCAACCTGCTCATCAGGAGCAGTTAGGAGTTCAAGGACACCTCAACATGCTCTCTGGAGGAGCCAGGGATCAAACCAGCAACCTTCCATTTAGTAAAAGACCTGCTCTACTTTGTGAGCCATGCTGCCCCCATCTTTGGGTCATTCTAAGCATTTCTCTCCATTGGCCTTGTTATTCTTATCAGTCTCCCTCTCTTTTTAGTATCTGTATTTATTTCTTCATTTTCCCCCCCCAGAATTTGAGCATGATCTGATAATTTTCATTGCATGGGAAATATTGAATGGTTTTTGACTGATTTTTATATGGATTTAAGTTCCATTTTATTTGAATGCACAATTACTTTTCTTGACGTATTATCTTCTCTTTTGTTTGTGTACTATTCCCTATATCCCAGAAAGTGGAATCAGTTTATCTGGACATGTTTATTGGGAGAAACATTTTGTCATTCATCTACGTGGCTTCTTCTGTCTCAACTGACTGCAGGTATCCCCCAACCTTATAAACGTCACAGTTGCATAATGACCGAACCAACGTTTGGTTTCATATGCAAATTGCTGTGACCATTAACTTGAGTTACAATGGCCAAGTGTACTATTCACACAAGATTGGGGAATAGTTGCAATCACAGCATTGTAAGATGGCGACAGAAGTACTCTTAGCCCCCCCCCCCCCCATTCAGGGATGGTCGTTCCCTCTTCACATAGATGGCCTCTCTGACTCCGCGCTCAAACCAGTGCACATCCTCATCCTATGCCCTATAAATAACTGTTCCTTCTCAGTCTCTCTCTTTTCGTCTTACACTCTGCAGAAATAGCTGACAAGGTGTACAATTTGTACAATGGCTACACCAGCGGCAAGGAGCAGCAAACAGCCTACAATACACTGATGGAGATCCCTGCTCCTCTGCTCTATCGCGTTCAACACCACTACAACTCCCACTATGAGAAGTTCGGAGACTTTGTCTGGCGCAGTGAAGATGAGCTTGGACCCAGGTGAAAATATTTGTACAGCTCCCGCTCTCTCACTCACTCACTCTCTCTCTCTCTCTCTCTCTCTCTCTCTCTCTCTCTCTCCCGCTCTCTCTCTCTCTCTCTCTCTCTCTATATATATATATATATATATATATAAAACTTTGTTAAAAGAAACACTCAATGGTATGAAAGTGCTCAACAAATAAGGAGCAAAATAATATATACACACCATTAAATGTGCTGTGTGCTGATTCCCCCGTTATGTTGGTGGTTGTCAGTCCACTACTATTACTGCTACTTGTCTTCAAATATATTTGGGTTTGAGGCATTTTTGATTTAAAAAAAACAAAACAAAAATTTTAGAAAGAAAGTCATTGCATGGATATGGTAACTAAAATGTGTTAAGTGTTTTAACATATGGATTTGTATGTTTTGTTTTTTTCATAACCATAACCTTTTTATTCATTGTCCAGAATCAGGTTTACAGCTGTAGACGGGCAGTGACGTGCATGCAGTCACACATACAAACATAAATTAATACGGAAACAAATATGGCCACGTGCAAAGCCACACATTCACACTCTCTCTCTCTCTCTCTCTCTCTCTCTCTCTCTCTCTCTCTCTCTCTCTCTCTCTCTCTCTCTCTCTCTCTCTCTCTCTCTCTCTCTCTCTCTCTCTCTCTCTCGCTCTCGCTCTTGCTCTCAAACACACAAAGACACCCTGGTCAGCAGTAAGTCTGGACAGCAAAATATTGGTTTAGACTTTCATAGCAAATCCTTGCCCAGCAAAACCAAAAGAGTCTGTCTGTGCCGTACAGGACAGGGGGTTGCCATATTGGCATAAGAGTAATCATGATGAGGTTGTTCCATTGGAGTTCCATCTTATATGGACACAAATATCATAAGGACATAAATCTCATGAATGGAGTCGCATGGCTTTATCATGTATTTTCATTTACTTGAAGTTCGTCACATGTTTTTATTTCCTCTCATTTACATTTTTATTTATGTTTTACCAAGTTGGTGACTTGACAGAAGAACAAGCCTAGTCTACGAAGTCTACAAATTATTGCCCAGTTTTTCTAAAGTAAAATGCTCCCTGGACTTGCAGCTTTCTATTTCATATTGAATAATGATTGCCCTTGTGTGGGATCAGACTTTGTTCATAAAACCCACCTTGTCAGTTAGCTGCATAGATCTAGATCCTCCATGAATTGTTAAAAGGACTTCTGGAACATCGGGGACAACTGCTGTTGTTCCCTTTTGCAATAAGCAATTTACTGTAAACCAGCAACACACCAGCTGATTTAAGAATGATTTTTACCCTTACTTAGCCATGATGACTGACTTCCAAGAATGTGGAGGGTCTGCACCAGTCTGTGCAAATAGGGCAACGCCACAAAGACATGCCACACTTAATCATGTAGATGGTGAGGTTTTAAGGTTCAAATCACTTGCTTCCCGTTTGAGCCTTCAACCAGTCAGAGCTACCATGATTATATCAAACACGTTTTGTTTTTAAAAATGAAATAGAGACCAGTCTGAACTCATTGGCAAGTGTGTCCATCTCCATGACTGCAGTTCTAACCAGTGTGTTTGTCTACGACTGAAATTCGCAGAAGTCAACAATTGATTGTGCAATATGGAGAATTTTCTCAGTTGATTAGGACTTTAAAAGTCAACTAGTGTGTTCCCAGCTTCACTATGTCCCTAGACCCCTAGACACCACACTATTGCCTTTCAGAGGTATTATTCTGGTGAACAGGTCCAAACACTGAGGATCAATCAATCAATCAATCAATCAATCAATCAATCTATCTATCTATCTATCTATCTATCTATCTATCTATCTATCTATCTATCTATCTATCTATCTATCTATCTATCTATCTATCTATCTATCTATCTATCTATCTATCTATCTGTCTGTCTATCTATCACTGACTGCCTGATTAAATGTCTGTTGGTCTTTTTGTCTTCATATATCCTTTATGTTTTTCTTCAATTAATGTGCTTTTCTTTAGGTCATTCCTAAATGTGATTGTGACGATATGAACTAAATAACTTGGCCAGTAAACTGTTCTTACAGTTTAAAGCTAAAGAGTCAAAACATATAATGCTGGTGGTATCTGACTATGGTTGACTTTTTGTAAGCAGTACCTAAATGGTAGCATTATGCATGCTCAATAATTCAGGTAAGGAAATCACAGAAAGGTGAATCAGTTAATCTGGACAAAATCTTTATATGGAGAAACATTTATTCACACATTTAAGTGACCTGTTAAGTCTCAAATGACTGAAGGTTTCCCCACCCTTATAAACAATATAGTGACCAAAAACAACGATTAGTTTCAAATGTAAATTGCTGTGACCATTAACTAGATTTACAATGGCAATGTGTACTATTCACAGAGGATTGGGGAATAGTTGCAATCACAGCACAGTAATATGGTGACAGATGTACTCTTAGTACAGTCGGTTCAGGGATGGTCGATCCTTCTTCACATAGATGGCCTCTTTAACTCTCCGTTCAAACCAGTGTTCCTCCCTATCATGGATGTGCATGTCCTCATCCTTTGAAAGAGTGGCCACGGTCCTGTAGATGGGTGTAGACTGCCTGACGCATTAGCTCTTCTGTGTTGTGCTGAGGGGGGGGCTAAGAGTACATCTATCACAATCTTAAAATGCTGTGATTGAAACTATTCCTTCCCTAATCCTCTGTGAAGAGTAGTCATGTCAAGTCAAGTCCATTTTATTTGTATGGCCCAATATCACAAATTACAAATTTGTCTCAGGGGACTTTACAGCAGCACAACATCCTGTCCTTAGACCCTCACATTGGATAAGGAACAATTCAATAAAAAAAAAAATTAGCAGGGATAAAAAATAGGAAGAAACCTCAGGGAGAGCAACAGAGGAGTGATCTCTCTCCCTAGACGAACAACGTGCAATGGATGTTGTGTTTACACAATTTACAGAACACAACTTTGAAAGAGGATAACAGGATTATAATGGAATTATAAAATATATGAAGACTATGATGAGGAGAATGCCAAGCAGTATTCAGACCTCACGCGAACAGCTCAGGACTCGAACCACGTGACCAGCATCATGTAGACATTTTTTTTTAAATAGTCACATCTGAGTGAGAGAAGGATATAACATTAAAGCGGGATAACAAAATTAAATGGATTTGTAAGATATATAAAAAAATGTGATGAGGGGGATGCCGAACAGTAACCAGATGGTGACCACCATCACCATGGAGACGTGGGAGGTGGACAGACTGAACGTGGACCCAAGGGAGACACATCACACCATACATACACACAGAAGAAGAGAAAGAAGAAGACATCATTCAGAGAGAGAGAAAAGACATGTGAGAGAAGAGAACAGATTGCAATAGTCAGTAATCTATATGCTATAATCTCATTGACAGAACAGTGCTTAGTAAATTCATTGAGACAGAAACTACCCTGCCATGCAGTACAGGTTGTGAAACACTCAACTCAAAGGCAACTAAATGTAGGCTAAGGCAAAAAGATGAGTTTTAAGTTTGGATTTAAAGGACTCAGCAGACTCTGATTATCTGATGGCAGCAGGCAGGTTATTCCACAAGAATGGGGCCCGATGGGAAAAGGCCCTGCCACCAGCTAACTTCTTTTTAACTTTGGGTACACACGAGAGCCCTGTATTTTGAAAGTGAAGAGCTCGAGATAGAATGTACAGTTTCAGGGGCAAGCCCATTTCGGATTTTATAACTCAGCAGAAGCAACATGAAATCTGATCTAACATGGATAAGAAGCCAATGAAGGCAGGCAAGAATTGGTGTAATGTGGTCAAATTTTCTAGATGTAGTTAGGATTCTAGGTGCAGCATTCTGAACCATCTGAAGACTTTTAGTACTAGCATGTGGCAGACCTGAAAACAGAACATTACAGTAATCAGGTCTGGATGAAACAAATGCGTGTATTAGAGTCTCTGTGCCTGCCATGGACAGGAAAGACCAAATTTTGGTTATGTTATGTAAGTGAAAAAAGACAGTATTGATGATTTCTTTAATGTGCTAATAGCAAGATTTTTGGCTGCCACACTATGAAATCACAGAGTTGTAGATTGCTATTGTTACTTGATCAAATTGGTGTCTGTGTCTAGCAGGGCCAACGACCAGCATCTCGGTTTAATGCTTTAATGCAAATGGGCTATGGGATAGGATTAGGAGACAGCAAACCTTCATGGTATGTGAGTCGCATATTTTATGTTTGCAAGAGACACATTGGGATGAGGCGTGTGTGAGAGAGGTTGAGAGAGAATGGATGGGAGAAATGTATGTGAACAATGGTGGAGTCAGAACAAGATGGGTTGCAATATAAGAGAAAAGAGTTGCAGTTGAGAATGTTAGGGAATGTGTGGGTAATGATGAGGGGAGATTGATAGGGATTACTTTTGACCCCTAGATAAAGAATTTCAGCTGTTGAAAGTGTATGAACTGAACGATGAGAGTGAGAGGTTTTTTTTTTTTTGTTTTTTTTTTTTGTTTTTTTTTTTTTTAGAACTTGGGAGGGAAGGTTGGTGAGAACTGTATGGTGGTAGGTGACTTTAATGTATGGTGTGAAAGGTTGGATGTGACTGTGAGTGTGAGATTTAGGAGCAATTCGTCGAGAGGTGTGTTGAAAGAAGTGTTGAGAGTGAAAGGGCTGATTGATGTGTGGAGAGAGATGAATCCAGAGGGGAATCCAGAGGGGAGGGCTTTTTCCAGGAGACAGGTGGTAAGGGGAGTGTTAAAACAGTAGGGTAGATTTAGTTGTGAGCATGAAGGGCATAGTAGATAAGATAGGGGAAATAGAGTACAAAGTCACGATACTTACCTATGATTTGGTGTTAGGTTTTAGCTTAGGCTAAAGTGAAGGGGGGGGGCTGTGGTGTCTGAATGGTGAGTTGCTGAGAGATGAGAACTATAAGGGGACCGTGAGAGACTATAAAATAAAATAGACTATAAAATAGTGGAAACTATAAAATCCGCTGTCGCGACCCCTAAGAAACAGGGAGCAAGCTGAAAGAAGAAGTGAGAGAGTGTATAATGAGGAGAAAGAATGAGCGTATGTATGAGGAGACCATTGGGAGGTAGTGGAAGAGTGTGAAAGAAGATATTGAGTATAGATTATAGCAGAGGCAGAAATAAGGTAGAGAGGAAAAGAGAGAGGAGGTTAAAGGGAGGGTTAGCTAGAGAGGCAGAGAGGGCAGATAAGGAGGCAGGTTAAGATTTAGGGGAATATATTAAAATAAAATATGAACTGAAGGAAATAGAAGAAAAGAGGTGTATGGGAGCAATAAATAGAAGCAGGGCTAGATATGTAGTTGAGGGAGAGAAATGTACAAGGTATTTATTATGGTTAGAAAAGATTAAACAGAAGAAGAATCGTCGAGAAAAGGTGGAAGGAAAGGATGGTAGGGAGATTACAGATTGTGTAAGGATAGCTGAAAGAGTAGAAGATTTTTATAGGGAATTATTTAGGAAAGAACAGGTTGAGGAAGATAGCATAGGACAAGTGTTAGATAAGGTGAAGGCCAGGGTAAGTGATGATGATAGAGAGATGTGTGAGGGAGAGATAGGGACAGGAGAAATAGAGGCAGCAATAGCAGGGTTAGGTAGGAACAAGAGTCCAGGGATAGATGGTTTAATTGGTGAATTTTACATTGGGTTCAGAGAGGAATTAGTGCCAGTGTTAGATAAAGCATTTAGGTGGATAGAAGAAAAGAACGAGATGCCAGGTAGTATGTCAACAGGGGTAGTTAGCATTATATACTAGAAAGTGAGTAGGGATAGATTTGAAAACTATTAGCCACTTAGCATGTTGAATAATTAAAAAAAAATATTAGCAGGGGTCTTAGCCCATCCATCCATCAATTATCCAAACCGCTTATCCTGCTCTCAGGGTCGCGGGTATACTGGAGCCAACAGGATAAAAAGAGTTATAGGAATGGTGGTGGGAAGCACACAGGCTTACAGCATACCAGGTAAGAACATAGCAGACACAGTAAGTAGCATTAGAGACACAATTGACTATATGAAGGGAGACAAAGGAGGAATAGTTATTAGTTTAGATTTGAATAAGGCATTTGATTCAGTGTTAAGGGTGGTCCTATTGCTAATGACGGGGTCTTCCTGTAATTTCATACAGACCACCACCGCTTCATCAACAGGAACACACGTGAAGAGACGTAACATCACATGAGACCATTGTTTCATCCCCCTCCATAATGATGTCCCTGACCTTATCCACAAAATCCATAGTGTTTTGAATGTGATGGTCATTACTGCCTACCAACAAGTTAAGAATAGATGCCAGAAACTTAGAGATGTTATAGGTCACTGAGTTAATCATACAAACAATAGGCCATGATGGCACATCCTGTTTATGTATCTTAGGTAAACCATACAGACTAAGTGTAGCTCCCCCTGGGTTAATCTGTGGTACAAAATTCTGTCAATAGCATTTTCCTGTTCTAACAGCTTCAGATAATCTATCACCTTTTTCTTGTAACCACTACCGGGATCTCATTTCAGCAGCTCAGAAGTATTTATGTCACAGAGTAACGTCATTACTTTCTCATGATAGTCTGTCTGGTTTAATACAACAGTTCATCCGCCTTTGTCCACCAGAAGGATGATGATGTTTTTGTCCTTATTGAGAGTCATGAGTGATTTCCTCTCGTCTCTACTGATGTTGGATGATGGCACCTCCGTGATGTTGTTTTTACAGATCACTGATTCCGTAGTTGTGATCAGTTCCACTATCGCGATTTGCCTCGGCGTGACAGCAAAATTCAGCCATTATTAAGGATGTCTTTCTACGCCTGGGTGAGTTGTCTGTCGGACAGATAGTCAAAGAGGCCATCTATCTGAAGGGGGGGGGGGGGGCTAAGAGTAAATCTGTTTCCGTCTTACAATGCTGTGATGCAACTATTCCCCAATCCTTTATGAATAGTACACATGGCCATTGCAAGTCAAGTAAATGGTCATGCCTATTTGCATATGAAACCAGTTGTTGGTTTCAGTCATTATGCAGCTGTGCTGTTTATAAGCTTGGAGGATACCTGCAGTCAACTGAGACTGATAAAGTCACTTGGAGGAGTGATGAAATGTTTCTCCCACTAAAAGTTGTGTCCAGACAAACTGATTCACCTTTATGTGATTTCCTTACCTGGATTATTGAGCATGCATAAAGACATTGATAATACTATGTTGAACTGATTGATATTATTATGTCTCCCCCTGTAATAGGAAAGCTCACCTAATCTTACGTAGGGTGGAGAGGATTAGCCGCTACTGCCGAGCCCTTCTGCGCAGCACCTACATCCAGAGCCGCACTGACACTATGACCTATGTTTACTGTCGGAATGAGGAGGTCCGGCCTCCTAGCAACATATGGCATGGCTCCTTACATGAGACGCGTATGGCTTGCATGGAGAAGCTAATTTCAGTCCAGCGCAACACATATGGCAACACCAAACTTCGGTGAGACAGGAGTTTGGAGAAAGGTTGCACGTATTGGCCCAGTAAACTGACATCATCAATCAATGTCCCACCTTCTCCTTGCTACTCTGCAGCAGGTGTCTCTCTCAAGTGACTGGTGCATTTTTAAAACCAGGAGAGCTTCAACGACCTCAGAAGTCACTGGACATTGTGTAAAAGCTACCAAAAGACATTTTGTGTAGCCTGATTTTAATAAATTGGGGATTCAGAAGGTGACATATCAGTAAGGAACTGCAGTATGCACATGTAAATTATCATTCAGCCAAGCCAAAAAGTGGTTGGCTTAAAAACACTGAATGTAATATTGTGGTTCCTTTGTGGTACTGTGAAAGAAGGGGCTTTCCTGGAATGCTTAGGAATAATAAAAAAAAAAAACAGAAAAAAGTAATACAAAAAAGAAGAGAAAAATTAAAAGAAAAGCATTACTTATTTCCCTTTACTGCCTTCATTTGGAAGGCGAGAGTGAAACTAAGCAGTTAAAACCAGTAAAAAAAACACTTTTTATTTGTTTTCAAAATCACATAAATTTTAAAACTACAATAATTATGCTCCATAGAAGTTAAATCAGTAATTTGATAAATCATGAGGTTAGTATTGTAATGAATGTCAAAGACTACATTCGGAGAATTAGAATGGTTTGGTAAAGAATGACAAATATCATAAAACCATTAAATCAATGTGAATACCATGTGAATGACATTCAGATTTTTTATTCACCCATAAACATTTAATTCCATTGCTTCATTGCTGGGTGATTACTTACCCTACGTCCTGTTGACCCTGCACAAAGAAAAATAAAGTAATTGATTTCAGAGAAATTGTGGGAATAATATTTCACAAATGAGAAATGGTACTGAATTTTGGCCGCACATTACCTTGTGCCAAGACAAAACATTAACTGCATTCTTTTTGAAATAGGAAAATTTGTTTTCCACTGCTTTTATGATTAGACTGTTCTTTTAGACTTGTTTCGTTTGTGATACGCTCTTCATGTGAAGTAGTCTTTTTTACTTGATGCCATAAATAGAGGTTTTTCAAAAAGTTCTGTACTCACCAATCACATACCTTATCTTATAGTAATATTAGGTATTAAAATAGAGTTTTGCCATCAAAGAAAGCAATTAAAATTTAATAAGTTGTAGTATGTGACTTAATAGGTCTATAGTATTGGTACTAAAAACCAATGGACCGATCTATTAGCGTTACTTGCAAAACCATTTACTTTGCCTGTAATGTCAGTAGGGTGGCAATGGTTTCAGTTTGAGTTTAGAGTGTGACTTTTGTTATTTTATCACAAAAGTGTGATTTATTGACAATACAATATCATAAAAAATTAACTTTATTTCTGGCCAAATTTGGAGAAAATCGGTGACACACTGAGCCTGACTATGTCATAATCTACAGTCATTCCAGTCACAATGTACAAATAAATTGAGGGAGATAATGGATTTGAAAGAGATTAAGGGGAAGAATGAGATTTAAAAGATTCACAATTTTTTTTTTAATTTAGATAGAAAATACTTGAAATAATCACAAAGTCACAGAAGATATTAAAAGTAAATTTTGAGCATGAAATGGCATCAGAGCTTCGAAATATCTAAAATTCAGCTGAATATAATGAAGACATGTTTAGCAAGTTTTTTAAAAAGCTATACCTTCTTGATGCCAATTGACGTTTGCTCATAACAATATTAAGACCCAGTAAATAGGTGTGGATAGAAGAGATGGTGATGCAGTGAATGGTGATATTTATCCTTTAAAATTTTTAAACACAAAAATATTATCAAATAACCATTATCAGATGGCTTAAATAATTCCTCTCGATTGTACGAACTAAAGACATAAAGCAAAGAAGTACTGTACATTGAAAATGAGGAAGTCAACCCGGTCTCTTCAATCTGCATGCAAATAACACGAATTTACACTTTCAAATTGCATAGAGAGCATGCGCCAAAGTCCACTTTTGCATGCAGGGGATATGCCAATCCTTCCCCTTAACTTCTGTGGAGAGCAGATGCATCCAAATACCACGCATCACCTTTGAACAGTCATGAGCAATTTCCAACCAGCAAGGCTCAACTTGCCCAGGTCACCCACTGTGCGGCAATCCAGTCGCCAGAATAAATGTTGACATTTTACTTTTGTGAAAACCATGGACATATGAAAATCTCGACATTTATGAACCAAAACTACGTTTCATATCAACATTTCAACTTATAGCCAATTTTGGTAGAGACTGGGTCCATCTCGGGTGAGTGTCACGTTTCTGTCTGGGAAAAGAAAAAAAATGGCTGACATCCCTTTTATTCTTAATGGAAAATACAATAATTTCAGACAGTTTTGGCATTAAAATGCATTTTGGTAACATTTCTAGTAAAGAATTTGCATTTTATTTTAAGAAGCTTTGTTAAGGGAAGGTGTATGATCTTAACTTTGTTAGTTATTAGAAAAAAATATTTCAGGTCTCGTCAGAAATTTGTTAGCATGCAACATTTCCGATATTGAACAAAACCAAAAATGTGTTTTACAAACTTGCTAAAATATCCTTCATGAATATCCTACATTATGCTTTTTCTCAAATAATTCAACTAAATGCAGTGTAATTTATGTATTGGCAACGCAGGTATGCTGGAGCCTATCCTAGCAGTCATTGGGCGGCAGGCAGGCGGAAAGACACCCTGGATAGGCCGCCAGGCCATCACAGGGCCAAAAAAAAATAATATATATATATATATATATATATATATATATATATATATATATATATATATACACGCACACGCACATACATACATACATATATACACACATACACATATATACACACACACACACACACACATATATATGTATATATGTATGGCCCTGTGATGGCCTGGTGGCATATCCAGGGTGTCTCTCCGCCTGCCGCCCAATGACTGCTGGGATAGGCTCCAGCATCCCTGCGATCCTGAGAGCAGGACAAACAGTTAAGACAATGGAGGATGTGTATATATCGTCACCTTCTTAAAATAATGGCCTAAGTCATATTTTCAAGTTTTTCAAAAAACTGACTAAACTGAAACAAATGTAGAATGCGTTATTTGTATGTCAATAGTAATATATTGTCATAAACTTTTTGTGTGAAATTAAGAAATCTCATATATTCTATATTTTTTTCAGTTTATTCTGTTTTTTGAAAAACTTGAAAATATGACTTGGGCCATTATTTTAAGAAGGTGACTATATATATATATATATATATATATATATAGTCTTCTTCTTTCAGCTTTTTCCCTGTTTTTCAGGGGTCATCACAGCAGATTTTACAGGTTCCATCAGGACCCTGTGAGGGCACAGCACCAATGCTGGCCGTTGTTAATGCGGAACTCGATTCATCTGGTATGGTCTTGTCCATCCGCTTACTGATTTGGCAAAATTTTACATTGGATGCCCTTACTGACACAACCACTAACCCTATGGACGGGGGCACAGGTAAAGCGCTAGATGCCATCCCGGTATTCATGGACTTGTCCTATGACCATATATACAATGCTAGTTTTCAAACCAAGAGAACTTCAACTATGGTGCTAATTTATATCAAGCTGCATGTTGTGGTTCAAGGGAATTGTAGTTGGGGTTTTTTTAATAATGTATTTCCTGGAATTGGCAGTTGTAAATACTCAATTGGGGGTTTAAGGGGTGGGGGAACACATTTATGTGATCAGATTTTAAATGTCTATTGTTAAATGAGTGAAAATTAATTTTGACCTTATGTGACAGTGCCCTCACTTAGGGTCGCATAGCTAATCAAGTGCTCTCTGTAACAGTTGGTCCCATGTCTGTAGCCTCTTCTGTTGCTGAATGACAAGCCTTCCAACATGCACTGAGGTCAAGGTTCAGAGGGCAATATTTCAAATCAGGAGTCATTGACAATCTTTAGAGTGACATAATGTTACTCTCCAGGTCAAGACCTTTCCAACGATGTATTTGGTTTTGTCCCATGATAAAATTTTAATTTTCACATTTCATGGACACAGCCTTGACCTAGGCTGACTTTCAGAGAGACCTTTGGAGGCCTAAGATATGAAAAGAAAGGTCTTTGGTTTGTTTTGTTTTTTCCTGTTTTTGTGGAAATAGTGACAAACATAATTTAAGATAATCATTTCTGACTAATTTTCAACCAAACTAGTCATTTCAGTTTACTTTGAAGCTTATTGTGCTGATGAAATGCAAGATATTTTTTTCAGACCTAAGCCTAACCCAAGCAAATCAGGCCCCATACCTGTAGTAATACCCAAAATACTCAGCAGAATTGCAATATGTAAAGGTGTTTTGTTTTAAAAATACACAAACAAACAAAATAACTTTCATTCCATTTCTTGAGCTCCAAAGGACTCAGAGCCATTTGGAGGCCCAATACATGAAATGAAAGTTATTCTGTTTTTTGTTCATTTGTTTGTTTGTTTGTTTGTTTAGTCACCTTTACATATTGCAATCCTGCTGGCTATAAAGGGGATTACTTCAGATATGGGGACTGAAATGCTTGGGTTCAGGTTAGGTCTGAAAAGAAAGTTCTTGCATTTAGCAGCCTTGGTTCTGCATTCTCTAGTACTTTTTCCTTTTTTTTTCTTCTTTATTTGTTTAGTTTCTTGTTCTCACTCTCATCACCTTCAGCAACGAAGAACTTTCAAACCTCCAGCTATTCACTGGTAAAAAATTTTTACCGTTTTTCCTTGAGCCAGAAAGTTTCACTGAGCTTTTAGTTGGAGGGACAGCAGGTCTGTATGGGCTTCCCTGGAACCAACGATGGGGGAAGCAAGCCGGAGCACTGGTTAAACAGCAACAGTGGGGATTTCAAACTGTGCACCCATCAATCCACCTGGTGAATGTCCACTCTCTGGCCAACAAGATGGATGAATTGCTGCCCCTCAACAGAACAAATGTTGACTTTTCGCTAACAGATCTATGGCTCTGTTAGCGACAGGCGTTGGTAAACATCGGAACACAAAGTGCCATGGACATCTATATCTCTGACAACGACTCCAAAGAGGATAAATTCTGAGTCTCATCACCAGCCAGTCAGACTAGCTTGGTCTAGTCAGAAAGGCACGAACTGAGGAAGCCTCTTGGATGAGAGGCAAAACGTCTTCACGGATATGTACCAAGTCCGGTTGCACTTCATTCAACTCCTTTGGATAACCATGACCTGGATGAATGAGAACATTCACAGACACTTTTCCAGATCTGCTACCCTGTGCCTCTCTGAAACCTGGCTTGGTGAGCATGTACTGGACAGTTCACTCCATCTGCCACACTTCCAACTCCTCCATGCGGCTCATGAAATGGAGCTAATGGGCGGAAAATGGAGAGGCGAAATCTGTTTCTGTATAAACAAAGGTTGGTGTATAGATGTCACAGTGTTGAAGAAAACATGCAGCCCTCACTTAGATACCGTTTTATTCACCACAGAAGTTTTCATCATTTATTCTTACTGGTGACTAGATTCAACCCCAGGCCTGTGTTAGTGAGGCATTACAGCACCTGGCCTACCAGATAATAAAAATGGAGCACAAACATCCAGACTCCCTTTCTCATTATCCTTGCGGATTTTAACAGAGCCAATCTCAACCATGAACTACTTAAATACAGACAGCACTTCAAGTGTCCCACCAGGGGCACCAACACACTGGATCATTGCTACACAATATTAAAGGACACCTATCGCTCTGTCCCTTGTGCAGCTTTGGGATTCTCTGATCACTGCCTGGTTTACCTTCTCCCAACCTACAGGCAGAAACTAAAATCGGCAAAGCCTGTGGTTAAAACTGAGATGTACCAGTGAGTCAGAACTGGAGCTTCAGGCCTGCTTTGACCACACTTAGTGGAGTGTTTTTGATGCTGCATTCACAGACCTGAATGAACTTACTGACACTGTGACATCTTCCATCAGCTTTTATGAGGCAAACCAAACCTTTTCGCACATTCAATAACAATAAACCCTGATTCACAGCAAAACTCAGGCAGCGTCCTCAGGCCAAGGAGGTGGCCTACAGAAGTGAAGATAGGATCCTGTAAAATCAGGCCAGAAACACACTGGCAAAAGAGATCAGAGTAGCCGAAAGGAGTTACACTTGAAAAAAAAAAGTTTTTCAGCTAACTATCCTGTGTCTGTGTGGAGAGGCCGGCAGGACAATACCAACTACAGGAGACCATCCCCCCACACTGCAGAGAACCATCAACTGGCTGTCTTTATGAATGCTCAATAATCCAGGTAAAGAAATCCCAAAAAGTTTAATCAGTTCATCTTGACGCAATGTTTATTGGGAGAAACCTTTCATCACTGATCCAAATGATTTCATCAGTCTCAAATGACTGCTGGTATCCTCAACCTTATAAACCACACAGTAGCATAACAACCGAACCAACGATCAGTTTCATATGCAAATTGTCATGACCATTAACTATTCAAAGGAGTTGAATCAAGTGCAACTCCTTTGGATAACCATGACCTGGATGAATGAGAACATTCACAGACAAAACCATTAACTAGAGTTACAATAGCCATGTGAACTATTCACAGAGGATTTGGGAATAGTTACAAATAGGCTGCACAACACAGAAGAGCTACCTTGTCATTTCAGGACTCCACAGTCTACACCTATCTACAGGCCACTTTCCACTCGTTCAAGGATCCATGATAGGAGGAATGCTGGTTTGAACGGGGAAACAAAGAGGCAATCTATGTGAAGAGGATACAACCAGCCCTGAACCGGGGGGGGGGGGGTACAACTGTCACCATCTTACAATGCTGTGATTGCAAACACTCCCAAATCCTATGTGTAACTAGTTAAAGGTCACAGCAATTTGCATATGAATGTGATCATTGATTTTGGTCGTTCTGCCGCTGTATTACTATATGCAAGGGTCCCGTTTGTGGACCTCAGCTCAGCATTCAACACCATCTTCCCAGATATCATCCATTCCAAACTCACCCAGCTCACTGTACCAGCCGCCATCTCTCACTGGATCAAAAACTTCCTGACAGACAGGAGACAGCAGTTGACGCAGGAAAATCACATCCAGCACCCGGACAATCAAAACTGGCACCCCTCAGGTATGTGTGCTCTCCCCTCTGCTCTTCTCCCTCTATACAAATGACTGCTTCTCATGAGACCCGTCTGTAAAACTCCTGAAGTTTGCAGACGACACATCGCTCATCGGCCTCATCTTGAATAGCTGACCCTCTGGTGTTGTCATAGCAACCTGGAGCTGAACACACTCAAAACTGTGGAGATGACAGTGGACTTCAGGAGGAGCCTCCCAACACTGCCCCCCCCCCCACCATACTCCACAGTACGATGTCTGCTGTGGAAACCTTCAGGTTTCAGGGATCCGCAATCTCCCAGGACCGACCGTAGGTGACCAACACAGACTCAATCATCGAAAAGGCCCAGCAGAGTATGTACTTTCCCCATCAGCTCTGGAAGTTCAAACTGCCTCAGGAACTGCTGACAGTAGTAGTAAGATTAATGCAGAACATACTGGATTATAATCCGGTATGTTCTCCGCACATCCATCACTGTCTGGTTTGGATCGGCCACCAAACAGGACAGGAACAGACTACAACGGACAGTCAGGACTGTAGAGAAAATCATTGCTGTCAATCCACCCTCCATTCAGGACTTATTCATCTCCAGAGTCAGAAAATGGGCAGGCAACATCACTGCAGTTCTATCACACCCTGGTCACAACCTGTTCCAACTCCTCCCCTCTGGTAGGTGCTACAGAGCACTGTACGCCAAAACAATCAGACACACAATCTCCATAGGCTGTCAGTCTGATAAACACTTAACATTATCATAATAAATTTAAGCAGGCTGTATATACTGTATATTTTACGTATAAATGCATATTCTGTCATATCCACCTACCTCATGTATATAAGTAACCTGCTAACATTTTTGTTCCAGCATCTTTTCACTCTGCACCATTGTACTATCGCCTTCCTGTATATTCCTTGTATATATTCCTGAAGATTGTTGTACTGTTATTCTATGCAAGTACAATGACAGCCACTAAACCGGAGTCAAATTTCATGTATGTGCAAACATACATGGAAAAATAAAGGTGATTCTGACTCTGATTCATCAAGAAAATAAGCTTCAAAGTCGGTCAGAATTACTGGTTTGGGTGTAAATTAGTGAAACATGATTACCTTAATAGTCTGGTCAGTTAAGGGCAAATATGGGGTCAAGGCTGCAAAAAGTCATTCACATTTGAGCCAATGTTTTTCTGTTAATTTAGGGTCCAATAAAGAAAAAAATGCAAGGAGCCCAAAATTTTAGGTGGGGGAAGTCTCTGAAATGGCCACGCCCACTTTTTAGGCCTGGAAATCAGTATCTCGGCTCCTGAATGTCGCAGAGAGCTGATCATGGGCTCAAAAGAAGCAGAAGCACCACATTTATATAAGCATTATGAACAAACATATACCCCAAAACCTTTACTTTTTCAGGTATTTACAAAAAACTAATTTTCACTGGTCACATACATGGCCACGCCCACTTTTTAGCCCTGGGACTATATCTCAGGCTCAGCTCTCGGAGGTTGCCCCGAGTTGATATTGGGCTCAAAAGATGTGGAAATAACTATTTATATTAGTGCTCTGAACAAATATACTGTATGCCCTAAAACCTTCACGTTTTGAGCTATTCATGAACATGTTCTTTTTTCCATTGAATTGATCAGCAGCATGCAATCAACTTTAGCCAAATCTGTGCAAGAAGGCTATACAGTTTGTTTGAGTAAAAGTGTTACATCTACTCATGGAGTGCTAGTATTCAAGTTGACTCTTTGTTATAAGAGGAGGAACCCAGTAACCACCAAAGAAACAAAGCAAACCATGTGAGGTCCAAAAAAATCTTTATTTTAACCTCACACATCCCATCAGACTGGATTCAAACACTTGCTGAGGCACTTGCAATAAATGAGACATTTCATCCCTCTGCCAGCACAAGAACATGAGGTACACTTATTAGATCTGCAACTACACACCCCTGTTACTTGAGACAATGTATCTCTTGTGGAAACTGTGCTCCACTTGACGAAGAGTTCCTCTCCTTCGGTAGTCCAACCCCATTCAATGACAGGGGGACAAGGGAGTTGTAGCAGGCTGTTTCCCCACAGCCATCCTGCCTGGAATGTAGCTCTCAACAGATGCTGTAGAAGCGCATCCTGACTTGGGGGTAGGTCTCTCAGCTCATCATTAACTGAGTGCTTGAACAGCTGGAATCTGAGCTCATCTATACTGACACAGTTGTACAGTCCAGTCTTGTTGTACCAGCTCATTACCCAGGGCTCAATAACTTCCATGCTTTCCTTAACTGTCTCGATACTAGGGCAGCAACTTAGTCCTCTCAAAGCAGCAGTGAGTTCTGTGGACTTACTGTGGTTTATCCAGGCTTTGTATTGAGCAGTCTTTGAGTGGCCAAAGAAGGCGCTCACAGAATCACAGCCACTAAAAGAATGGAACACAGGCATGGCATCGGCCACATCTCCACCAAGCTTCTTGTGTGCTTCTGTGATTGAGTAGAATTGACGTTTGCCAGGAACTGCAAAGTCAACTATAAGTTGCAAGTCATTACATACTGATAGGAACTGTGTAGTGAACCCTAGTAGGATGACTACCACATCGGAGTCGACTGTTCTAACTGTAACTGACTTGATCCCCTTGTTTAGCATGTGCATCACATGGCAAACGATGCGGTTGTCAGCCTCCTCAAGCATATCTATGCTGTCATAAAGCTGGATCTCGAAGCTTTCGCCGAAGTTTGCAAGCACCTTTCTGCCGTAGGTGATGCTGAACTCCTTGTCCCAGTTCCACGCTTGTGCCTTAGCAATCCTGGCGAACATTAGATTCAGGGCTACTTTGTTGTCTACATTAGACAGAAAAGCTTCAAAGAATTGCTTAGATTCTGGCATGGTGTCATTCTCACTGAAAGCCATCTGTGAACTACCTGCTGATCCCCGGTTCTTCCTAGTCGCAGTCTTGATACTCATATTCTGGTAGAGGTCAGCCACAATGTCAATACGATTGGCTTTCTTCTCATGACCGATCCTGGCAATGCTGTTCAACACTTTGATTACAAAGTCTTGGAATGTCATGCCTTTGGTGAGAGACTTTGCCATGATTCGTACTTGCACAGACAAATCTATCATAAGTCCTTCTGAGGATGTAGATTGAACTTGTACACCGATGTCCTTAAGAATTTGAGACTTTTGGCTATGATAAATATCTCCATCCTTTGTTGACAAGGCGTCGGGTAAACCTGAAATTGAAATGAATAGTTAAGCTAAGTGTAACTCTTGGGCTTACTGTCAAATCAATTAACTTGAATGTGAAATTGAATCAATGAATATCACTGTATTAAAAATCTGGTAAGACTTAAGTAACATCTAAAATATTTGAATAACTGACTTTATATCAATTAGTTTCACCTGTGAATTCACCACCAAATAACTTCCTTGTCTCTTCTTCTCTTGATCTGCAGGCCTCCTTCAGCTTTGCAAAGGTTCCTTTGGGTGGCTTGATTGCAGGGCTAGCGAGTTGGACTTTTGCACATGAACTTGGGAGTTTCAGGGCATTTCGTGAGATGGTTGCATTGACATCCTTCTTACTTAATACAATTCGCTCCTGCACAAACTGGTCATGCTGAGTTTTGCCGACTGTAAAGACAAAACTGGAGTCTTTACTTATGACATCTGGGAAGGGAATGGATGAGTTCAACCTCATGAACTGAGCTTCATCGAACGGGTTGGTAAGGATACCCTGGTACACCTTGAGTGTGTGGCTTGAAAATGTTTCCTTGAAGGAATCCAGCATTTCTTTGTGCCCGTGTGATGGATCTTGACCTTCGACCTCATCTAGGTAGCGCTGGATTTCGGGTAGCGCAAGTTCGAGTTTCCTGAAGAACTCTTGATCTTCCCGATTGATGATATCGACATATCCAGTGTCAGACTTGATGACCTTTATGTTATGTTCCTGCTTTTGATCACATGCAATCTTTGAGAATGGGTTGTCTCTGGTGTTTACTGTGAAAGAGCCTGAAAGAAATTCCTTGAACAAGTATGGGTGTCTCCATTTGAGCTCTTTGAGATCCTGAAGAAACACTGATGCCCATCTGGCATAGTGTGTATGATCAAGTGCAAAGAAAAGAGGAATGAGCTGCTCAAGTGCACTGATCATCATGATGAAGTTTGCCTCTCGAAAGGATCTTATGAAGATAAGAACCTTCTTGATTGTGTCAACAACATTGTTCCAGTAGTGAAACATGGAGCTGTTTTCATTGGCCACCCAGTTACTCCAAGTCAAACTGTTGTCCTCTAGACGTTTTGCCTGAAATGCTTCATCTCTCTTCTTGGCCAGCACCACAGCCAGGAGTTGAATACAGTATCTAGCCTTCTTTATGGAATTCACATCGCAGACAGCAGTTGTCAGACCTGTGATATTCAGATTAGCTGAGGTTAAGATGGTATCAAGGCCAGTTCCTTTTATCAACTGCCCAACACAGACAAGAGAAACCTTCTCAAGGGGCAGCCCACCCATGAACGCGAAGTATGAATGAGAAAACTCTTCCCCCATGGCCCACTGTATCATCTTCTTGATGGCATAAAGGGGCTGATCGGATCCACCCACTGCAACCTGGCCTGGGTTAAGATATCTTGTGTATGATACTGCTATTCTCATGACATGCAGCTGAAGACAACTAAGATATTTTCTAAACTCATGATTCGTGTGTGTATTGTGCTTCATGCTTTATAACATAGGCAGCGAATGAGATTCATGTCAAATATAGCTTTTTACAACCTTCAGGAGCTGATACGTGAAACGTGACCAGTAAAAATTAGTTTTCTTAAAATATCTGAAAAAGTAAAGGTTTTGGGGTATATATTTGTTCATAATGCTTATATAAATGTGGTGCTTCTGCTTCTTTTGAGCCCATGATCAGCTCTCTGCGACATTCAGGAGCCGAGATACTGATTTCCAGGCCTAAAAAGTGGGCGTGGCCATTTCAGAGACTTCCCCCACCTAAAATTTTGGGCTCCTTGCATTTTTTTCTTTATTGGACTCTAAATTAACAGAAAAACATAGGCTCAAATGTGAATGACTTTTTGCAGCCATTTTGCCTTAACTGACTAGACTATAAATGATGTTTGCCACTATTTCCACAAAAGCAAACAAAAAAATCTAAGACTTTTCATTTCATTTGTCGAGCCTCCAAAGGGCTCTCTGCAAGTAATCCTGGGCCAAGGCTGTGTCCATGAAATGTGAAAATTAAAACTTTGTTGTAGGACTAACCCAAATACATTTTTGGACAGGTCTCGGCCTGTAGAGTGTCATGTTATGTCAGTCTTAAGATTGTAAATGGCTCTTGCTTTGAAATATTGACCTCTGAACCTTAACCTCAGTGCATGTTGAAAGGCTTGTCATTCAGCAACAGAAGGGGCTACAGACATAGGACCAGTTATTATAGAGTGCTTGTTGTCAAATATGGTTGAAGTTAATTTTCACTCATTTAACAATCAAATATTTAAAATCCAAACACAAAAAAAAAAGTTTTCCATCCCTTAAACCCCTCAGTGTACTCTCAGTTCAGTGTTTACAACTTCCAATTCTAGGAAAAACACAACAATTTTTAAAAGACAATTCTCTTGAGCCACGCCATGCAGCTTCAT
This sequence comes from Lampris incognitus, assembly GCF_029633865.1. Taxonomy (NCBI): domain Eukaryota; kingdom Metazoa; phylum Chordata; class Actinopteri; order Lampriformes; family Lampridae; genus Lampris; species Lampris incognitus. Next base: position 22,491,798 of record NC_079222.1, read on the forward strand.
ATAAATCAGCATCATAGTTGTAGTTCTTCTGGTTTACAAAATAGAACTGTAAATAGCGTCATTATATATATATATATATATATATATATATATATATATATATATATATATATATATATATATATATATAACATTGGCAGCTGATGAGTACGCGACCCACGAAACAAGCTCGTACTGAAATGCATTTTTCTTCCTACATCTGTCTTAATATTCCGCTCTTCATATATATATGTGAGTTTGTGTGTGTGTGTGTGTGTGTGTGTGTGTGTGTGTGTGTGTGTGTGTGTGTGTGTGTGTGTATTAGTCTACGGCTGAACATACATTACACTGCAATTAGGTAGTTTATTTGAAGAAAAAAAAGCATAAAATTGTTGATCCATTCAGGATATTTTAGCAAGGACTGTAGAAACAGGTTTTGGGGTTGTGTTCAATATCAGAATCACTGTATTCCAACCAATTTCTGGCAAGACCTGAAACAGGCTTCATAATAACTAACAAACTAAAGATCATATACGTTCATTGAACAAAAATTATGAAAATAAAATACAAACTTTTTGTCAGCAATGTTATCAAAATCAATTTTAATGCTGAAACTATGCTAAAATATTGCATTTATTATTGTAGAACTGTGTTTTGGGGTTGTGTTAAGTCAAGTCAATTTAATTTATTTGTGTAGCCCAATAGCACAAATTACAAATATGCCTCAAGGGGCTTTACAATAACACAACATCCTGCCCTTAGACCCTCACATCGCATAAGGAACTACTCCCTAAAAAAAAACAAAAAACCTTTAACAGGGAGAAAAATAGGTAGACACCTCAGGGAGAGCAACAGAGGAGTGATCTCTCTCCCAAGACGGACAACGTGCAATGGATGTTGTGTTTACACAATTTACACAACACAATATTGAAAGAGGATAAACAGAATTATAATGGATTATAAACTTTATGAAGAATATTATAAGCAGGATGCCAAGCACTGTCCTGACACCACCGGAACAGCCAAGGACCTAAGCCACATGACCAGCATCACCATGTTAAAAAAAAAAAAAAAGTGTTCAATATCGGAAACTTTTTGTTCCAACAATTTTCTGGTGAGACCTGAAAGAATCTACATAATAACTAACAAAATAAAGATCACATACATTAACTGAATGAAGAATGAAAATAAAATACAAATTTCTTTCTAGAAATGTTATCAAAACACATTTTAATGCCAAAATCATCTTAAAATATTACATTTGCCACTGAGAATAAAATGAATGTCAGCCATTATTGTCTTTTACCAGACAAAAACTTCACAGTCACATGATGTGGACGTAGGCTCCAAAAATATAGGCAATGTTGATATAACATGTATTTTTGGTTCAGAAACACTGAGATGTTAACATATCTGTGGTTTGCAGAAATGTAAAAAGGCCAACATTTACTCTGGCAACTTGGTGTCCACACATCAGGTGAAGTGGGCGAACTGAACCTCGCTGGTGACGTTATGACCGTTCAAGGTGATGTGTGGTATTTGGACGCATCTGCTCTCCGCAAAGCTAATGGGAAGGGTTGGTGTATTGCCTGCACACTTTAGCAAAGGCACCCCACGCAATTTGAAAGTGTAAAGTCATGTTATTGTACACAGATTGAAGAAACCGGGTTAGGAAGTCTGTGATTGTAGGGATCACCTGTGATACTTTTCATCATGTCCCTCTTATAATTCTGTTGACTATACTACCTTCAGAGCCATGGATATTGTTTTCATTAAAATCTACAATGCCTTTTTTGATAATTTAATTTCAAGTTATAGAAATTGTAAGAGTAAATTATTATATTGTAAAATTTAAATTGTATATAACATCTGTATTATTATGTGGCTTTGTCTTTTTCTGAAGAATGTGAATATTAAAAACATATAATCAAAAGCTTTCTCATTCTCAACTAAATTGGCTCTGCACACAAGTGGTATGAATCTTTGTTTAAACTTTAAAATGAATTTTAATGGTGCAGCTGTGGAATATAATATTTAAAACCAGTTGACATCATTATTTGAAAATATTAATTGACAGAATCTCTTCTGCTTCTTTTGGCTGCTCCAATTAGGGGTCGCAACAAGCAGTCATCCATTTCCATCTGCTCCTGTCCTCTGCATCTTCTCCCAATGTACCCAGTATCTTTCCTCTGCACATGTCCAAACCATCTCAATCTCACATTTCTTGCTTTGTGGTACTGTGAAAGAAGAGGCTTTCCTGGAATGCTTAGGAATAAAAATATTTTTTTAAAAAACCCAGAAAAAAACCGAAAAAAGTAATACAAAAAAGAAGAGAAAAATGAAAAGAAAAGCATTACTTATTCCCTTTACTGCCTTCATTTGGAAGGCGAGAGTGAAACTAAGCAGTCTTTGTCTACAAAGATGCCCTCACTGCCGCCAAGTCTGCCTATTTTTCCACCATCATTAATGATTCCAACTGTAACCCCCGCACCCTCTTCTCCACTGTGAACAACCTCCTCAAGCCCCGTGCTGATGACCTCTCCAGTTCTACTCCTGAACAATGCAACTCATTTCTCCAATTTTTTTGCAGACAAAATCACCACTATCAACAAATCACTGTCCCCTGCATCTGACGCGGTAGCCCCTACTCCGGCTGCTCCTCTCCCCATTCCTCTCAACCTTCCTACCCCTCCCCCTGATCGCTACCTCTCCCGGATTGTTCCAGTTGCCTCTATCACTATCTCTGAACTCATCAGCTCATCAAAATCCACAACCTTCTCCCTTTATCCCCCCCCCACCCCCCTACTGAAAAAAATGCCTCCCTACCCTATGCCCCTACCTCACCAACCTTCTCAATTCCTCACTGTCCCATGGAATCGTCCCCTCTGCCTTCAAAACTGCTGCTGTCACCCCAATTCTCGAGAAACCTGGTCTTGATCCAGCCTGCCTAAACCACTACCGGTCAGTCTCCAACCTCCCCTTCCTCTCAAAAACCCTGGAATGCATTGTCACCACAGAACTCCAAACCTACCTACACTCCAACAACCTACTCAAACCCCTCCAGTCCGGTTTTCGCCCACTCCACAGACTGAAACTGCACTCCTTAAAGTACTCAATGACCTCCTCACCTCTGTTGATACTGGAGCCCTTGACATTCCTCATCCTCCTCGACCTGTGTGCAGCCTTTGATACTGTGAGCCACAACATTCTGCTCACCAGATTGAAAGATGTCGGTACTGAAAGCACTGTATTCAGCTGGCTCCAGTCCTACCTCTCCAACAGGTCACACTTCATCTCACTTCACAACCACTCCTCTGTTCCATCCACAGTCACACAATGTATTTCCCAAGTTCTGTACTCAGCCCACTCCTTTTCATCATCGACATCCTCCCTCTTGGTCCGATTCTCTGCCATTTCATCCTGGACGTCCACTGTTATGCTGATGACACTCAGATATACCTCAGCACCAAATCCCCTCACAATCCACCCCGCTCTCACATCGACTCTTGTCTATCTGCAATTAAAGTCTGGATGCAGCAAAACCTCCTCAAACTTAACAGTGACAAAACTGAATTCCTCTTCACTGGCTCCAAGTCCACTCTCCGCCAAAATCAACAACCTCGCACTCACAAATCGATGGCCCCTTCTCCCAGGCATGCAACCTTGGTGTGATCCTTGATCCCACCCTCTCCCTTAAGCCCCATATCTGCCAAATGGTCAAATCCTCCTACCACCTTCGCAACATTGCGACAATAAGACCCTCTCTCACACACCCTGATGCTGAGACACTGATCCATGCCTTCATCTCCTCCCACCTTGATTACTGCAACTCACTCCTCTATGGCATCAGTGCTAGCTCTATCAAGAGACTCCAACTGATCTAGAACGCATCCGCCCAACTTAACTTCCACCAAATCCTGGCACCACATCACCCCAGTCCTAAAAAACCTCCACTGGCTACCCATCTCCCACCGGATCAATTACAAAATCCTGGTTCTTACATATAAAGCACAAACTGGCTACCCCATACCTCACCGACCTCCTCTCCCCCTACCAACCCTCTCGGTCCCTCAGATCCACCTCAGCCTCCCTTCTCTCTACCCCCAGGTCCAACATTCGCAGCTTTGGTGACCCAGCCTTCTCCAGGGCAGCTCCCAGGCTCTGGAGCTCACTCCCCCAAATCATTAGAAACTCAGAATCCCTCCCACTCTTCCAGTCCTGTCTCAAGAAACACCTCTTCTCCATTGCCTTCTTGTGCCCCCCGTCCTCTCATCCATCCCTAATCTGAGGCAGACTAAGGACCGAGCACTCATCCTGCTGCCCCATCCTCCTGGAACTCCCTCCACAAGCACATCAGACTCTGCTGCGATCTTCCCACATTCAAGTCATTAATCAGGACCTCTTCAGACTTATTTTCATCTATGATTTATGTGATTTATGATGTTTGTTTTTCTCCCCCTTTGTATCTGTCTAAGTTAGAGAGTACTGCTGGCGTCGTGTGTGGCTGCCACTTCTCCCTCTTGTAGCCCCCCTTGCCCATCTACCCCTGTATGTCTGTGTTACGTTTATCTGTTGTCTTGTTTCACCCCGTTTATTGTAAAGTGACTTTGAGTGTTAGAAAAGCGCTATATACATTTAATTTATTATTATTATTATTATTATTATTATTATACAAATTTCCTTTAACTTCATGCCATAATACAACATAATAACCGGGCCCATTCCTTGGGCCTAGGGTTAGAATGAGGTAGAAGTCTATTTGATGGATGGTGCCTTTCTTAGGATATGAGATGTTCCAAGTAGTGCGATCTTCTGTAGTTCTTGTTTATTATTATCATTATTATTATTATTATAATGGTCGCCACCTGGACACTGCTTTGCATCCCCCTCATCACATTTTCTTTTTATATATCGCATGAATCAATATACATTTTTTTATCCTGTTCCAATGTTATATCCTTCTCTTATTCCGATGTGTGACTAATATTTTTTCTTCTTTTCTCCCGTATATGTGAATGGTGTGATGTGAGTCTCTCGTGTGCATGTGTAGTCTGTCCTCCTGTCAAGTCTACATGGTGATGGTGGTCATGTGGCAGTCCTAGGGTGTTCCGATGTCATCTTGGCACTGCTTGGCATCCTCCTCATCATATCCTTTATATACATCTTATAATTCCATTATAATTCTGTTATCCTCTTTCAAAGTTGTATCATGTAATTTGTGTACACACAACATCCAATGCACATCTGTTCATCATGGGAGAGAGATCCCTCCTCTGTTGCTCTCCCTGAGGTTTCTTCCATTTTTTTCCCTCGCTATTAAAGTTTTTTTTTTTAGGGGGTCGCTCCTTATCCGATGTGAGGGGATGGTCTAAGGACAGGATGTTGTATTGCTGTAAAGCCCACTAAGGTAAATATGTAATTTGTGATAATGGGCTATACAAACAAAATGGAGTTGACTTGACTTGAAACAAAACACTGCCCATTAATAAAGTGCAATGACAAACAAAAATATCTGGACAAGCCATGAATTAATAAAGGGCTACAAAATGCATGTAAAAAGAAAAATACACTCTATAGGGTCTTTCTAAAGTGTAGGACACAAGAAAAAGAAATCAAGTATGAGACATATAAAAATAAATTTAATATGCTTAATGAAATCTCAAAAGATGAACATTGTAGGAAATTACTAGAGGTTCATTCACTCATTCATTCAATCATCTTCAGCCGCTTCTCCGGGGTAGGGTCGTGGTGGCAGCCAGCTAAATAGGGCACTCCAGACGTCCCTCTCCCCAGCAATGCCTCCAGCTCCTCCTAGGGGATCCCAAGGCGTTCCCAGGCCACAATGGACATGTAGTCCCTCCAGCGAGTTCTGGGTCTACCCTGGGGTCTCCTCCCCGTTGGCCGTACCGGGTAAACCTCCGAAGGACGGCGCCCAGGAGGCATCCTAATCAGATGCCCGAACCACCTCAACTGGCTCCTTTCGACGCGAAGGAGCTGCAGCTCTACTCCAAGCTCCTCACCTTATCTCTAAGGCTGAGCCCAGACACCTTACAGAGGAAACTCTATTCAGCCGCTTGTATCCACGATCTCACCCTTTCAGTCACTACCCAAAGCTCATGACCATAGGGGAGGGTTGGAATGAAGATTGACTGATAAATTGAGAGCTTTGCCTCTGGCTCAGCTCCCTCTTCACCACAACGGTCCGGTACAACGTCCGCATTACTGCTGATGCTGCACCAATCCGCCTGTCAATCTCCCACTCCATCCTACCCTCACTCATGAACAAGACCCCTTACTAGAGGTTAATAGAAACAATAGCCAAGAAACGTTGAGAGTGCTCAATAGCATAATCAAAAATGGAACAGGGAAAGCAGAATACCCAAGTTATTTTATTAAGAACAATAACGACGTCATATATAATATAAAAGATATAGCTGATGACTACTTAGTAAATGTGGGTCCAACCCTAGCATATGAGATCAATGTCACAAGGTGTAAGCATGGTTGGGGAGATATCAGATTTGAAAATAAAAAATGCAATGATCCTTACAGGAGTTCATGAAAGCTACATTATTGAGATGGTAAATAAATATAAAAATGAAAAATATATGATGTGAATTATTTTGATATGACAGTTATAAAGGTTATAATTGAATGCATTGTGAAACCATTTACACAATTCTTAATCAGTCTTTCCAGACAGACATTTTTCCCAACAAAACAAAAAACACCAAGGTAATTCCTATTTAAAAGAATGAATAAATATTTATTTTCCAACTATAGAGTGACTTCTCTATTTCCTCAATTCTCGAAAATACCAGAAAAAAATATTTGTTAAAAAACGTAACAGTTTTATTTATAAGTACAGTTTACTAAGTCATCACCAGTATGGATTTCGATCCAACAGGTCCACTTCAATGGCAGTAGTAGAACTAGTGGAGAAAATATCAACAGTGATAGACAAAAAAGGGTATACAGTTGTTTTTGGATTTTTTTTATCTATTTACAAAAAGTGTTTGATACCGATGACTAAGGTCTTCTTATGAAGAAGCTAGAAAAATATGGGATTAGAGGGGTAACGTACTCATGGTTGGGGAGTTATCTTGAGAATTGGCATGAATATGTTGTGAGGGCAATTCATATATGAATGTTTGCTCACTTTTAATCTATAACCATGTATCAGCTATACTATGATTACATTGCTTGGAAGGATGCTTGGGGCTCAAGTGTAGCAGGTAAAAGGTGGTGCTATCAAGTGCCTTGTCCTGTGTGAACTAGTGAAGGTCTGTGATTGACTGTTAATTGATGCCAGAGGAACGTCTGGGAAACTCATTTGAGGGTCACAAGGTCTGAAGGAATGGTCTTTGAGAATTACAAACTGGAAGAAACGGATGAGGGGAGAGCTAACCTATGAATTCTCTGAGCAAGTGCTGTTATCCATTAGGATGACAGTACAGCAATAAAGATGAGCTACTTCTCCCAATCAGGATTAGGTTACAATAAGCATGACTCAGCAGTTTGTGCTGCAAGATATCTGTGAACGTTCTCATTCATCCAGGTCATGGTTATCCAAAGGAGTTGAATCAAGTGCAACTGGACTAGGTATATATCGAAGACATTTCGCCTCTCATCCAAGCTTGGTCTAGTCAGAAAGGCACGAACTGAGGAAGCCTCTTGGATGAGAGGCGAAACGTCTTCACGGATATATACCAAGTCCAGTTGCACTTGATTCAACTCCTTTGGATTTGTGCTGCAAGGTATAAAGGGAGTGGACTTTGAGATCAGGGCATGCACTTAAGCATCTAGGCCTGTGCGTCTGTTCATGAAGTAAATGTGACAATACTGTAAATATTGATGTGTCGCTCCTCATATAATGTCAGAGTGGAATTAAATAAATGCCATGATAACTTGGGGGCTCGTCCAGGATGCCTAACTCATATTCTTCTTTGACACACTCTCTGCATGGATTAAATCTGGCCAGCCATTCTGGTGAAGGGGTTGAAAATTGTTAAAGACCCAGAAAGACTTCCTCCCCTGAGGACAGCTAGTAGCCAATTCCCGGGCTGGGAAGAGACTGTTTGTGAGACTGTGGGGAAAGGAATTGTGTGATACAGCTTTTTATTTAAACGAGGATACAGTATTGAAGGCCATGAGAACCATCTGATTGATCTAAGTTTTAGATCAATCACACAAAAAAAAAAACATTTACAATAAAACCTACCTAAAATGACCATGGGTGATCAAGATGACCGCTGGTTTTTAAATTCTATATTCTGTCAAGGTAGATCCCCAATTGAGATATTAATGCATTACCTATGTTAGTATGTCTGTAAGAAAACTACTGACACCATAATTAACATTTTAACAACTGTAAAACTATTTTTAAACAATTTAAACTTAGGAGACATGGTTGAACTTGAATAGCAAAATTGAAAAAGTGAAAATATTACTTGATAAACAAGTGGGAAAACACATGTTGATAACAAACGTAACAAGGCCTATAACATGTGAAATGTAGAAAAACCTCAAAATTACCACTTAAACAGTCCTAAACAACGACTGGAACTTTAAAATCTAGTCGAACAACCATGGCGGTCATTTTGAAGGTTTTGAATTCTCAAAGTTTAATAACTTTGTGGAAAAAAAAATACAGACCTGTCGCTCCCTGAATGCTCCTAAAACTGCATTTATTTGCATTAAAATTAGTTTTAGATCAATTGCACAAAAAAATTATAGTAAGTTTACCCAAATCACCATGAGCTTTCAAAATGACCACACGAGATTTGAGCGTCATCCTGTGTGTCATGTTAAGTGTGTTGTTTGCATCATTTCCTTCGCAACATTCACTTCTTTTATGTTTACATTTCACGTTTTATAGGCTTTGTTACATTTGTTAGATTAGCGATATATGTATATATGTTTACCATTTTGTTTTTCAGGTATTATTTCCAACATGTCTGGGTACAGCCCCTGTTTCAGACACATCATGACTACCACCGAGCCGTTGCATTATTTACAGGCATTGGGCACCGGCGATTTTAAATTATTTGAAAAATAGTATTAAAGTGTTTAAAATTTTAATTTTGGTGTCAGCTATTTCTTGACAGACATACTAACATGTGCAATGCGTTAATATCTCAATTGGGTATTTATTTTAACAAAATATAGAGTTTGAAAACCATGGGCAGTTATTGTGACTGCCCATGGTCGTATTAGTAGTTTGTAAGTTCCAGCAGCAGCCTGCCGCAGATTGACAGCAGCCTGCCAGTCTATATCAAGAGGCCCGGGAACAGCTGGCTGTATCAGCAGAGTCCGTCATGATAAAAACCATGGGAGACCTGACCTATGAACTCTCTGAGTAAGTTTTGTTATCTATTAGGATTATAGCCCAGCAAGAAAGATGAGCTACTTCTCCTGACCAGGATTAGGTTACAATGAGCATGACACAGCAGTTTGTGCTTCAAGGTATAAAAAGCAGTGGGCTCTGAGATTAGGGCATGCACCTGATCTCATCTGATGAATCTAAGCTTGTGCATCTGTTCATAAACATATATTAAAGTGTGACAATACTGTAAAACATTTTTGTGTCACTTCACATTGAATTAAATATTTGCCACAATAATTTGGGGGCTCATCCGGGATGCCTAACTCATATTCTACTTTGACCCTCTCTCTGAACGGATGAAAACTGGCTTGCCAGTCTGGTGAAGGGGTTGAAAAATCACCAAAGACCCAGGAAGTCTACCTCTCCTGAGGACAGCTTGTAACCGACTTTTGGGGTGTGGAAAGACCGTTTGTGAGATTGTGGGGAGAGGAATTGTGTGATACAGCTTTTTATTTAAATGAGGATACAGCACTGAAGACAACGAGAAGACATCTGAAGGTAATGACATTCACTTGTGGGGTGACGACCCATTGGCAAAGAAAAATAAATAATGTCAATTGAATGGTCATGACAGGAAATTTATGGGAAAGGGAGTGACTAGGATAGCAGATTGGGGATCTTGTCCAACAGGTTGTGCGAAAATTATGTATGAAAAACATGGTGATGACTCCTGTAAAGAATTTTAAATGTGGGAAAAGAAATTTGGGTTTCCTTAAATCTGTTGGGTTTACTATAAACCACCTGCCAAAAAAAACAACAAAACTGCAGGATAAGGATAAGATTGGGGGGGGGGGGGATGAAAGCGAAAAAAGGGATAGGTAAAGTAGATTGGAAAATTGTGGAAAGAGGAAGCAGAGAAAAGAAATGGGCAAAAATAATACTGATAAGAGAGGCAGGCGGTGTCCTCAGCTTTCACAGAAAGATGTGGATCTCCACATCTTAACCACTCATCAGAGACCTGCAGATCAGTAGTAACCTGCTGCAGGCCAACAACAGCCTGACCGTCTATAACAAGAGGCCTGAGAACAGCTGGCTGTATCAGCAGAGCCCGTCATCATAAAGACCATGAGAGACCTGACCTATGGACTCTCTGAGCAAGTTCCAGCAATAAAGATGAGTTACTTCTCCTGACCAGGATTAGGTTACAGTGAGCATGACTCATCAGTTTGTGCTGCACAGTATAAAAGCAGCGGGCTCTGACATCTAGGCATGCACTCAAGCATCTGGGCTTGAGCATCTGTTCATGAAAATATATTAAAGTATGACAATACTGTATAAGATTTTTGTGTCGCACCTCATTTAATGTCAGATTGGAATTAAATGACTGCCATGATAATTTGGGGGTTCGTCCGGGATGCCTAACTCATATTCATCTTTAACCCAATCTCTGCACGGATGAAGTCTGGCCGGTCTGTCTGCTGAAGGGGTTGAAAAATCACCAAAGACCTCCCCTGAGGATAGCTCGTAACATAGTCCCGGGGTGGGAAGAGATTGTTTGTGAGGTTGTGGGGAAAGGAGTTGTGTGATACAGCTTTTTATTTAACTGAGGATACAGTATTGAAGACCATGAGAAGTGTGAAGGTAATGACATTCACTTGGAGGTGACGAACCATTAGCAAAGAAAATAATGAATAATTTCAATTGAATGGTCATGAGAGGAAATTTCTGGTAAAGAGTGACTACAGAATAGCAGAATGGGGAAGAAACAAAGCACAATTTTAAATGACAAGTCTTGTCCGATAGGGTGTGTGAAAATTATGTATGAAAGACATGGTGATGAGTCCTGTAAAAAGCTAGCAATGTGGGACAAGAAATTTAGATTTCCTGAAGCTTGTAGTTTTACTGTAAACCAGCTACAAATAACTGCAGGATAAGGATAACATGGGACAATATATCGATGATGTGGAATGAGGAGGCAGAGAAAAGAAATAAGCAAAATAATAGTGAAAAGAAATGTAAGGGGGGGTGTCCTCAGCTTTCACAGAAAGACCTGGATCTACTCCCCTTCTCAGCTGCTCATCAGAGACCCGCAGACCAGCAGAAACCCGATGCAGACCGACAGCAGCTGGCCCATCTATATCAAGAGGCCCAAGAACAGCTGGCTGTAGCATCAAAGCCCAACATGAATAAGGATTATGGGAGACCTGACCTATGTACTCTTTGAGCAAGTTCTGTTATCCATTAGGATGACAGCAATAAAGTTGAGCTACTTCTCCCGAATAGAATTAGGTTACAATGAGCATGACTCAGCAGTTTCTGGGGCAAGGTATAAATGAGTGGGCTCTGAGATCAGGGCATGCACTTAATCACGTGGGCTTGTGCATTTGATAATACTGTAAAATATTTTTGTGTTGTTCCGCATTTAATGTCAGAGTGGAATTATATATTTGTCATGATAATTTGGGGGCTTATCCAGGATGCCTAACTCATATTCTTCTTTAACCCACTCTCGGCATGGATTAAATCTGGCCAGCCAGTCAGGTGAAGGGGTTGAAAAATCACCAAAGACCCAGGAAGTCTACCTCCCTTGACGGCAGGTTGTAACCGACTCCCGGGTTGGGAAGAGACTGTTTGTGAGATAGTGGGGGAAGGAATTGTGTGATACAACTTTTTATTTAAATTAAGATGCAGTATTGAAAACCACGAGAACATGTCTGAGGGTACTCACTTAGGGGTGACGACCCATTGGAAGAGGAAATAATGAATAATGTCAATTGAATGGTCAGGACAGGAAATTTCCAGGAAAGAGTGACTGCAGGGTAACAGAATGGGAAAGAAACAAAGCAAACTTTTAACTGACATATCTTATCTGACAGGATGTACGAAAATTATTACCCACATCCTAACTGGGTCTCTCTCATGCTTGGTAGCAAGCTCCAAGCTTGCTTTTATATGCATAGTTTTGAGCAACAGCTTCTTTCTTGCTGCCCTCCCATACAGGCCAGATTTATGGAGAGCCCGTGATACGGTTGACTCATGCACATTTACTCCAGTTTCAGCCACTGACCTCTGGAGCTCCTTCAAAGTGATTACGGGATCATCTGTGGCTTTCCCCACCAACTCAGATATTGCTCGGGCACTTAGCTTTGAGGGATGGCCTGTTGTACAGAGTGTCTGGGTGGTATGATACAGCTTCTACTTTCTGATAATGGATCCAGCAGTGTTCCGTGGGACATTCAAACACTTGGATATTGTTTTGTATCCCTTTCCTGCCTTCTGCATTTTAATCACTTTGTCCGTTACTTCAGTATTATGATCCTTTGCTTCCTTTTCTGATGGAGTTCTCGCCTGGCTAATGAACTTTACACAGAGTGCTTTTTATATTCATAAATGAGAACATTACTTTGATATCTTACACGTGCAGACTATGTATGTCCAATCGTATTTACCCGAGTTTGTTGTAGGAATAATTCATAAGTTGTGTAAACTTGGAGCTTTCGGAGCACAAGGGGTTGAATATTTAATGCAAGCAGTATGTTTTAGTTTTTAATGTATTTTTTTAAATCAGTGAAACAACTTATTTTGGCTTTGGGAAGATGCTGTTAGAGCTTATGGGTTCACAAAAAATAATATTGTCCAGGAACAGATGTGTGAGTATCTTTTATCATCCAGAAATTACTTCAGTCCTCAATTACTTCAGTCCTCACTGGACACCTTCTATAAGGTTTGGAACCCTTAATTATTGAGCATATTGGACCTACGCTATCATCTTTCATATAATTCAAGGGTTTCCTAAACCGACTTAGCCTGTCCCTGTACTTTTTTTCTCTATTGCAAAACCAGTTTTCCTGTAATCTTGCTAATTGTTCACATATTTATTTATTTGATGTTGCCTTTCTCTGTTGTAGAGGGTGATGAGGGTTGGCGATGGAGATAATGCCCACTATTTTTTTATTTACTTACCCACTTTGTCATGTCGTGTCTAAGCTGTTGTGTTCTGTGTTGTATAGGAAAATGTAATAAAGATTTTTTTTAAAATCCAGAAATTAGTGATGACTGTCAAGGGGCTTGAATACTTTTGCAAGGCACTGTATGTTACACAAGTACAATTAATCAGTCATAGTCAGAAGACATGCACGCACACACACACACACACACACACACACACCTCAAGAAGATTTAAGATTTAGTTTGTCATTTTCATTATGTACCTATGCACACAAATAAAAACGAAATGCCGTTTCTCCCATCCCACAGCAGTGCAACAGAAAAGATAAAAATACACATCTGAAAACTCCCTAAAACATAAGAACAGAGATAACAAAAGCAAAAATGCACAATTAAAAACAGTCCATTCAAGTGTAACACAGTCCATTAAAGTGCCATTTCAGTTTAAATGTTGACAGCCGATGTGAGTGAAGAGCACTGATGGGGGGCCCTCTTGAAGACAATCACAATTTCTTTTGTTTTGCTTATATTCAGGGAGAGGTTGTGGGATTCGCACCATGCCGTTAGCTGCTCCACCTCCACCCTGTATGCAGATTCATCATTATTGCTGACGAGACCCACTACTGTTGTATCATCAGCAAACTTGATGTGGTTGGTGTCAAATTTGGCAGTACAATCATGGGTTAGCAGGGTAAACAAAGTCAAAGTGGCTTTATTGTCTGTTACAGGGAAATTAGTTTGCAACCAGTATAATAAATCTCTCACACAAAAACAAAACATACAAACACCAAGGCAGAATTGACAACAGGACATAGTGGGCAAGGAGAACCAAAGGAGTTCAAATATACAGACCAAGGAAACAAGTGACCTGCAGACAACAGATGAATACTATCTACCATTTAACAATTGCATGGCAGAACAAGAGGGGGCTCATGATGCAGCCCTGGGGTGAACCTGTGCTCACTAAGATTGAATTTGATGTGTGGCTGCCCACCCTGACTGTCTACTGCCTCTGTGTCAGTAGGTCCAAGACCCAGTTACAGGTACCAGTGTCCACGTCCAGCAACCTCAGTTTCTCCACCAGTTGTTGTGGTACAATGGTGTTAAATGCTGAAAAGAAATCGATGAAGAGCATCCTGGTGTAGGTGTTCTTCCCTTCTAGGTGTGACAAAGTGTGGTGGAGTGTGATAGATATTGCCTCTTCTGTGGATCGGTTGGCTCTATATACAAACTGTAGGGGATCTAGGTTTGCGGTGAGGCAGATCTTGATGTGCTGCATGACAAGCCACTCAAAGCACATCATAACTATGGGAGTGAGGGCCACAGGGGGGAAGTCATTCATACTGGCTGGGTTTGACTTTTTGGGCAGGGGAATGATGGTGGCACTTCTGAGGTAGCTGGGCACTACTGCTTGACTGAGTGAAGTGTTGAAGATGTCTGCAAAAACATCTTTCAGTTGTTCTACGCAGTCCTTAATAACACACCCTGGTACGTTGTCCAGCCCCGCAGCTTTGCATAGGTTAATGCTTTCTTTGTTTTTTGTTTTTTTTGTTTTTTTTCTGTTTGTTTTTTGTCTCTGATAGGACATTTAACATGCTGTTTTTATTTTGGCAGTTCGTGGCTGAGGTTTACTCTGTTAAAATCCCCAAGGATAATGACTAGAGAGTCTGGATATTTGCGCTCCATGTTTATAATTTGATCAGCCAGGTGTTTTAACACTTCTTTAACACAGACCTGGGGTGGGACATAGATAACGGTGAGAATAAATGAGGAAAATTCCTGCGATGAATAGAATGGTTTAAAGTCAATGAAAAATGTCTCTAAGTGAGGGCTGTGTAGAGCCGAAGTAACGGAGAAGACCGTAGGTTCACACTTTAGCCGTGTAGGCAACTTTCTTTAATCCACGGTAACTCAGCGAGACAAACAAAACCCACAGCTCGACTGAGCGGAGGTGGCAAGAATAACCAGAAAACTGGCTGGACAACCATAACTTAACCCTGCGTTAACCTGCCAGGGCAACCATGACTTAACCCTTAGTTCCTGGGTTGAATTCTGTCCCCAATACGTGTCCACCACATGAGCCCCCCCAGAATTCGCCCTAGTAATCGAAGTCAGGCAGGCGCGGGTGGACGACAGGCCGTCCGCGGCGGCTCCGGATAACAGGGGCCGGAGTGTCTGTGGGAGGCATTGACGCGGGCCTGTGGAGGTCGGCCTGAGGAGCAGAAGAGGCAGCTCGGGCCTCCACGGGGGGAGGAGGCGGAGCCGGGGGACGACCGCGACGAGGAGGTTGGGCTAACTCCAACGGCTGCATCAAGTCCAGGTGTGCGGGTTTAACTCGGTCCACTGAAACATGCTCGGCCGTGCCCCCAAAATCCACCACCAGGTGCTTAGTTCCCCGTTCCAGGACGCGGAAGGGGCCGTCATAAGGGGGTTGCAGAGGGGGGCGGTGTGCGTCGTGACGGATGAACACGTAGTCCGCTGACTGCAGACCTGGGGGCACCTGGGACACCGGAGCGCCGTGTTGGGCGGTAGGGACGGGTGTGAAAGCTCTGACCCCGTCCAGCAAGGAGGCTCGTTGGTCCACAGCTGACCAGGGACGCGTTGCATTGGGCATGAAATCGCCTGGGACTCGCAGCGGCGTGCCGTACACCAGCTCCGCAGAGGAGGCTTGTAGGTCTTCCTTCGGGGCGGTCCGCAGGCCCAGCATGACCCATGGGAGCTTGTCAACCCAGTTGCAGTCCTTGAGAGTAGCCCGAAGCGCAGCCTTCATGGACCGGTGGAAGCGCTCACATAGGCCGTTCGCCTGAGGGTGGTAGGCGGTAGTGCGATGAAGCTTGATGCCCAGAGCCTCACCCACAGCATTCCATAGCTCTGAGGTAAACTGTGGCCCGCGGTCAGATGAAAGGTCGGAAGGCGTACCGAAACGTGAGACCCACGACCCAATAAAAGCCCGGGCCACATCAGTAGACGTCGTGGATGCCAGGGGAACAGCTTCAGGCCAGCGCGTAGTCCTGTCCACCACAGTGAAGAGGTAGGTGAACCCATGGGAGGGGGGTAGGGGACCAACCAGGTCGACGTGGACATGGTCAAATCGTCTTTCCGGCACTGCGAAGCGTTCCAGGGGCGCCTTAATGTGGCGGTGTATCTTTGCCCGCTGACAGGCAACACACGAGTCGGCCCACGCTTTCACGTCTCTCTTAAGTCCCTCCCACACAAACTTAGCAGAGGTCAGGCGCACGGATGGCTTACCGCCTGGATGAGAGAGGCCGTGCACAGCTTCAAATACGGGGCGTCTCCAGCTGTGCGGGACGATGGGCCTGGGCTGTCCTGTGGAGACGTCACACAGGAGGGTGACACCTGTGACGCTGAAAGGCACGTCCTGCAGGCGGAGCCCCGTGTCGGAGGCCCGGAGACGGAGGATGCTCGGGTCCGTGGCCTGGTCAGCAGCCATCTGTGCATAGTCAAGGCCTAGGTGGACCGCTCCAATCACTGCCCTAGACAGGCAGTCAGCTACCTGGTTAGACTTACCAGCGACGTGCTGGATGTCGGTAGTGAATTCCGAAATGTAGGAGAGTTGTCGCTGCTGGCGAGCGGACCATGGCTCGGCCGTCTTGGACATGGCAAACGTGAGGGGCTTGTGGTCCACGTACGCAGTAAACTCGCGGCCCTCTAGCAGGAAACGGAAATGCCGGACGGCGAGCCAGAGACCGAGGAGTTCCCTGTCAAAAGTACTATACTTGCGCTCTCGGGGTGTAAGCTGGCGACTGAAAAAGGCCAAAGGCTGCCAAGCCCCCCCCCACCCACTGTTCGTGAACCGCACCAACAGCATAGTCCGATGCATCCGTGGTTATGGAAATAGGCGCTGTAGGTGAAGGATGCGCTAGCAGGGTAGCCTGGGAGAGCGCAGCTTTAGTCTCGGTGAACGCACGGTCCCGCTCTGCTGTCCAGTCGACCGCCTGGTTGGGGGACATGCCTTTCAGCGCCTCGTACAGTGGCCGGATGATAAAGGCGGCTCGAGGAATGAAGCGGTGGTAGAATGTCACCATCCCGATGAACTCCCTGAGCGCACGAGCTGTTTGGGGGCGCGGAAAGGCCGCCACCGCTTCCACCTTTGAGGGCAGGGGGACTGCCCCGTCCCCAGTGATGCGGTGCCCGAGGAAATCAATGGCTGTCAGCCCGAACCGGCACTTCGCCGGGTTGACGATCAGCCCATGCTGGCTGAGGCGTGTGAAGAGGGCATGAAGATGGGACAGGTGTTCTTCCTCGGAGGCGCCGGCGATGAGTATGTCGTCCAAATAGACGAAGATGAAAGGAAGGCCACGGAGCACTGAATCCATCAGCCGCTGAAAGGACTGGGCCGCGTTTTTGAGTCCAAATGGCATTCGTAGGAATTCAAATAGGCCGAATGGGGTTGTCACCGCTGTCTTGGGGATGTCTGAGGGGTGCACGGGAACTTGATGATAACCACGGACCAGGTCGACTTTTGAGAAGACGCATTTGCCAGACAGGTTTGCAGAAAAGTCCTGGATATGCGGGACAGGATAGCGGTCAGGCGTGGTGGCGTCATTTAGTCGGCGGTAGTCCCCGCATGGGCGCCAACCTCCATCAGGCTTAGCGACGATGTGGAGTGGGGACGCCCACGGGCTGTCAGAGCGGCGGATGATCCCCATGCGTTCCAGGTGCTCGAACTCAGACTTGGCAATGGCGAGTTTGGCGGGGTCGAGACGCCTGGCTCTGGCGTAGACCGGGGGCCCCTTCGTAGCAATGTGATGCTCCACCCCATGCTTAGCGGTGGGTGCAGAGAAGGTAGGCTGGGTGAGGTCAGGGAACTCAGCGAGGAGGCGGGTGAACTTGTCTGCCTCTGAGAGAGAGTTGGCTAGACCTGCATAGGCCGCTTCCCTCCGCGTACATGCGAAGGAGGAGAAGGTTAAGGCATCGACCAGACGGCTGTTCTGAATGTCCACTAGCAAACCGTAAGCGCACAAAAAATCAGCTCCGAGGAGGGGAAGCGTTACATTGGCCATGACGAACTCCCACGTGAAACGTTGTCCACCAAAACACAGTTCTACAGACCGCACGCCGTAGGTGTGGATAGGGCTGCCGTCAGCCGTCGCCAACTGGGGGCCCCGCTCCCCGCCCATGATGTCGACGTCAGTAGCAGGGAGCACGCTTCTCTGTGCGCCCGTGTCACAAAGAAATCGCCGACCGGAGATGGTGTCGAGGATTAAGAGTAGCCTGCTCGTATCGCCAACACTCATGGCCACTACTGAGTGTTGGCCCTCTCGTTTCCGGTCGGCCTGTAGTTGCAGGGGGAACGGCACCGTTTAGCTTTCGCACCAAATCGAGCGTGGTACATACAGAGTCCAGAGGGCTTGTAGCGGTCTGATGCTGTGGCGCCACCGTCGGGCCACGCCCGCGATGTCGGCGGGGGGCCAGTGAAGGTAAGAGCCAGCACCCCGGCATGGGAGGAACGTTGTGTAGCGACGAAGAATCGGTCAGCCTCCTTTGCCAGCTCACGGGGATCAGTGATGGTGGAGTTAGCGAGCGCAGTCTGGACGTGGGGCGGCATGTTGCGCAGAAACAGCTCCATAAACAGGAAACATGGCTTTTCTTGGCCCAGTAGATTTAACATCCTGCTCATTAGCTCCGATGGTTTGCCATCTCCCAAGCCCTGAATTGCGAAGAGGCGACGTGCTCTCTCCGTTGTTGACAGTTCAAAAGTTTCAAGGAGGAGATGTTTAAGTGCGGCGTATTTACCATCGGCCGGTGGGTTGGTTATGAAACCGCTTATCCTGGAAGCCGTAGCGCCCCCCAGCGCTGCCACTACGTAGTAGTACCTGGTCTCGTCTGCTGTTATGTCTCTGAGCGCGAACTGTGCCTCAGCCTGCGCGAACCATGTAGCCGCGGAAGACTCCCAAAACTCCGGCAGTTTAATTGCAACGGCGTTCGTAGCCATATTGTGTGTGGTTTCAGAAAACTTATCCGAAAACCGACGTCGGGGTCACCAGTGTAGAGCCGAAGGAACGGAGAAGACCGTAGGTTCACACTTTAGCCGTGTAGGCAACTTTCTTTAATCCACGGTAAATCAGAGAGAGAACAAAACCACAGCTCGACTGAGCGGAGGTGGCAAGAATAACCCGAAAACTGGCTGGACAACCATAACTTAACCCTGCGTTAACCTGCCAGGGCAACCATGACTTAACCCTTAGTTCCTGGGGTGGAATTCTGTCCCCAATACGTGTCCACCACAGCTGCATGATTTCGTCAACACTGTGACATCCGTACAATAACCTTCATTTATGTAGAAGCATATACCGTCATGCTGTTATTTTCCCAATAGCTCCGTTAGGCGGTCCGCCCGGAGGAGTTGGAACTGTGGCAGATGAGGTGTATTGTCCAATATATTGTAACGTGCATGGATAAGAAGACACGCTGGCCGCTGGCTGGCGGGTCTGACCCTTTAGCGGCAGTTCCTGTGGTTGCGTTGTCCCCCGAATTCGCTACATTGGTGTCAGGAGTGGGATGGAGCGACCGTAAGGCCATCGGAAGCGTAGGCGCCCTGAGGTGTGAAGGAGCTGATATGCTTGAGCGCGGGGACGCGCTTCCCGAAGGAGTGGGGTAGTGTACCGTGCATGGATAAGAAGACACGCTGGCCGCTGGCTGGCGGGTCTGACCCTTTAGTCTAGCGGTTAGCGATGTCTCCGGAGGTGCGGGCGATACAGGTTCGCTTCCCGGCCGCGGCAGTTCCTGTGGTTGCGTTGTCCCCCGAGTTCGCTACAATATGCTCACCACCAGGTTTCAGTAGACACAGGGTGGCAGATCTGGAACAATCCAAGTTTTTCTTTCGTTTAGGGGTAGCAGTTTGTTTATTTTGTTACCAGAGAGCGGACAATCGCCAGGTGTATTGACTTGACGGTAGTGCGGTTCTACATCCCTGCTGTCGCAGTTTAATGAGCGCTCCGGCTCGCTTACCCCTTTGACGTCTTCGGCGTAGTCCACACCTGCCGATCGAGGACTTTCGTTAAAATGTTCAATTAAAGCCATTAAACATTCTGTTCAATTTGTCTAGTGGACAATTGGAGGCTTAAAAGTTCTTCCCTGCTGTATGTGATCAGTGAGTGGGTGCTGGAAACTTAACAAATAAAAACAGAAAACGCACGAGAGCGCAGAAACGAGGCTAGGATCCATGGCGCCATTTTGGTGACAAACCAGAAAATTACCAGACAACTTGAATGAAGGTTGAATCAGTTCATCTGGATACAACGTTTATTGACAGATACATTTAATTACTCAACTAAGTGACATCTTCCAGACTGAAGATGTACAAATTCTGCCAAGGAGAATGGGCAAAATTACTCCAGAAGAATGTGCAAAGCTCGTACATACTTACCTCAAAAGAATCAGGGCTGTTATCGCAGCAAAAGGGTACTCTACAAAGTATTGATATGTTTGGTTTGAACACTTATGCAAGCTTAGTTTTTAATTTATTTACAAAAAGTCAGTGAAACATAACTTATTTTGGCTTTGGAAGCATGATGGTAGAGCTTATGGCTTCACAAAAATAACATTGCTCAGGAACAGATGTGAAAAAAGGGTTTTACGCTCTGTTTCAATCACCATTTACTATAAAAACAAAGATTAGATAATTGCCAGTGAGGCTTTTTAGTGTAAAAACTTGCTTTCATGCCATCTCTACTGTGGATTTATTCAGTAGTATTTGCAAACAGAAATGCTGATGCAGGACATACATATATTAAATTATAAAAGGCCCTCTTTCTCCACATAATTTAAGTGTCAGCTTTATTGTTTAATGAGTTAGGATAAAGTTGAAACACAAATTGAATAGAAAAGATCATCATAAATATTAAAAGAGGGGATAAAATATATCACAATATAACACATATATATGATATCATAATATTGAATTTGTGGTTTAAGTGCTGTAAGTGCTGCAACAAGATAGAAAGTGTGTGCATGTACACAAAGACAAAGACAAATACAAACAGACACACACATACACGCACAGACACACATGCACACAGAATTAGACACACACACACACATGCAAAAACAAGGTGAAAACAAAACATAGCCTCATTTTTTATTAACATTGATCTATCGTTTCCATTTGTCAGGTTTGGAAAATATATTTGATCAGTGATAACCAGTTAAATTAGCAATGCAAATAAAATGGGTTTTCATCATTCATACTCAAGAACAAAACACAATGTAATGGAATCTCAACTTGCTTACCCTTTGATGCAGACAAAAACATAAATACCATATTCTCCTGATGAGGTAGTTAAGATACCGTACAAATATTTAGACTGTATAAGATGCTATTTAAAATCTTCCTGTTTTGGTTTTGAAAGGGTGCCTTAAAAATACTAGTCTAGTAGTAAAAAACATAAAATAAAACTGATTCTCACTAGATTGTGATAAGGTTAACTTTGTTTTCCACCTCACATATGTATTGCGAATCTTTGCTAGAAATGCTGATGATCATCATTCATTCTTCTATTTAAATGAGACTGCCTGCACTTTGGACCAAGTACAAGACAAGTCTTGCATAAATACAGGTTTAGACTCCAAGAGAAACACTATTCATAGTGTAACATCCAGAAATGTGTCATGCTCTTATTCTGAGGTTTTCCTGTGTGTTAGCCGTTGTATCAGTTTGATTAAGATAATACAGTTCAACATTATCATAGTGTTTCAACAGCCTTAAGGTGAAGGAAAACAGTATGATTGTAGAGCGTGTGGGCTTGTGGGTTTGATAGGTTTCACAGGCGCTCTGAGGGCTGATGTATAAATTGGTAACATATCTAAAGTATTTATCTTGCCTGGAGCTCAAAGTGAGTTAAATTGGGGTGGCTTGGGAGGTAGTGGAAGGGCATTTTATATATACTATATATATATATATATATATATATATATATATATATATATATATATATATATATATATATCTTTGTTTAAAGAAACACTCAACGGAAGGGAAAGTGCTGACCAAATAAGGAGCAAAATAATCTAGATTTTTCTAGATTTTATATATATATATATATGGATGACAAATTGATAAGCACGCCTTCTGCTAAGAATGCCATGTATTGATAGCGGCAATGGCTAAACATGGCAAAGGTCACAAAGGCTAGGGAATCTAGGCGTATAAGTGTGAGAGAGGAAAAAAAGCTAACGTGTGTGTGTGTGTGTGTGTGTGTGTGCTTGCGTGTGTGTGCTTGCGTGTGTGTGCTTGAGTGTGTGTGCTTGCGTGTGCATGTTTGTGCTTCAGCAATACTGCCTTGGTGAATTTTTATGCCTTTATAGCCACAAATCCTTTCTAACATATTGGGTTGGAATCTAAGCAGAGAATAAATCTGAATCTAAGTAGAGAAAATAGTGCTGAAAAAATCATGACAATGCTACAACTTAAATTTACACAATCATTAGCATGCATTTCTTGGTTTTTCTGACCGGACAATGCAGATGTCCTTATATGCCAATATCATCCCGCCCAATTTGCAACAGTGAAAGAGTGGCCTCTAGTGGTCCATATTCTTCTTATTTTTGTCAGGTTTAATTTTTGATAGTTAATAGCTTTGAATAAAAATAAAAAAATAAAAATTCAAGAAGTTATTTCAATATCAATTTAGATTTAACATACTGAAAATCAATTTTGTGTAGCAAAGTCATTTATTATGTGTGTAGTGTGCATTTTAGTGTTTCAATGAAGTGTGGAGCTTCATAAATAAATTGTATTATCACTGAATGTGCAGCCTTGTGTGAAAATTAGTGCAGGAAGCTGTCTCGTTCTCCCCTCACATTACCATCACTGCACAAGTGTACTGAAAAACGCGCACGCACACACACACAGATGCACATCATGCAAACAAACACACACTAAAAGAACATGTGAGAAGAGGCTAAGTGAGGTCACATTTACCAGGGGAGACATAAAGATTGTTGTTTACTTTTAGGGCTGATGCCTTGCTGATATGGTAATTTAAAATGTATGAAAAACCCTTTCCAGATGTAAACAAGAGTTGAAAAAAATAAAGACAAAAGGTTTTCTGTAGGTGTTTGAATAAAACCAGGAGATCTAGTCTTAGACAGGAAGATAAGATAAGACGAGACAAGAAAAGACAAGAAAAGACAAGACAAGATAAGACAAGACAAGACAAGACAAGACAAGATAAGACAAGACAAGATAAGACAAGATAAGACAAGATAAGACAAGATAAGACAAGATAAGACAAGATAAGACAAGATAAGACAAGATAAGACAAGATAAGACAAGATAAGACAAGATAAGACAAGATAAGATAAGATAAGATAACATTTATTCATCCTCAAAGGGAAATTCAGGTGTAGATAGCGGCAAATAGGGTAAAAAAGACATCAGCAGGGTATAGAGTAACAGAGATAGATAGATAGATAGATAGATAGATAGATAGATAGATAGATAGATAGATAGATAGATAGATAGATAGATAGATAGATAGATAGATAGATAGATAGATAGATAGATAGATAGATAGATAGATAGATAGATAGATAGATAGATAGATAGATAGATAGATAGATAGATAGATAGATAGATAGATAGATAGATAGTTGAGGTCAGTCACCTTGGGATTAGAACAATACTAAACCTAACATTAATACTAACAATACTAAACAACATCATAGATATGAGATCAGCATTTACTACACATATTTTCTGCACACACACACACACACACACACACACATATATATATACTATATACTTAGCACAAAAAGTAAAGAAATTTGCGTTTGGTAGATTATTTCTTTCTTGTAACAATGCTTCTTGGCAAAAAATCTTATACCGCTGGAAAGCCTGTTTATTTCCCTTTTAAATGGTGCCACATTTGTAAGGAACATGCATTTGTGGGTTGAGCAGCAGAGCTGAGTATGTGGATTGCGCCCATGGAAAATTTGCCAAATCTTCTCTGCCAATGCCAAACAGCTTATTTTGCTGTTGCTATTGACTCTTGTTTTGAGCTTCTGGTACCCCAGGTGCTGACAATCAGGTGCCTGATATAAGATTTATTGCCAAGAAGCATTGTTACAACAAAGAAATAATCTACCAAACACAAATGTCCTTACTTTTTATGCTAAGTATATATATATATATATAAAATCCAGTGAGTCAAGTAAATTCTTTATGAGACAGTACAAGCCTGTTTCATGCCATAAGCAATCATCAGTTGTCAATGAAACAGGCTTGTACTGTCTCATAAAGAATTTACTTGACTCACTGGATTATTTTGCTTCGTATTTGTTGAGCACCTTCCCTATCATTGAGTGTTTCTTTTAACAAAGTTATATATATATATATACACTACCGTTCAAAAGTTTGGGATCACCCAAACAATTTTGTGTTTTCCATGAAAAGTCACACTTATTCACCACCATATGTTGTGAAATGAATAGAAAATAGAGTCAAGACATTGACAAGGTTAGAAATAATGATTTGTATTTGAAATAAGATTTTTTTTACATCAAACTTTGCTTTCGTCAAAGAATCCTCCATTTGCAGCAATTACAGCATTGCAGACCTTTGGCATTCTAGCTGTTAATTTGTTGAGGTAATCTTGAGAAATTGCACCCCACGCTTCCAGAAGCAGCTCCCACAAGTTGGATTGGTTGGATGGGCACTTCTTGCGTACCATACGGTCAAGCTGCTCCCACAACAGCTCAATGGGGTTCAGATCTGGTGACTGCGCTGGCCACTCCATTACCGATAGAATACCAGCTGCCTGCTTCTGCTCTAAATAGTTCTTGCACAATTTGGAGGTGTGTTTAGGGTCATTATCCTGTTGTAGGATGAAATTGGCTCCAATCAAGCGCTGTCCACTGGGTATGGCATGGCGTTGCAAAATGGAGTGATAGCCTTCCTTATTCAGAATCCCTTTTACCCTGTACAAATCTCCCACCTTACCAGCACCAAAGCAACCCCAGACCATCACATTACCTCCACCATGCTTAACAGATGGCGTCAGGCATTCTTCCAGCATCTTTTCATTTGTTCTGCGTCTCACAAACGTTCTTCTTTGTGATCCAAACACCTCAAACTTGGATTCATCCGTCCACAACACTTTTTTCCAGTCTTCCTCTGTCCAATGTCTGTGTTCTTTTGCCCATCTTAATCTTTTTCTTTTATTGGTCAGTCTCAGATATGGCTTTTTCTTTGCCACTCTGCCCTGAAGCCCAGAATCCCGCAGCCGCCTCTTCACTGTAGATGTTGACACTGGTGTTTTGCGGGTACTATTTAATGAAGATGCCAGTTGGGGACCTGTGAGGCGTCTGTTTCTCAAACTAGAGACTCTAATGTACTTATCTTCTTGCTCAGTTGTGCAACGCGGCCTCCCACTTCTTTTTCTACTCTGGTTAGAGCCTGTTTGTGCTGTCCTCTGAAGGGAGTAGTACACACCGGTGTAGGAAATCTTCAATTTCTTAGCAATTTCTCGCATGGAATAGCCTTCATTTCTAAGAACAAGAATAGACTGTCGAGTTTCAGATGAAAGTTCTCTTTTTCTGGCCATTTTGAGCGTTTATTTGACCCCACAAATGTGATGCTCCAGAAACTCAATCTGCTCAAAGGAAGGTCAGTTTTGTAGCTTCTGTAACGAGCTAAACTGTTTTCAGATGTGTGAACATGATTGCACAAGGGTTTTCTAATCATCAATTAGCCTTCTGAGCCAATGAGCAAACACATTGTACCATTAGAACACTGGAGTGATAGTTGCTTGAAATGGGCCTCTATACACCTATGTAGATATTGCACCAAAAACCAGACATTTGCAGCTAGAATAGTCATTTACCACATTAGCAATGTATAGAGTGTATTTCTTTAAAGTTAAGACTAGTTTAAAGTTATCTTCATTGAACAGTACAGTGCTTTTCCTTCAAAAATATGGACATTTCAATGTGATCCCAAACTTTTGAACGGTAGTGTATATATATATATATATATAATTTTTATATATAATTTTTTTACACGTATCAACAAATTTAGCTGCTGTGACAATACTGTCATGGGGAGAGGAGGAACAGGACCCAAATGCAGAAAGTGGAGACAGGCTGGGATAAAACAATGCTCAAAACATAGCTCAAAATTTAGGATATATCATATTATTATCTATTCTTAGCATATATCATATAATTCAGGATATATTCCACCATTTTTTGATCGAAATAAGCTTTTCATTTCCCATTTTGTACCTTCCTCCACCCCCGACCCCCCACTGTCATCTGTTTTGTTTTGTTTTGTTGCACCAACTGTGCAAGCACTGGCTGAATCTGGGGCATCGTGACAACTGGGATGAGGACAGATATTAAAAAATGTGCCTTTTTTTCTGGTCTACACCTTTCTGTTGTGAATACTTTACCATATTGATGGTGCTTCCTACCTTGCATGAAATTATTGTACCTCGTTGGATGCAGTTTACGGTATTGCTGTTTGCTTTAGTGAAGCCTAACAATTCTGTAGAGCTCCAGTCAGCCATGTCATAAATAGTCTAAATTAGGGGTGGCTAACCATGTGCCATGGAGAGCCATTTCTATGCAGGTTTTCATTCCAGCCGGACTCCACACCTGGTGATTTCACTGATTAGCAAACCTTCAACAAAAGAGGAAGAATGTATCAGTGAAATCACCTGGTGTGGAGTCGGGTTGGATGAAAACCTGCATACACATGGCTCTCCATGGCACATGGTTAGCCACCGCTGGTCTAAATGATGTTAGATGATTTCACATTTTTAAATATTTTTCTTTCTTTTTTTTAGCTTTTAATACATTTCACTTGTTCTGTAAATGAGACTGAAACTAACGTCTTTGAAATACTGCTTATTGAATACTCCGTTCTAGGAAATGTGCAAGTAGTTTCCAGTCATAACTGATTCTCAAAAGCTTATAAAGCTGTGAAGGATGTTGAATCTAAGATGCCTGAAATCGCTGAACAGATGCCCTTCTGGTGTCATTGGCTTGATTCCAACATCCAATCTGCAGTATTTTGCCTAAAAAAAAACACACAAATGAAAATTGTTACATGGCATCATGTAACTATCACACACACACACGCACACACGCACACACGCACACACATACAAATGCACACACTTAGCAAAACTAACTTGTTCAGTCTTCATCCATTTACTAAAAAAAAAGAACAAAATAATAAATAAGTAATACTGTGCATTGTAGGAAATAGCCGGTGAAGTTTAACAAAGATTAAGAGAGAGAGGTAAAGGGAAGATTGACAGCAGCGACATGGGAACAGGTATAGCATGTGGTGAACAGTTGTGCGATCTATTCTGTCTCTCACAGAGCTTCTCTTCCATGTTTAGCAAGGGGAAAACTGACTTTGTTGGGTTGCGGTCAAATGCAAAACCACCGTACCCCTGTAATGTTGTGCTCCAATCCTGCATGTGAGCTCCACATGTTTCAACAGCCAATAAGGATTTCTACATTGTGTTTGTTGATATAGTGATTACGAATACAGAAATAGAGCAGAGAAAGAAGTAGGAAGGAAGAACAGATAGAGAAAAACAGAACGTACACCTCTGAAGTGGCTTTGCATATTCAAATATTGAACATAGCACACATCATCTGAACACACATACCATGTGTTTGCCTCTGACCTGCTGATGTCCTCCTCGGTTTGAAGGCCTTCATTTAAATGACCAGATTGCAGCTTTTGGATGCATGGAGGAAAGGCAGCCTATTTGGCTGGAAGGAGCTGGTCCTGTACTGCCCCCAGTGAACACACCTGGGTAGTGAATGAAACACAAGTAAACATGCAGCTTAGCACGCAGTAACATGATAAAGTCATCTCACAGGTGGTCTGGTGTATCGGTAATGGCTATCGATGGTGAAACTAATAAGTAAATGAGTAACAAGACCTGAGATTAAATAGTGGTCACTACAGTGGACAGCTATTCAAAAGCCTTTTTCTTCTATTAAGCATGGGTTTTGATGGTATAGTTGCACACCAGCCACCACAGTGGACGCTAGTGCATCACCCCATACACTGTCACCCACTGGCCAGCCGTTGTAAGAGCAATACAAATTTCTCAAACCCAAAATGGCCGATGGACGGCCAGAAATGCTGAGCAGCTCAGGAACATCTTACCAATCCTTCTATAGTAGGAGGTCCTTGCATCCATCCATCCATCCATTATCTGAACTGCTCTCAGGGTTATGGGGATGCTGGAGCCTATCCTAGCAGTCATTGGGCGGCAGGCGGGGAGACACCCTGGACAGGCCTGGCAGGTAAATAAAATTTGGTAATATCAAGTAACAACTAAGGAGTAAAAAAAATCGTTAATATTTCCAAGTATTGATTTTATGTTTGGAGGAAATTATGATGAATCATCTGTCCACTAAATTGGACATCATGCATCACTGGCTATATTTCAACTACAACTCATACCATTATTCCCACTTTGTTGTTCTTGAAAATACTTCCTCTGCAGTAACCTTTTGGCTTTAAATCAGCTGATTTATGTTATTAAGTAGTTTTTGTAACAAAACCAATATTTTGTCCCGATTAGTTCCTTTATGGGTGGCACGGTGGCGCAGTGGTCACCTCAAGGCAAGAAGGCCCTGGGTTCGAGCCCCGGGGTAGTCCAACCTTGGGGGTTGTCCATGGGTTTCCTCCAGGTGCTCTGGTTTCCTCCCACAGTCCAAAGACATGTAGGACAGGTGAATCGGCGATACTAAATTGTCCCTAGGTGTGTGTGTGTGTGTGTGTGTGGGTGTGTGTGTGTGTGTCGACCCTGTGATGGCCTGACAGTCTGTCCCGTGTGTCTCCTCACCTGCCACCCAATGACTGCTGGGATAGTGTCCAGCATCCCCGTGACCCTGAGAGCAGGATAAGAGGTTTTGGATAATGATAAGGATGGATAGTTCCATTATGTGAGTAGTAGTTAGGGTCTTTATATTTTGGAGAGCTTACGTGCAGTGTGTGGTAGAAAGGCCTACAGGATAGTGGAGCAAATTCCATCTGAGTCAAGTGAGGATGATGTTAGTGGCAGTGATGATGAATGGCTGCCAGAAAAAGAAGGATTAACAAATGCTAACAGTAGTGACAGTGGAGCTGAGGGAGCTGAGGAAGCTGAGGGAGCTGAGGATGCCGGGGGAGCTGAGGATGCCGGGGGAGCTGAGGATGCCGAGGGAGCTGAGGGAGCTGAGGAAGCTGAGGGAGCTGAGGATGCCGGGGGAGCTAAGGATGCCGGGGGAGCTGAGGATGCCGAGGGAGCTGAGGGAGCTGAGGAAGCTGAGGGAGCTGAGGATGCCGGGGGAGCTGAGGATGCCGGGGGAGCTGAGGATGCCGAGGGAGCTGAGGGAGCTGAGGGAGCAGAGGGAGCTGAGGATGCCGGGGGAGCTGAGGATGCCGGGGGAGCTGAGGATGCCGAGGGAGCTGAGGGAGCTGAGGGAGCAGAGGGAGCTGAGAATGCCAACAGAGCTGAGGATGCTGAGGGAGCTGAGGATGCCAGGGGAGCTGAGGATGCCGAGGGAGCTGAGGGAGCTGAGGGAGCTGAGGGAGCTGAGGATGCCAAGGGAGCTGAGGATGCTGAGGGAGCTGAGGATGCCTAGGATGTGTCACCTGATAGATAGAGCTCAAGGGCAGAAAAAAAGCAGAATTGTCTGGAAAACCAAAGACAACCAGTTTGAGGGAGACACCTCCTTTTTTAGGAGAGTGGAAAGTAGCTGTTGAGTAGTCTTATATAATAATTATATTATTATACTTATAATATATGATATATTATTATATTGAGTGATATAAAGTTGGGTGATAAGAGTAAAATATTGAGTAATGTTGAAAATGTCATATCATTTTATTCATTGGTTTGTTAAATACATATTTCTTCAGTTGAAACCTGAAATGGATGCTGTCCACCCAAGTGGACATGTGACAAACTCATTGAAAAATGGGTGCATAAAAAAATTAGGTTAAAAAAAACCGTTTTTTTTTCATGCCTAAAGAGGAATAAAAACACGAAGGAAAAAAAATCCCCACCGAGGTTGTCATGATTCATGCATGAATTCTTCAAGAAATAGTGAGTAAGGGCCAGGAGGTGGATTATCACAATCTGGACAGAGCAGTCTGTTCATGGCTGAGGGAGATGGACTTGGAATAAGAGCCTCAAAAGATTTGAATTTAGATTCAAGTTTGGAAGTTCAATTTCATTTTGAGTCAATTTAGATTATTTTGGTGATTATGAAACCTGTTCTCTCTCTTATTTTATTTTTATGTATAAAACTGATTACAATTTAATGAGTCACTCAAGCTCACGTGTCATTCCTTTAAGTCTATAATTTTGGATTTTAAACCATTTTGTGTAAAGAACCTAAAAAATAAAATGTGACACAAATGTGTCTTTATGCATGCTCAATAATCTAGGTAAGAAAACGTGAATGTGTGTCCAGATGAACTGATTCATCTTTCTGTGGTGAGACAAATGTATTACACAATTTTAGAATGAACTGAGTTAAGTTGCCAGGGAAGAGGAAAAGAGGAAGGTCAAAGAGGAGGTGTATGGATGTGGTGAGGGAGGACATGCAGGTGGCTGGCATGACAGATGAAGATGCGGAGGACAGGATGAGATGGAAACGGATGATCCGCTGTGGCGACCCCTAACTGGAGCAGCCGAAAGCAATAGTAGAATGACTTGAATTGAAGTATTTTTGTGATTATGAAAATACCCTCATTTCTTATCAAAATTGCAGGGTTATGCTTTCTGAATGTAGTAAGGACTAGCTGAACATATTTTTTAGTGCTTGACCATCTCTTTTGAGAAGAGTGAATGCCACAAATATCAATAGGCAGCCACAAAGATATGTTGTCCTCTCCAAGAACCAAGAGGGGTTTAAGTTAATGACATTGACCAGTGCTATGAGAATGAGAGGAGTAGGGGACATAGGAGAGTAGACCTCAGGCTTTAGACTTTAATGGGAGACCTCTAGATATTGTACAACAGATTGCTGTTGAGCAACTTTGTAGGGAATTCAAAGGCACTTCTCTATTTCATCAGTTTCTTTCAATCCCAAAACATGAATTGGAGCTGTGAACAAAATAAATAAAGGAATAAAGAAAAGGAGCTCTTAGTGGGGTGTCAAGGAAACAGTCCACATTTGGGTCTGAAAATCCATAAAGCTGCATATCGGCTTGGTCCACACACCTCCTTAGGTCCTCAAAACCTCAGTGCAAAGCTGGTTGATTTAATTTGGCAATCAATATGTTTTCTGTGAGCACCAGCCGTGGTAATCTTTTTACAGCACCTCTCCACTCCTGCTCTCTTTCTCTCCCCTCTCATCCTCTCATTCTTTGCCATTCAGTCAATCCTTCCACCCCTACTCTCTTACACGTGGGCTGTGATTGCTTTTAATGGGCTTTGTGGTTAGGGGAAGGAGAGAGAAAAAGAGACGGAGGGAGAGAGAAAGAGAGGATGAAAAAATTATATGAAGAGTGCATTCACCCCCCTCTGTCTTTTTGGCACAAGGTCTTTGTTCTGAGACTAGCTCTCATAAAGAGGATTATGGGGAAAAAGGTTGCTGCCTCTCACCATGCTCCTGAAGTGCAGCAGCACAACCCATTTTTGACATGAAATGAACGTCAATACTTATGGTTCATCCTCGTTGCAAGCTATACAAATAAATGAGGCATTCAGCCTCAGCAATACAATAACAGTGGTAGAATATGTCTGTCTGCTTAAAAATGAATATCAATATTTGATCTTGGATATTTTACAGATAACTGCGCCCATGACCAAGGCGATGACAAAGAACTGGAGTTGGTCCTGGGCGCTAAACTCCGGCTGCCCACTGCTGCTAGTGTACACAGCTGCCCACTGTGTGTTTATAGAGGACTGGTTAAATGCAGAGAAATAATTTCATTGTATGTATGTACAGTGACAATAAAATATGTTCTTTCTCTTTGTCTTCTTGACACTGACACGACTCCACACAAAAGGGAAGTCGTTACAAGAAGAGATATTGAAATTCAGATATGTATTTGCAAATTCTGACAGTATTGCAAACAAATCATTTGACGATAACGCGTATAAACATCACATGAGCTATGTATTCACTCTACCTTGTTCTGTGTCACCTCTCATCTCAATATGACTCTCGCCTCTACTTTTGCCCTTTCCCCCTAAAATGATCCAGTTCTCTTTTCTTTGTAAATTTCTCTTTTTCTCTCACCCTTGCCATTCTTTTCTAGCAGAAAGAGAAGGAGAGGGAGAGAGAGAGAGAGAGAGAGAGAGAGAGAGAGAGAGAGAGAGAGAGAGAGAGAGAGAGAGAGAGAGAGAGAGAGAGAGAGAGAGAGAGAGAGAGAGAGAGAGAGAGAGAGAGAGAGAGAGAGAGAGAGAGAGAGAGAGAGAGAGAGAGAGACTCCAGGGGTCTATACTTATCATTGTCTGCAGCATTCAGTCCTGCCTTCAACGAGGACACCAAGAATTTCCTTTAACAGGCAGCCAAGATTCATGTGTGTGCGCGTGCACACACACACACACACACACACACACACACACACACACACACACACACACACACTGCTTGTCCCCGCGCCATAGCCAAAGTTTTCATACTCCAGGAAGAAATTTACAGCTCGAAACTGAAATACACCAGCATCCCTAGATAGTGTGAGGCAAAGTAGGCATCATTAAAATATTTTAGGCCCCTTTTAGTTATATTGGGCTAAAAATAATAAAAATGTTGGTACTCCAATCCATCCATCCATCCATCCATCCATTATCCAAGCCGCTTATCCAATCCAAGGTCGTGGGGATGCTGGAGCCTATCCCAGCAGTCGTTGGGCAGCAGGCGGGGAGACACCCTGAACAGGCCACAAGTCCATCACAGGTCCAACACACACACACACACACACACACACACACACACACACACACACACACACACACACACGCACACACACCTAGGGACAATTTAGTATGACCGAGTCACCTGACCTACATGTCTTTGGAATGTGGGAGGAAACCGGAGCACCCGGAGGAAACCCGCGCAGACACAGGGAGAACATGCAAACTCCACACAGAGGACAACCCGGGACGACCCCCAAGGTTGGACTATCATGGGGCTTGAACCCAGGACCTTCTTGCTGTGAGGCGACCGCGCTAACCACTGTGACACCATGCCTGGTACTCTAATCAAAACTTAAAAAATAATAACAGAAAAAATGGGATATAGCTGCTTTATGCAATATGTGATGGCGATGATGTGCAGCGCCAATGTTGCAAACTGTATGCACAAGCCAATATGCTGGCACGCAAATTTCATATGTGAACAGATGATGTTAAAACTGCTCTTTTTAGGGTCTCCTGTACCCCACTCTATACAGCCTGTTTGTGGTGCAATTATAGCCAAACAAAAATGAAAAAGCTGCAGATAGCATATAATGATGCATTCAGAAGCTTGCTCAAGCTTCCAAGATGGACAAGTGCAAGTCATATGTTTGTGCCCAGTAATGTTCCCACTTTTCATGCTGTGTTGAGGAATTTTATGTACAAATTTGCGTGCCCATTAATTGATTCCAAGAATGTCATTATAATGCTCTTAACTGAGCCTTAATAAAGTGACACAAGGTACTCCTCATGTTTCTGGAAACATTGGAACAACTATCTGTATAGCTTTTAATCATTGTGGACTTGTGAACTTCTGTTTTAGCCATATTTTTGTGTTGTCCTGTGTTGTATTTTTGTTGTTGTTGTTGTTGTTGTTGTTTTTAATATGGACCTATGTGTCTGAATAAAGAAAGATTTGATTGATATTTGATATCATACTCTTTAAACTCATCTAAAAATACATGTACAACATATTTTGCTCATTTTTCATACTTGGAAAAAGGCTGTAATTGTTTAGACCCTGTAAGAGAAAAACGATGTGCGACTACGCTACGGTTTCACATAGTTGTCTTCCTGTTGGCTGATATGAATGCAAAAGGACCGTTCTTGTATGCAGAGAATGGGCTTTATTTTAACGATCTACGTGCACGAGCACATGGTGTAAGTGCATTTAGGGCATGTCCAAACCCACTTTTGCTAGTTTAACAGCAGATAATCTGAGCGCTCCATAAGACACAAGGCACAAAGGGCTTGTACTTAGTCTTATTTAATCATGGGTGTTTTTTGGGGTGTAAAATGAAATAAACCAGTGTCCTCTCCCATTGCCTTTAAAAGACACCCACCTATGTAGGCGTATATTACCAAATGAAGCAGAAATATGTGACAACATAAAGCCAGCCAAATAAAAACCAACAGCAAAGACTGGCTTTTGCCATTGACCAATACAATTGTATATTGGTCCCAGTTGTGAAACAGTTTGTACAGCTGTCACGGTCTGAACCAGCTGCAATGGTGGATAATGGTGGTGGTAGTTGTACGACAGTAGTAGGCTTACTTGGTGTGGAGGTTATCTGGTGTCTTTGATAGCTGAAAATCAGCGAAAGGTCAGTTTTAAGTTTATATTACATTCAGCATAATGTGGTGTTCCCAACACAGAATATTAACCAGTGTGGGTTGGTTGGTTTTGAATGTGCACAGACCAATGTGATTGGTGCTGAATGAGGTGGAGGTCAGCTATTGGTTGTTCCTTAAGAGTATATAAGGCAGAATCGCCACCAGGGCGTCCTCTTGGTACTCCGCTCTACTCGGGATAGCTAGGTTGTTGCAGCGTAAGAATAAATATATTACGTTACTGTCATAAGTCTGCCGTGTGCACTTTCCAGTTATCTACTTAAACAGTTTTAGAACAGCATTAGTGTTTCATACACCACAGTTTGACGACGAGGATGGGATGTTTAAGTTGGAAGTCACAGAGTTAGCATGTCAAGCAGCTCCAGCGAGGCAGAAGTCAACGACGAACAACCAGAGAGACGTTCGGTGAGTGAAAGGACCGTCGAACAGAAGATGGCATTCGGTAAGCCAGAAGATTTCCACTTCGAGGAAAGTGAGGAAAGTTTTGATAGTTATCGCCAGCGGTTAGAGCAGTACTTCGCAGCAAATGGATTGGACACTCGAGATGAGAAAACCAAAGCGGTATTTCTTACGGTGGTAGGAAAAAGGGCACATAGCTTGCTGATGGATTTGTGTGCACCAGATAAGCCATCGGGTAAAACATATGAAGTACTGGTGGGAATGCTAGAAAAGCACTACATCCCGAAAACCAACTTTATTGCCGAGAGATGCAAGTTTCACGGAAGGAACCAAAAGGAAAACGAAACAATAAGTGAGTACATTGCAAGTTTGAGAAAGTTAGTAGCCACATGCAAATTTGGAACATTTTTGGATGAAACACTGCGTGATAGGTTGGTCTGTGGAGTTAAGAGCAGTCAGCCAAGAGATCGGTTACTCAATGCTGCTCACACAAAAGACTTAACGTTAAAGCTCGCAGTTGAAATGGCGCTTTCTTTTGAGGTAACAAAAGGCAACAGTGCGCAACAGTTTGCACAGAAAGGCTATAAAGCTAATGTGGTAGAAACGAAGGCTAACCTAAAGCATAGAGAGGCTACGGTAAAGTCTACAGCTAATGGAAAGCCCTGCTATCGCTGCAATGGAAAAGGCCACAGACCGGAAGAATGCAGGTTCAAGGACGCAGAGTGTCACCAGTGCAAGAAAAAGGGACACATCGCAAAAGCATGCCGTTCACCTAAAGAAGGAAGCTATGGCAAGGCATCGAAAGGGACCAGGCATTTGGAATGTTGCCACGCTCTCAAGCACGGGACATGTAGAAATTCCAGGGCTATCAAGCAGCAGGGAAGACTTGGTTGCAACGCTCCCCAGCACGTGGACCAGAGCAACGCTTACAGTCTTCGGGCAGGTGGAGATCCTATCCAGCCTCAGCTCTGCAGTGCCAGAGACGACTGCTGTGTGCCAACAAGGTGCATGGTGGATGCTGTACAGAACATTGACACTGGTCAGACATTGGACAGTGGAGGGGCCGAACTTTTTGCAATGGACACACGTAAAGGTGACATTGTGAAACCCTACTATGTGTATGTCAGTGTAAATGGTACAAGGGTGAAAATGGAGGTAGACACTGGCGCAGCCATGTCAGTGATATCTGAAACTCTACTTAAACGCAGGTTTAAAGATGTGAAACTTAGTCCTGCAAATTGTGTGCTGAAAACCTACAGTGAGGAATCATTGCTGTTGATAGGAACATTCGCAGCAAAGGTGAAATGCAAGGAACGCTCAGAAAAGCTAGAACTACTAGTCGTGAAAGGAAGAGGTCCTGCATTAATGGGCAGAGACTGGATAAGTCAATTAAAGCTAGACTGGTCAGGAGTCAACAGAGTGGCTCCTGATACAGTGGATGATGTGTGTGCCAGACATGCATCAGTGTTCAAACCTGAGCTAGGCAAGTTAAAAGGTATTGAAGCCAGACTACATGTAGTTCCAGATGCAGTGCCCAAGTTCTGTAAGCCTAGCAACATGCCTTATGCCAGTGGTCGGGAACCTATGGCTCACGAGCCATATATGGCTCTTCCGGTGACGGCATATGGCTCCCAGACAATTTTGAGTTGAAAATTTTTTTTTTTTCAAAAAAATCAGTTTGGAACTGATTTTAAAATACTTGTGATATTTCTTAATAATACTGTGTCATTTTAAAGTAAACAGAAATTAGTTTTGAAGATAAATTTCACGGGTCACGGGTCACCCGTGGGTCGGGTCGGGAACCAATGGCTCGCGAGCATGTCCGGGTCATTGTAAAGGTGAAGAAATCAATTTTATCAGATAGCCAACTAGTTTATCCGCTTCAACCCTTGTAACGGAAAAGATGGCGAAAAGAAAAAAAGACGATGATTACCGTGCATTCCAGGCTGCGTGGACAGAGGAATTTGCATTTGTGGAGAGAGCAGGATCTGCGGTATGTCTAATATGCAATGATAAAATTGCATCGATGAAACGGTCAAATATAAAGCGGCACTTCGATACGCACCATGCTTCATTTGCATTGAAATCTCCAGCGGGGGACAGCAGGAAAAGGGCACGCGAGGAGCTACAGCGGAGAGTGCAGACGAGTCAGCAGCAACTACGTGTGTGGACCAAGCAAGGTGACGGGAATTCCGCTAGCTTTGCGGGGGCTTTGGCAATAGTAAGGAATGGAAAGTCATTCACAGATGGCGAGTATGCCAAAACATTCATGCTTGATGTGGCCAATGAACTGTTTGATGACTTCCCAAATAAAGACAAGATAATCAAACGAATAAAAGACATGCCCCTGTCAGCAAGAACTGTGCACGATCGTAGCATCATGATGGCAAATCAAGTCGAGGAAACACAAATTAAGGACATAAACGCCGGGACATACTTTTCTCTCGCGTTAGATGAGTCAACAGACGTTAGCCATCTATCTCAGTGCAGTATCATTGCCAGGTATGCTGCAGGTGACACACTGCGTGAGGAAAGCTTGGCTGTTTTGCCAATGAAAGGGACAACAAGAGGAGAGGATTTATTCATGTCTTTCATGGAGTTTGCTAAAGAAAAAAAACTACCGATGGATAAACTTATTTCTGTCTGTACTGATGGTGCACCCTGTATGTTGGGGAAGAACAAAGGATTTGTAGCGCTTCTCCGTGAACATGAAAGAGAGCCATCCTAAGTTTTCATTGCATCCTGCACCAGGAGGCGCTTTGCGCTCAGACGTGTGGCCAGGAGCTTGGCGAGGTGATGTCTCTGGTCATTCGAGTGGTCAACTTTATTGTTGCCCGAGCTTTAAATGATCGCCAGTTTAAAGCTCTGTTAGAAGAAGTTGGGAATCATTATCCCGGTCTGCTTTTACACAGCAACGTGCGTTGGTTGTCAAGGGGGAAGGTGCTCAGCCGTTTTGCAGCTTGCCTGAGTGAAATCCGGACTTTTCTTGAAATGAAAGGCGTCAAGCATCCTGAGCTAGACAACACTGACTGGCTCCTGCAGTTTCACTATCTCGTGGACATAACTGGCCATCTGAACCAGCTCAATGTGAAAATGCAAGGTATTGGAAATACAATCTCATCCCTTCAACAAGCAGTGTTTGCATTTGAAAGCAAGCTGGAAGTCTTTCTCAGGGACATTGAAACAGGTCGTCTTCTGCACTTTGAAAGACTGCAACAATTTAGAGATGCATGCTTAGCAAGTGACTCCACTCAACATCTGGATCTCCAGCAGCTAGCTGGCTTTACGTTCAATCTCCTGCAGTCATTCAAAGCACGTTTTGGAGAATTTCGTGCGCGCACTGGTCTTTTCAAGTTCATCACTCATCCACATGAGTGTGCAGTGGACAAAATCGACCTGACATGCATCCCCGGGGTCTCTATCGGAGACTTTGAGCTGGAAGTTGCTGACCTGAAGGCATCAGACATGTGGATGAGTAAGTTCAAGTCACTTAATGGAGAGTTGGAAAGTCTTGCGCGACAGCGAGCAGAGCTGGCGAGGGAACACAAGTGGACAGAAATTAAAAATCTTCAACCTGAAGACCAGCTGATTCTTAAAACTTGGAACGAGCTTCCTG
This sequence comes from Lampris incognitus, assembly GCF_029633865.1. Lineage (NCBI taxonomy): Eukaryota > Metazoa > Chordata > Actinopteri > Lampriformes > Lampridae > Lampris > Lampris incognitus. Next base: position 22,530,589 of record NC_079222.1, read on the forward strand.
TGACATACCACACAATGCAGCGTGTGAGTATTGCCGTATTGACCATGTTTGGCTCTACATATGCATGTGAACAGTCTTTCTCGCATATGAGGAACATTAAGACCAACCTACGCTCACGTTTAACTGATGGAAGCCTCAACGCCTGCATGAAGCTCAACCTCACCACGTATGAACCAGACTACAAGGCCATCAGCAAAACCATGCAGCACCAGAAGTCGCATTAAAAGTAAGACATATTTAATTTATTATACGTTAAAAATACTATATGGCTCTCAATGAAATATATTTAGAAATATTTGGCTTTTATGGCTCTCCCAGTCAAAAAGGTTCCCGACCCCTGCCTTATGCATTAAGAGAAGCCGTAGAGAGAGAACTGGCAAAATTGGAAGCTGAAGGTGTCATCTCACCCATTAATTACAGTGAGTGGGCAGCTCCAATAGTTTGTGTGCCTAAGAAGGATGATAGTGTGAGAATATGTGGAGACTACAAGGTCACCATCAATCCATGGTTGAATGTGGAACTGTATCCACTACCCAAAACCCAAGATTTATTTGCTAAACTAGCAGGAGGTCAGCAGTTTACCAAATTAGACTTGTCGCAGGCTTATCAGCAAGTTCTGTTAGAGGACAATTCAAGACATTACCTAACTATCAACACACACAGAGGGTTGTATCACTACAATACGTTACCCTACGGTGTTGCTAGCGCCCCTGCTATTTTTCAAAAGATTATGGATCAGGTTCTTCAGGGCATGGAAGGGGTCATCTGTTATTTAGATGACATCTTAATTACTGGAAAAGATACAGAAAGGCACCTGACTAACTTGGAAGAGGTGCTTAGTAGACTTGAAACTTACAATCTCAGGGTTAAAAGAGAGAAGTGTGCATTCAGAAGTGGGCATACATCCAATGAAGGAAAAGACATGCTATTCAGAGGGCTCCAGTTCCGAAAAATGTAACTGAACTCAGGTCATTCTTAGCTCTGTTAAACTACTATGGGAAGTTTATCCCTAATCTATCTACTCTGATTCATCCAACGACAGCATTGCTGCATAAAGATGCAACCTGGGAATGGTCAGAGAAATGTCAAAGTGCATTGAAGTCTCTTCAGTCAGATAAATTGTTAGTACATTTTGATGCAGAGTTACATATCATACTAGCATGTGATGCTTCTCCTTATGGAGTTGGTGCTGTAATCAGCCACAAAATGAAAGATGGAAGTGAGAGACCTATCGCATTTGCATCCAGAATGTTAACTAAAACAGAACAGAATTACTCTCAACTGGAAAAAGAGGCACTGGGTCTTGTTTTTGGAGTTATGAAATCCCATGAGTATCTTTATGGAAGGAAATTCTTGTTATTGACAGACCACAAGCCACTGTTGAAAATTCTGGGGCCTAAAACAGGTGTGCCAACACTGGCCGCCGCTAGATTACAAAGGCGGGCTCTAATTTTGGCAGCGTATACATACGAAATCCAGTACAAGAAGTCAGAGCAGCATAGCAATGCTGATGCTTTATCAAGCTTACCTGTGAAGCCTGATGTAGATGTGGTGTCAAACCCAATTTACAGAGTGTCTTACCTGGAAGACTTACCTGTTACTGCTAGAGAAATAGCCAAAGAAACAGACAGAGATCCTGTGTTAAGAGTGGTTAAACAGTTGTTGTTAACTGGATGGCCTAAACATGTACAGGATGAGTCACTGAAGCCTTATTTTCAGAGAAAATTAGAGCTTAGCATTGAGGATGATTGTTTATTATGGGGTTACCGTGTGGTAGTGCCTGATAAACTAAGAGACAGGCTATTGTCGGAATTACATGAGCACCACTGGGGAATAGTTAAAATGAAGTCCCTCGCCAGAAGTTTATTCTGGTGGCCTACATTAGATGACCGTATTGAATGTGAAGTGAATCAGTGTACTATTTGTCAGCAGCAGCGTAGTATGCCTGCTACCGCACCGATACATACATGAAAATGGTCTTCGAGTCCATGGGAAAGAGTACATCTTGATTTTGCTGAGGACCACAAGCAGATGTTTTTAGTAGTGATGGATGCCTATGCTAGATGGCCAGAGATAGTTCCCATGACCACTACTACTTCATCTAAGACAATTGAAGCAATGAGAAATTTATTTGCAGCTTATGGGTTGCCTAAAGAGGTTGTAACTGATAACGGACCTCATTTCGTATCGCAAGAGTTTGAGTCATTTTTGACTAAAATGGAGTAAAACACATCAAGTCACCTGCATACCATCCTGCAAGTAATGGTTTAGCTGAAAGATTGGTCCAAAATCTTAAGAAATCCCTTGCAAAGAATAGAGCCATTGGTGGTATGACGCTTGAGCACTGTGTAGCAAATTTTCTGATTGGGTACAGAAACACACCCCATACTAAGACAGGAAAGACCCCAGCTGAGCTATTTCTGAGAAGACAGGTGCGAACCAGGTTGTGTCTTATCAAACCAAATTTCTCTCAGAGAATGCAGACCGAGTCTGAACCAAATCTTCCTCGTGTTAGGTCTTTTAAGGTTGGTCAACACGTGTTGGTAAAAAATTACAGGGGAGGGGAGAAATGGTTGAATGGAGTTATAAGTGAAGTGTTGGGTCCTGTCACATACAGTGTGGAAGTAAATGGAAATTGTGTGAAAAGACATGTGAACCAGATGTTGGGTGTCAAGGGAAATCCAGATCAGACTCAAATGGACTCTTGTGATGGAGCGTCTTGGGAGATTGATGATTTCAATGCAGACACGGATGTGTCAGAACATCCTGAACCACAGGTTGTGGAAGAACGACCTGTAGAACCACCACCACCAGTTGTGGAAAGGAACACTCGTCCTGTGAGAGACAGACGTCCTCCTGATAGACTGAACTTGTGACTGACATGCAGATTGGTTATTGAAAAAAAAAAGAGAAAAGAAATCTGTAATGTAATGTATGGTTACTGTTGAAGAAATACTGTAAATGGTTATGAGCTTAAGAGCAAAAAGGATATGTTAGAATCCTAGAAAAAAAAAGAAGTTTGAATTTACAGGGGAGGAGCTGTGGCGTTCCCAACACAGAATATTAACCAGTGTGGGTTGGTTGGTTTTGAATGTGCACATTCAAATGTGATTGGTGCTGAATGAGGTGGAGGTCAGCTATTGGTTGTTCCTGAAGAGTATATAAGGCAGAATCGCCACCAGGGCGTTCTCTTGGTACTCCGCTCTCCTCGGGATAGCTAGGTTGTTACAGCGTAATAATAAATATACTACGTTACTGTCATAAGTCTGCCGTGTGCACTTTCCAGTTATCTACTTAAACAGTTTAGAACAATATCAGTGTTTCATACACCACACATAACATGTAATATAGCGCTACAGTACAATAGAAGACCTCTGGCGGCGTCACATTCAATGACTAGAAAGGCAGAGTCCATACCAAACTACACAGTAAAATCCCGAGCGTTCATTTAACTTCCTGGGTGTTAATTTAACTCTGAGAGTCACTCTCGGAGTTAAATTAACACCCAGGATGTTACTGTGTAGAAGAGCCAACATTAGCATTGTAAACACACGTTTACAGTTTGCCTGGAGGCAGCTTGAAATGTTCAACCATGTGTCTGCTTATCAACTCCTTGAGCATAAGTCAGGTCAATTATATTTGTATAGCCCAGTATCACAAATTACAAATTTGCCTCAGTGGGATTTACAGCAACACAACATCCTGTCCTTGGACCCTTTCATCGGATAAGGAACAACTCCCTAAAAAAAAAAAAAACCTTTAATGGGAAGAAAAAAATAGGAAGAAAGCTCAGGGAGAGCGACAGAGGAGGGATCTCTCTCCCAAGACAGGCAACGTTCAATGGATGTTGTGTTTACACAATTTGCACAATACAACATTGAAAGAGGATAAACAGAATTATAATGAACTTATAACATTTATGAAGAATATGACGCGCAGGATGCCAAGCAGTGTCCAGACGCCACTGGAACAGCCCAGGACCCAAGTCACACGACCAGCATCACCATGTAAAAAAAAAGCGGTTCAGTGCTTTCTGAATGATTAAGGTCATGCATATATTTCTGAACATTACACGGATTGACAAGACCGCCATCGGTGCTGTGCCCTCACAGGGTACCGATGAAAACTATCAAATCCGCTGTTGCGACCCCTGGGAAACAGGGAACAAGACAAAGGAAGAAGCAGAAGATATATTTCTGAATATATTTACACTGCACTCTTTGAGCCCATTCACCTGTCCAAGGATCACGACATTTTTTCATGCTGTTCAAAGGTGGCATTCATAGTCCTTTTAAAATTTGGGAATGGACTAAGGTTAGACGATGATTTTTGGAAAATATCTTATTTGTTCTTATCTAGTTGCACTTTTGCAAGATGCGGACAGGAATAGACTATTTCTTAGTCTTGTTTTAATTCCTGATGTCATTACTGCCCCCCACTGTCTGTACACAATATGACAAGCAATCCCTTTCCCAGGTAGGCCTGCAGCAATACTAACAAAGCTCTTACAAACAAGCATTTTAAGCAGTAGGAAGCATATCCTTATCTTACTAAATTTGTTTTCTTTTTTTGTCCATGTATTTCCCCCCCACACCACTTTTCAGAATGAATCTGTGATTTAGTCTATTGTAGAAAAATTGACACAGCTGCTGCTATCAACAAATTATAGCAAGGATATGAATGAATATGACTAGAGTTATTGCTCTGATACTTAAGGAAAATACATATGCAGTAATTGCTTTCTTTTATGCTTTACTGTTGAAAGGCGTAGTTCACATCTTAAGTATCCTGTCTGATTACACACTTTGCTGAGAGTTAGTTAGGTCCAAACAAAACTCAAATGGCTCTCTGACATCACAGATAACCATGCAAAGGAACTTCAATATTATTTTGCAGAAACATTTTGAACCTCCGGCCCTGTGATGGTCTGGTGGCCTGTCCAGGGTGTCTCCCCACCTGCTGCCCAATGACTGCTGGGATAGGCTCCACCATCCCCGCGACCCTGAGAGCAGGATAAACATATTGGATGATAGATCGATGGATGGGTATTAAAAGTAGATTTGGCACGCAACACCTTCTAACTGAACGATTACACTCAGTTTCCATGCGTAATGACAAGCCAAGACATGCTTAATAATGAATCCCGTTATAGTACATCACATTTTAGTAATTTAAATGTAGGATAAATGCACAGGTGAGTGTTGTCATGATGAATTAATGTTGTCTATACTAACACTGCTTGTGCTGCTTCTGTGTTTTGATGAGTTATTTTATTATATTTAAAACGGTTGATGGTATGCTGGCAAAACAAAGTTTAGTTCATCAAGTCTCCTCAAACTTGATATATCCTGTGCATTTTAGTTACATAACACTATTAACATAGTCTGTGATTTAATATGAAGGTATGATTTCCATTGATTCATTTACCTTCTTCAGTCCCCCATTTTTGCCCTTCTCTCCTGTCTGCTGGATTGCTTGCTCACCTCTCTGGTACTGTAGCCAGAGCTGCTGCTGGGCCTGCTTGCTGGGGAAGTAGATGTTGCAGTTGCGCTCAGAGCCATACAGGGCCTCAGACACGTAGTGGCTGCCATACTGCTGGAGAAAGGCCAGCAGCTCCTCCCGTGTGCTCTCCGCTGACAGTGTCTTCAGCACCTTGGAAAAGCCTACTAGGTCAAGAAGGAGATGGAAGAATAGCGATTTTGTATCCAAAAGGAGGGGTTGTATGGTTGTATGGTTGGTTGGTTGGTTGGTTGGTTGGTTGGTTGGATATAAAAGTCAGTCAGCCTTGTGGTGTAAATGTGTGGTTGCACATGTATTATTGTTAACAGCAAGATGTGAAATTATGTCATGCTTTCATAATCAACCAGAAACAAACTTTGTGAGAATAACTGATGTCTAAGTACCCATCAGTCAATCAGTAGCTTGAGAGCCAATGGTTTAGCTGCATCACTGTGTAGTGATGTATCTAGGATTAGGATATCCTGTTTTAAGAAATGTCATATCGTACCCATCAACACACCTCTCGAAGACAATAATAATAGTAATATAATAATATAATATATTATTATAGTATATAATAATAAAATAATAATAGCAAAAGATGGTAGCAATACTTGCATCTTTTATAGGCCGATTGGGGTCTTTTTGTATGCCTTAAATGCCTATATTTCCCTCCTCTCCCTTTATAGGAATGTAATGGCTGTCCTCCTTTTCTTCAGAGAGATAAAATCCCACTTCGTTCCCTCATTCTGAGTCTCCTCATTTTTTCACCCATTTATGAGGGATGACGGGTCCCTTCTCCGCTAAATTCCAGGGGTGCCAGATTTCTTACTTGACCTATATCCAGGGTTGTCAGATTTCTCCACCAAATCTGCTGAAAAAAAAATAATCAAGTGACACCCTCACACCATTTCCAGAGTTTCCAGGTATACCTCCAGCCCAGATCCAGAGTTGCCAGGTCCCTCCACCCAAGATTAAAAGCAAAGGGATCACCTCCCTTTCCTATTTAGAGTTTCCAAAGATGCCAGGTCCCTTGTATGATTCCTATCTCGAGCGTGCCAGTGTATCCTATTAAGCACGCACAACTCCTGTTACCAAAGTTTATTTCACTCATATCTTCATGTGCAGATGCAGCTCACCTTCATGCCTACTAGACCAGGAATCAGCACTATTTTGTCAAAATCAGTATCTCAATTCATTTGCAACACATCACTATAGCTCTGTATATTAATACTTATGTAGAGGTTGCAACAAAAGACGTGTTTCCAGTTGAAAAGCAAATTTCCTACAATTATTTGCATCAGATAATTAAATAATTTGTATCAGCAGCTAAAAAAGCTCTCACAAAATTCCTTCGTAATTCATAATTTGACCATCAATATCTAACACCCCAGAAGTTGCACACAGCTACCATAATGTGTCAGAGTGTTATCCCACCTGGACTTGCGATGACAAAAAAACGCTTTCAGACACATACAATTGTCCTGCCTTCCTCAATCTTCTCAATTCATGCCCATGGGTGTTTTGCATTCAGTCCAATACTCTTATTTTTAGTTCATGTTTAGCACTTCTACCCTCATCTGTACTAATTGTTAGGTGAGCTACCTCTCCCAAATGTCTTTTGACTTGTTGTTTTGCAGTAGGCTGAGGCAATATGAACTTTCCCCTATTTTGTTTCTTCTAGTGTAGCCACCAAAAATAAATAACTGACTCTCTGAAACTTGTGCTCCATGATCATAGTATTTAACCCATCCATCCAACCGTTCTTTGCAACTGATACAATGTGCCTTATAAGCCAGCAGTGTGTGGTTGACTTTTATTAGCAGTGTCCCATCTGAAGTAGTCAGTGATGTGATACCATCAGTGCCCCAGCAGACCTAAAATCAAATGTAATTTTCGAACAGTGGACGATGAAAGCTCAATGCAGAATCTGACTAATGAAAGAGTTTGAACTGATCGAGTGGTTTCAGTCCTCCCCTTTTATTCTAACAGAACTCTCGTCAAGTGACCCATCGTAACACTGACATACAACAAGTTTGACTCTTAATGCCTGGTCATCTTTGTGTTGGACCATTTAACCATGAAGTATTTTATGTACAGTAATTTCATTTCTCTAATAGTGAATTTCCTTTCTTGGAAATAACAATGATGAATTCCAGTTAAAGTATTGGAATTTGGATGCTTTTTATTAAACCAGTTCATAAAGTATTTCTTGATTAAAGAATACCATACTATTTTTATTGCATGTGTTTAAAGGTACAGTCTGTAAGGGTATGTGCCGCCATGGATATGCGGAGAACTGCGACAACATGATCGCTCTACCGCCAACAAGATACATTGCCATTGAGTTAACACAATGAATTTGTTTGGGAAATGGAGAAAGTTGAAAACTTTCATCCATTCATCCATCCATTATCCAAACTGCTTATCTTGTTCTTAGGGTTGCTGGAATGCTGGAGCCTATCCCAGCAGTCACCGGGCGGCAGGCGGGGAGACACTCTGGACAGGCCACCAGGCCATCTCAGAGCCGACATACACACGCACATTCACACCTAGGGACAATTTAATGTGGCCGATTCACCTGACTTGCATGTCTTTGGACTGTGGGAGGAAACCGGAGCACCCGGAGGAAACCGCTGAAAACCTATGCACAAAATCAGCGAAATAAATAACATTTGATTGTTTGAGTGAGTGAATGATTGTTTACTTCACATAAAATCTGTTTTACTTAGAATTCAACATTGAATAGAAATTAATTCTTCATCAATACAAGAACACAAGTTAAGACTTTTGTTTAGAAAAAGACAATTTTATTTGTATAGCCCATTATCACAAATTAAAAATTTGACAACAGAGGAGGGATCTCCCAAGACAGACAGATGCGCAATGGATGTTGTGTTTACACAATTTACAGAATACAACATTGAAAGAGGATAACGGAATTATAATGGAATTATAATACATATGAATAATATTATAAGAAGGATACCGAGCAGTGTCCAGATGCCACTGTAAAAGCCTAGGACCTGAGCCACACTACCACAATCACCATGTAGACCTGAAAGGAGGACAGACTACACATGCACACAGGGGAGACTCCAATCACACCATTCACACACGTGGGAGAAGAGAGAGAAAAATACTAGTCACACATCAGGGCGAAAGTAGGACACAACGATATATAGAAAAAATGTGACGAGAACGGTGCCAAGCAGTGTTCTGATGGTGACCACATCAACATGGAAACCTGGGAGGACAGACTACACGTGCACACAGGGGACACTCACATTACACCATTTACATACACAGGAGAAGAAAAGGGACAAGACATACAGGGAGAGAGAAAAGACATGTGAGAGAAGAGAACAGTTTGCAATAGTCAATATGTACGTTATAATCTCATCAGCACAGCAGTGCTTAGTAAATTCACTGAGACAGAAACCGACACCCCCGTGCAGTTCAGGTCACGAAGTATTCAATCTAAAGGCAACAAATTTTAGTTTAAGGCAAAAAGATAAGTTTTAAGTTTGGATTTAAAGGACTGAAAAGACTCTAGGGTCTGATGGCAGCAGGCAGGTTATTCCACAAGAACTGGGCCCAATAGGAAAAAGCCTTGCCACCAGCTGAATCTTTTTAAACTTGGGGTACACACAGGAACCCTGTATTTTGAGAGTGGAGAGCTTGAGACGGAAAGTACGATTTAAGGAGATCAGACAAGTATAATGTAGCAAGTCCATTTAGGATTTTATAAGTCAGCAGAAGCACCTTGAAATCTGATCTAAAATGAATAGGAAGCCAATAAAGGGAGGCAAGAATTGGTATAATATGGTCAAATTTTCTAGTTTTAGTTAGGATTCTAGCTGCAGCATTCTGAACAATCTGAAGACTTTTAGTACTAGCATGTGGCAGACCTGAAAACAGAACATTACAGTAATCAAGGCTGTATGACACAAATGGATGTATTAGAGTCTCTGCATCAGCCATGGAAAGACCAAATTTAAGCCATGTTTTGTAAGTGAAAAAAATGCAGTCTTAATGATGTCTTTAATGTCCTTAAAGGAAAGGCTGGGATCAAACGTAACACCAAGACTTTTGGCTCCAAACTTTGTGATATCACAAAGTTGTCAATTGTTACTGTTACTTGATCAAATTGGTGTCTGTGTCTAGCGGAGCCAGTGAATAGCATCTCAGTTTTATCCAAATTTAAAAGCTGGAAATAAAGGGACATCCAATTTTTCACTGGAGCCAAGCAGTCCTTTAAATTAATAATTTGAATATGACCATCAGTGCTTATAGACACATACAGCTAATTATCATCCACATAGTAATAGAAATTTATTTCATGACTGCATATAATTTTACCAAAAGGTGAAATATAAAGAGAGTAAAGTGGAGGGCCAAGAACCAAGCCCTGAGGTATGCCATATTTTACGTCAAAGAATTTTGATATAATATTATTAAAGCAGACACAATGTGTTCTTCCAGATAAGTAGGATTTAAACCAAGAGAGAGCTAAGCCAGAGACACCAAAATTACAATGTATTCCGTCTAATAGTACACAGTGATAAGTGGTGTCAAAAGCTGCACTGATGTCCAGTAGTAGAAGCACAGAGATGGACTCATAAAAAGTTTTGCTGGTAAAGGGTCAAGTAGGCAAGTAGTTGGGTTAGAAGCTGACATGAGCCTAGTCAAAGTATTAAGAGAGATAATCTCAAAAGTTGTAATAACAGGGACTATCAGTGACTCAGAAGCTGGAGTTGAAGACTACTTTTGTTTATGATCTCATTAACCTTACTGAAGAAAAAGTCCAGAAACTTATGGGCCATGATTGGTAAGCAGCTGATAGCTGCCCTTTTTTTTTTTTCCTTTTTTTGTAAATTAAGCTAAGGTGTCAAACATAAATCTGGGATTATGTTTATTATTACTGATTAAGCAAGAGAGATATGCTGCTTTTGCAGCAGCTAAAACATGCTTGTATTTCAATAAACACTCATGCCAAGATAGGTAAACAAATTCCAAATTTTTTCACCATTTACATTCCAATCTCCTTCAGGCCCATTTAAGAGCATATGTCTCACCATTAAAGTAAGATGTAGGTCTCTTTAGTCGCCTAGGTTTATGTTTATGTTTATTTATCGGGATCCCCATTAGCTGTGCCCTAAAGCACCGCTAGTCTTACTGGGGTCCACATAAAAACAATAAATTTAATACATACATACATTTAATACATACATTTAAAAACAAGACAGAGAAAAACAAAAACAAAACAAACAAAAATAGCAAAAACCTACATTAAACTTTACAGTACACATAAGTCATCATCCAACAGCAAAGAGACATACATAAATCATTCCAGTGTACAAACTGTTGAAACCATCCAGGCTATAGAATTCAGTTCGAATCACACCTTACCCTGTCTTGTGTGTGTGTGTGTGTGTGTGTGTGTGTGTGTGTGTGTGTGTGTGTGTGTGTGTGTGTGTGTGTGTGTGTAATATGCGTACGTATGACCATGTATTTTGCATCCTACAAATATAACATTCCAAGGTGTTTCTTTATTTGCTTGGTAACGAATTCCATGCTTTCATTGATCTAAGGTCTGATAGTGAGAGGTGCAACTAAATCAAGGACACTAGAGAGGGTCCACATTTGAGTTACTAGTGACATTTTCAACAGCGTCAGTCTCTACAGTGAAAGGAGCCAAGACTTCAGGCAGCTGCTGGCCAAATGCAGCTACAGTGGATGGACCAACGTGGCAATTACAGCTGTGCCGACATTAACAGGCCAATAATACTTCAAATTTGATGAGAAAATGATCCGACACAGCAGGTGTGGTTGGCAAGACATTCAGACCGGAAACAGCTATCTTTCTAAATAAAACCAAATTGAGGGTGTTACCACTGCAATAATCAGGAATCAGGAACACTTTATTTGTCATTTCAATTCATCCACTTGCGTACATGAAAAGAAAAGAAATGCCGTTTCCCCCAGCACACAGCAGTACAACACAAAGACAAAAACACATCCAAAAACCACAAGAACACTCATATCCAAACCAACACATATATCCAACTAAACAAAAATCACTGTCCAAGGGAACGAACGACAGCCAGGATGACTGTTGGAACTGCCAGTCTGCATGGGTTAGCAATTAGCTTAGCCTGCCCCGCTTTCGCATCCTGTCAGAACGGATGAAGCAGACCAAGCTCTCCCAGCTGATCCAGCACCAGCTCTCCCAGCCAGACACCCTCGACACACCTCCTCACACTCGTCATGACGACATCAAAAACACCAAAGTCCGCTGACTTTGCCCTCGGTGCTATCGGAACTGCCTGTCTGCATGGGCTAGCAGTTAGCTTAGCCTGCCCGGCTCTCCAGCCATCAAATGAAGACAAAACTTAGATGCAGACATGGACAAAGACACTGCATGGATGGTACTGGGTGAGGCCGCTTGTCAACAAACTCAGTGAAACCAAAAGTGTGGAGAAGGCTTTACTTAGAGGATCAGCAGCCTTATTCAGATGAATATTGAATTCACCAAGAATTAGAATCTCAACAGAATGAGCAAGAAGACCTGAGACAAATTCTTCAAGAAAGTGAGTATGGGCCAGGAGGTCGATAGAGTGTCACAATCTGGTCGTGGCTGAGGGAGATGGACTTAGAATAAGAGCCTCAAAAGATTGGAATTCAGATTCTAGAAGTTAAATTGAAAATAGACATATATTAAGGCAACACCCCCACCTTATTTATATGGCCGAGCTATAAATTGTCCAGTTCTTGCTCTGTCATGAAGACATTGACCAGAGGGGCTTTGTTGGTAATAGATCGGATATTGTAGAGGTCAAACGCAGTTCATGGCATTTGTGGCCCACAAACCACTGACATTCGCAATGGCTAAGGTGGCTGAGCCGTGGTCTGCCCGCCAGCAACGACAGCTCCCCTACATCTCAGAGTTCACCATGGACGTACATCATGTTGCTGGCAAAACCAATCTTGTCGCTGACTGCCTCCCATGGGCCACTGCAGGGGCCGTCACTTGGGTCTTAACTATGCCCGCATGGCAGCTGACCAGGCCACCGACCCAGATGTGCAGGCTTTGAGGACGGCTGTCACAGGGCTGCAGGTAGAGGACGTGGCTTTCGATGACACTGGCACCACGCTCCTGTGCAACGTTTTCACGGCTTGGCCCCGGCCCGTCATCCCCACTGGCTGGAGGCAGCGTGTTTTCGACAATGTCCATGGCCTCTCCCACCCTGGCAAAAAGCTGTCTCAAATACTAGTGGCAGCCAAGTTCGTCTGGCACGGGCTCAAAAAAGACGTGAGAGACTGGGCTGACACCTGCGTGGAGTGTCAGCGCGCTAAAGTGCACAGCCACACCAGAGCCCCCCTGACACAGTTCCCGGTGCCCGGCCCCCTGCCCCCTCCCATGGTTTTACTTACCTCCTCACCATGGTGGACCCACTCGATGGCCAGAAGCCATCCCACTGTCATCTACGACGTCCACTGATGTAGCCCAGGAATTCATTGGGACCTGGATCACCCGGTTCGGCACCCCATCTGAACACTCCTCGGACCGGGGCTCACAGTTTGCATCTGAGCTCTGGAACGCAGTTGCAGAGAGCATAACGGTGAAGCTCCACCACACCACCGCATACCACCAATTAGGGGGGCAATCCGGGAACCGCCACAGCTGGGACGCGAACCCGTATCTCCTGCACCGCGGGCGACAACATTAACCAGTCGACTAAAGGGTCTGACCCGTTAGCCAAGGGCTAATGTGTGTACTTATCCGTGCACGTTACACTACCCCCTCCCCCCCTCTTTCGGGAAGTGTGTTTCATCAGCTCCCTCATGCCTCTGGGCGCACGCACTTCCGATGACCTCACGGTCTTCACCATCCCACTTCTGATACCAATGTAGCGAATTCGGGGTGGGTGGCAGACCGTAGCCCCCTTCCTTCGGTACATTGCCGCAATGTAACGATCCCGGATGAATAGGCTCGGTAGCCCTTGGCTAACGGGTCGGACCCTTTAGTCGCATGGTTAACGTTGTCTCCCGCGGTGCAGGAGATATGGGTTCGCGTCCCAGCTGTGGCCGTTACCGGGCTGCCCCCCTTAATTCGCTACAGTATGTAGTGGACTATAGGGGCACAGTGTTATGGTTCGCCCACCCCGCGCCGTGGCCCGCCCACCCCACGCCGGCAGCCAATCGGTTCGTCAGGGCCGGGCTTAGTCATCAGGGCTGGCCTTAAAGTTGGTGGCCTCCCACGTGCCCGTTGTCAGTTCGTGTTGTAACCTCCCCGCAGTAGCGGCGACTCTCCTCTCACGGCCCTTTTCTCTACGAGCTCATCCCAGCCCTTGGTTCATGTTTGTCCCTTGCAAGATTCCCCCGTGGAAGTATCCTGCCTTGTTCGCGTTTGGATTACCCGCGAGTTTTTTTCCCCCTTGGACTTTCCGTTTTTTCCTTTTCGCTCATTGCCTTCCTATGTTTGAATAAAGTACGCCAGTTTTCGGCTAACCCCATCCCTGTCTAGTGTCGTGCGCTTGGGGTCTTCCACAAACCCTAACACACAGTTCACCATAATTTGTTGACTTTCTGTGTTAGGTAGACACTGACCCTTTAAGAAAGGTTTCCGGGTTGACAGGGCGGAGCGAGGACTAGGATTATTAGAGCAGCGCCATGTTGCTCGCATTGTGATTTGTATGGAAGAATAAATAACACACTAGTAGTCAATGAGAGAAATTGTCCGTCTCTACTTTCCTGCAATTTCCACAAGGTAAACATTGTAAAGCGCACTGAGTGGCTGGTAGACGAGAAAGCACTATATAAATGCTGTCCATTTACCATTTCCCATTTAATAGACGGCTGCTTTTTAGTAAATTTAACAACAGTCTCAAAGAGCTATCTGGGATTATGTTTATGTAACCAGGGTAGTTAACCATCGATTTGTCATGTTGGTTATGTTACTGTCCCTTTAATGAGGTTGACATATCGATATGCTCCGCGCGCAGGGAGCGCGACAGGTGGCTTTCTCTCGTCTCACTTTTATTTCTCTTCCTGTGCCGGTGGTGTGGGTCGGTCCGTTGGAGTTTTTGGAGTGAAAACAGATTCACAGTTAATTAAAGGTCGTCAGCTGAGGTATAACCCTGAACCACAAGAGTTGGCCGAGGAGCTGCTACTTCGCACTTAGGACTTTTGAACATTTGATATTCCGGTGAGTTAACGGTTGTAGCTGTTAGCTTAGCATACTAACTACATTAGCGATGAATGCACACAGAAAACTGATTTAGACTCTGTACTTCTTTGAAAAAAAACAGTCGGGATAATCTCGAAGAGGATAAAATTAGTTCATGAATATGTGATAATTGTGTTGTGTGTCTATGAGCCGTATGTAGCCACCAATCAAGTAGTGTGTGATATTCAGCTTGTGTTGAGGCTCTCATATTTCCTCATGCAGCTAAGCTTCGTGTAAGCTATGTATGGAGCCCTGCTAGCAGCTGGGTGTTTGAACTGTAAAATAATTAGATGTATTTAATTTTTAAGGTGTTTATGTTGAATTCATGTACTTTGAGGTATCCTATGAATTGCGTTAGTATGTACAGTTGTTCTGAGTTGGACATTTATTATGGGCTTGTGACGAGTAACTGTCCTGTGCATGTGTGTAGGCTGGTTTTTGGGGGTTGCTTTGGAGCTCTTCGGTTGGACCTCGAGTCGTCGTCTGTCCACCATCTCATCGGCTGTCATTCCACCAACATCACAGTCATCACCAGGGACATCTTGTGGGACATCCATTGCAAAAGAGGTCGGTAGGACTTTTGAGTGCACTCGTTTGATTTTATTGTCCCCTTATTTTAGTCTTTGAAACTTTTCTGAGATCTCAGGGATTTTTTTTGTGATCTACCAATTATCTGTTTGGCCAGTGGTGGATAAACAGGGAAAATAAAAAACATTCAGTGTGTGGAAAGATATTTGTCAACAGTATATTGTGCGATACTGTGACCTTTTATTTTTTCCAATGGCTATAATATAGTTCCTTTTCACATAGCCCATCGGTTGGCGTGTGTGTTATTTGGGGTGGATATTTCATGCCTGCTTTAACAGGCAGACAAGTAAGTTACAGCCAGTCTCCTCATCGAATCTAGATTAGAGACAAACCCCTGCTTCCTACTTAAATACTCTGCACTGTCTTTAAAGTGACAGGTCTAGTGGGTTACATTTATTGATATTGATTGAGAGAGATACGCTACTTTCACAGCAGATAAAGTATGCTTGTATTTCAATAAACACTCATGCCAATATCGGCAAAAAAACTTCCAATTTTGATTTTCGCCATTTAAGTCCTGCAGGCCTGCTTAAGAGCATGTGTCTCATTGTTAAAGCAGGTTGTAGGCTTCTTTAGTTGCCTTTTTCTGGTAGTGAGAGATGCAACTGAATCAAAAAGACTAGAGATATACCTGTAGTCTAATGCTAAACCAACACCAGTTGCTGTCACTTTGTGAAACTAACTGTGACTCTGACACCGAACTAAGGTGACTAGCATCTAGCTAGTCAGCTCATTGACTAGCTGCAAAACATTTGACAGGCCAGACGTAATACTGATATGGAAAACTGTGTCATGTTGTTTCAATATTAGCTTGTGATTTACACGTAGGGGCCACACGTTTAACGTGGAGATGAATTGATATTGAGGAGTTATTAATATTCCTTTTTTATTTTTATTTTTTTTGGGGGGGGGGAATTGTATCGGGCCAATTACCTGACTCTTCCGAGTGGTTCCAGTCACTGCTCCACTTCCTCTGCCGATCCGGGGAGGGCTGCAGACTACCACGTGCCTCCTCTGATACATTTAGAGTCGCCAGCTGCTTCTTTTCACATGACAGTGCGGAGTTTCGCCAGGAGGACGTAGCGTGTAGGAGGATCACACTATTCCCCCCAGTTCCCCCTCTGCTCCGACCAACCACAGGAGGCGCTAGTGCACATACCCACATCCGGTTTCCCACCTGCAGAAAAGACCGCCATGTCACCCAGATGCCCCAGTTATTAATATTTCTAGGAAGTGATGAATTGCTAAAACTAAGCCAAGCTGTTGAGTTTCCAATGACAAAAATTCCTATTTGCTACCAGACGAGTTAGAGAAGAAAAAAGAAATAAAATAAAGAAAGCCACTTAATTTTGCCATTATATTTTTACAACGAATTGTATTCTTACAACGATTTTGTTCTCTGCATTTACCGTATTGTATAGGAGCAGTGGGCCGCTGCGGCGCTCAGAGACCAACTCCAGTTCTTCTTACCATTGCTTTGGTCAGGGGAACATGCAGGAGTATTAACCCTAACATGCATGATGCATGTCTTTTTGATGGTGGGAGGAAACTCGGGGAAACCCAGAGGAAACCCACGCAGTATGGGGAGAACATGCAATTAGTAAGTGTTATCACGATGATGCAGTGGCAAGAAAGGCAACACTCACATGATTAAACTAGGTTCAGCCCAACATCTTAGCAGGTGAAATATTTTTGCTGCACATATTGTTGATACATAGTTTGCGTTATGTTGAATAATACAACCATATTAGCCCCAAAAGAGTGGGGGTTTTTTTTGTCCTTGCACGTTGGCATCAGTCAGGTTTTAACCTGATGTCTTGAACACCGGGAGTAGGGTTTGTGCAGTAAGGCCAATGAGTGCCAATGAGTTGGAGGCCTCACTTAATCTCAAGAATTCCCTGTGGAGCAATGTGGCAATAAGATTATTAGCCAAGGCATGAAGTCTTGACAGTCGTGCATTCAAAATTGAGTGGAGCTGCCAAATGTCATCTTAGTAGACTGTGATTTTTCTTTATGAAACACCTTTTCTTTAGTCTCATGGCTTTCAAGGTAGAGATGTATTTGCTGGGCGTGCTGGGTTGTTGCTAAAATAAGACTGCAGGGTTAATGGCATAGACGTCGATGCCAATCCTGTGTTTCATTGGATGCTGTGTGCTGCTGAGACGGTTATAAAGGGTTTAAATTAATATTTTTATTGTATGGAATATGAATTTCTGCTCATATGTATCTGATTTTTTTTTTTTACCCAGATCCAACATATGATCAAATTGCCATTAGACTCTCAATTTCCAACATTTGCACATCCTCCCCTTCTTTGGGAGTGTGAGGTTTGCTGAGTTTGCAGATGAAAATCAGATTAATTTGTTAATTTGACTTATTAGACAAGCTGCCACTTGAAATAAATACATATTTACCAAATTAAGTGAGAGACATGGAGTAAAATAAATAGGAATTTGAAAGCACATCTGTGTTGTAAAACAAACTGGCATTGACATTATTTCATATGACCACCAGATGGCTGCAGATATCTTTTGTATGTGTTGCAAGACGTTATGGAAAGTAAAACTGATGTGGATATGAACTGATATGATCTTTTACAATGCTGAAGTTGTATATCTTGTAAATAAATAACGCATGATCTGATTTTTTATTCAGCTTTATGGCTCATCCCTAGTGGGCATGATGGAAATCAGACATGGTGAGCTTGTACGAGATGAATATGATATTCCAATCAGGCAACACTGTAAGTAAATTATAGTTTTTCAGTTTATTGCGTGTATTTTTTTCATCATGCAAGTTTGGGGGCGCGAACACGTACACAGGCCCGTTCAAAATGCGTCTTGGGTTATCCGATCACAAGTGGACAGCGTGACGTGGTTGTTACCACCTGGTTTCAGAATTCATCTCCACATGTGTCTCATTTGACCACTTGTGATTGGATTTCACTTCAGTATGCAATATGCAAATAACCACGTACATCACCAGAGTCTGCACTCGAAATGAAATCAATATAGACTTGATTAGTGATGGACAAAACTCACAAAATTGCTTCACGGTGAAGTCACTGGAAGCGGTGAATCACTGGCACCGCTCTGCCTGCCGCCATCTGTGTGTGTGTCATCAACATATTTGTTATATATTTGTATGTTTTTTAAAATGTAATTAAATTTAGTCAACGAAAACTGCTGACACAATATTAACAACTACTCGCGATAAGAGATATTCAGTGAATGTAGTCAAAACCGTTCTGCAAATTTTTATAAACTAGAAACTTTTGTATGCAGAGGCTCAGAGTAGCTTACAATGCTATGAGGTGTTGCTTCATGTCCCCAGGTGGCATAGTGCTAGTCAGTTTTTTGTGTCCTCAGATGTGCCTACATTTGATGTACTTTTAAGATGGCTAATGTATAATTTTATGTGTCGCCTGGATGTGTTGGAGAACAGCATCATAGAGGCTCTAACCAGCCCTACGAAAAGCTGCTATCGGTTCACATCCAGACTTCAAAAGCACTGGCGAGACAGCCTGTATCTGTTATGAACTGACTGTGTTGTACGGTGTGTGTGTGGACGCCTCACATGTTGTGTGTGTGTGTGTGTGTGTGTGCGCGCGCGTGCGCGTACTCGTGGAATGTAGGGATGTCATGTAGGCCTAAATGTTTGTTTTTTTATTAAGAATTGTATTGTTTTTATTTTATTGTATTGTTGCTTCTATTCTATGGACCGGTTGTGTGTCCGAAATAAAGATTATTATTGTTTGTGTCTGTATGTTGGCAGAAATAACCTGTAGCTGACCAATGCAGCCAGGGACACATTTGCTTTCACTTTGCCACACGCGTCCCTGACCACCTGGAGATGTGGTCTGAGTGACTGGATCTCAATGCATCCTGAAATAAGTCTCAGTATACTCCTGTGTAATTAGCACTGTCCGCTAGTGATCGGCTCACCCGGGAACAGGGCCAAACACACACACACACACACACACACACACACACACACACACACACACACACTCTCTCTCTCTCTCTCTCTCTCTCGCTCTCTCTCTCTCTCTCTTAATTAGTTTGCGATTATCTTGCTGCTTAACTACATTGGTTTTTAACCTCTAAATACCAGAAGCCATTTTAAACAATTTATATTGTGCTTGCAATTTCCACACACTGTGAATTATCACTACTGGCGAAACGGTAAAAATTGCCAGACTGTCTTAACAATATTAAGTAATGTGACCTGAAAAATCTCACAAGGGTCTGTTGAAGAGGGAGTGAATGGCATGTCTAGCAGAACACAAATTACAAAAGTGTTTATGACTTGAAAACAACCATGCCAACGCTAATATTATCTGATATGAAAAGCCACTTTATTTGACGTTGTATTCCTACAACGAATTTGTCTTCTGCATTTAACCCATGCTATTGTATAGGAGCAGTGGGCAGCTGCAGCACCCGGGGACCAACTCCAGTTCTTCTTTCCATTTCCTTGGTCAGGGGCACAGGCAGGAGTATTAACCCTAACATGCATGTCTTTTTGATGGTGGGAGGAACCCGGAGCACCCACAGGACAGCCATGCAGGCGGGGAGAACATGCAAACTCCACACAGAAAGAACGTGGGACGGCCTGGGACGGCTTGGGGTTCGAACCCAGGACCTTCTTAATGTGAGGCAACAATGCTAACCACTGGGCCACGGTGCCGCCTTGGTCTGTATATCTGTACGAGGTTACAATACAAGATATCCGACACATTGCTGTTGTTGCCTGCACAATGCAAGCCAGAGCAGATGGGATGGTGTCCCTAATGAATAATTATGCTGCAACCAGTTCAGAAAGAAACTTTAATTAACAAAGGCAGTGCAATAGTCACAGTTTGGAAATTAATTGTTTGTTTACTTATCAATGTTTCATTTTAAATAAAGTCAGTATAACATATTGACTTTGTTTAAAATGAAACAAAGTGTCAATATGTCAAAAGAGCCATTATTTGTTGTATGAATGAACGTAAAGAGGTATTTTAATGTCATATACATTGGGGTCACAAGTTCTCACGTGTTACCTTCTGATTAGGTATGTATCAAATTACACTGAAATATGGTCAGCCACTCCAATCGCAGATATTCTTCATTTGCTTAACAAGGTAACCAAGTCTTTTATCAAATGGTATCCTTTACATAGAAGGGAGGCTGTAGTCTGGGGTAAATGAAAGGGTGAAACTGTTATTTGCCAGTTATAGGCAAAATGAGCTTATCACAAGGTTTTATTGTGAGGGCAAAGTGACGACAGCCTCTCTCTGTTGACTTAAGTGTAATTGGGCTCTTAGGGCCACCTTTGAGCTTGTATACATAGCATAAGAAGTTACCTCCCACCCTTTCAACCACACACCAACTTCTAACAGACGAACTCAGAAGATCGTACACATACACGGGGGCATAGGCATGCAGTAATTACACACAAGCACACAACGTTTGAGGGTTCCCACACATACTGGAAAACCTGAAAATTTATAGACTTGTTTTCCAACCATGGAAAACACCTGGAGAACTATATAATTGATCAAATGCCCTTGAAATATTATTGAGATCATGGAAAATTGTGAAGTTGTCAATAAAAATGTATTTTGACATGCTGAGATTGAATGTTTTTGACTAATTTTTTGTTGATTGCAATGTTTTTAGCAACATTTTTAGCTGCTAAAATTGCACATCTGTGTTTAAAATTTGTGGCGTGTGTTCGGTGACCAGTTAAAAGTTAAACAGCCAATTTAGAAAGTGTTGAGACTTTCACTGATGGTTGATACTGAATAATATGACCCTCTGTGTACAACAGCTGTCATGTATATCCAAGCAGAATCACGGAAAAAGTCCTGGCAAATGATTGTGGTGCATGGTGGCCCAGTGGTTAGCATTGTTGCCTCACAGCAAGAAAGTCCTGGGTTCGAACCCCAGGGCATCCCAGATCCTTTCTGTGTGGGGTTTGCATGTTCTCCCTGTGTCTGCGGGGGTTTCCTCCGGGTGCTCTGGTTTCCTCCCTCCATCAAAAAGACATGTATGTTAGGGTTAATACTCCTGTCTGTGCCCCTCACCAAGGCAATGGAAAGAAGAACTGGAATGTGTCCCCTGATACTGCAGCTGCCCACTGCTCCTATACAATAGGATGGGTTAAATGCAGACAGATTTCATCTTAGCCAAACAACTGTACAATGACAAAAATAAAGTGGCTTTCTTTCCAAAAACACACACATACCTGTTCATACATCATTTTATCTATTTTGAAGTTTAGCAATAAACCCGTTTTACATAATGTCATAATGAAAAGATGGCGATTGCCTATAATAGGCCTCACCCTTGACTAGTCAAGTGTGAGAAAGAGTCAACGGAGAGTCATAATTTAACATTGACTGACAGTTTGTGTTACCCTTCCCTAACCTTAGTATTCATGTGTGAGATGGCAAAATAATGTAGTCTTATTCTTTTTTCTTTTGTTTTTTTAAATCTCCCCCCTCCCTTTTTTTGTTGTTGCCCAATTGTATCCGACCAATTACCCCACTCTCCGAGCTGTCCTGGTTGCTGCTCAACCCCCTTTGCCAAGCCAGGGATGGCTGCAGACTACCACAGGCCTCCTCCGATACATGTGGAGTCGCCAGCCGCTTCTTTTCACCTGACAGTGAGCAGTTTTGCCAGGGGGGACGTAGCACATGGGAGGGTCATGCTATTCCCCCTAATTCCCCCTCCACCCCGAACAGGTGCCCCGACCAACCAGAGGAGGCGCTAGTGCAGCCACCAGGATACATACCCACACCCGGCTTCCCACCTGCAGACACGGCCAATTGATTCTGTTGAGACACCTGACCAAGCCAGAGGTAACATGGGGATTCGAACTGGCGATCCCCGTGTTGGTAGGCAACGGAATAGACCACTATGCTATCCGGATGCCCTGTAAAGTCTGTTATTCTACATGCATTTTCTCCTGTTATAGGTATGGTTTAGCCTTGTTCACACGACAGGAAAACTAGCTGGATTTTAGGCCCATGTGTTCCTCTTGAGAATCGAGGTGGGCGGTTCCAACTGGAGGTTGCTCATATGCAGTTATCTTCCCAGATGATACTATCGTGTGAAGTATTTACGATTCAATCTTTACCCTCCCTATCGCCTCACGGCCTGATTAATGTCAAACATGTTTGAATTTTATGACTCGAAATCCAAAATCTTTTAGTGTGAGAGGACCGATGAGGAACTCTCCAGCAGAACCCCACATCAGCCAATGAGAGCCGAGCTGGGTAGGGAGGGGATTTTTCTGTAGCCAGCTGGCTCTCGAAAATTTAAAACTCAAAACAAGTTCTTTTTTTAGTCTAATTATTTCATTCTTTTTTACTCTGCAGCAATGCACACAAACGACCAACAGGTTGGTTGTCAACCTTCATGCTTGTTTTGCTCTGAAGTAATTTCGGATGACAAGAGTTTTTGTTAGTGTTTTTCTTCTTAAATGGCAGTTGTTATTTAAAGTGTTGCGTTACTGTCACCTGCTGGTTGGAAATAAAACAGATCTGAGAGTGACTGATCATAGGATAATCTTTAAGTGTGATGATCTTTGTCATCTAGTGTGTGTTCTCTGACAACTGAAGGATATCCTGAGAAATCTGTCCCAACAGAGGAGTGTAGCCATTACAACAATTGTTCCTGGTATATTTGTGTGGCTGAAATGTTTCATTTCAACTTGTATCATATTAATTGCCTGTCATTTAATGGGACTTGGATGATTTGTCTCCTGTAAATGAGATGAATTGGAAACTCTGTCACTGCCTAGTCCTTACATCCTGAAATAGTGAGAGGATTTCCTCCTGTGTTGTGTCCACCAATACTCACATGTTAAATATCACCCTGAAAGCACATTACTTGGTATGCATTTGTATGTGAAAAATGAGGGTTTGGAGATTTTCCTGCCCCCAGCTTGTCTTTGGGTTAACTTTTAAAACACTGGCTAGACAAACATCGACAAAGCAAGGAAAATCGTGCACACAAACACAGTCATACTTTCTGTCTCTCTTTCTCTCTGCCTGTCTATCTCAACCACACATATACACAACACACACATATTCTCTCACACACAAAACACATACATATGCTGTTTGAGTTCATGCACATAGTGTTTTCTTTTTTGCCCCTGTGAAATAGTTTGAAGGCTCTCAGTTTCAATATGATTAAGGGCACTGCAGGAAATGAATCATTTGAAATGGTTACCCTAAGCTGGTCCCAATTACCCTACCTTGAAGAATGCCATTTGGAAGGGCTTTTTTTCCCCCTTTCTCGACCTTTTCCTCCTTTAAACTGTATCCCCAGACCGTGTGACTGGGTTGTAAGTTTCTCTTTCTTTCAGTTTATGCTTTTGTGTGTGTGTGTGTGTGTGTGTGCGTGTGTGTGTGTGTGTGTGTGTGTGTGTGTGTGTGTGTGTGGTGTGTGTGAGTGTGTGTATGTTTGTGTGTATATGTCTGTGAAGGCAGTTAGCTACCATACTGTACTACATCAGTATTGTGTTTAGCCAATGGCTCCCACCTCTAGTTCTATTGATGTTTTCCTCATTGAATTCCAGTAATCTGGGAGACTTGGCCAGAATGATTCACTCTCCTAGCTTGCAGTTGAAAATGCTGAATTAGTCTTCACAGTGGCTTCAGACTACAATATAACTTAAGAATTTGTTAGAGAACTTACCTCAACTGAACGAAATAATAATAACAGTTGCAGACCTTTACTATAGAATTATAAAACTTATTGCCTAAACTCAGATGAACATGGACACACACACACACAAACATGCTCTATCAATTTAAATGGCACATCTGTTTTATCAAAACACATAGCCTTACATCTTCTGCAAGGGAAACACCACCCAATTAGCATTTTCTCCTATTTCGCACCTCCATTTCTCCTCTCCCTGCATCCTCCTCCCAAATGTTATATTGTTGTCCCACTGACAGACGAAACGATGAACAAGAAGCCCCCGAAGTGATAACATCAGACAGAGCTTATTTACACTTACGAGGAGGAAGCCATTGACCCCCCCACAAACACCCATCCATCCCTCGTCTATACAAGCTGATGACAGTGAGGGATTAGTTGTTGTTGTTTTTTCTTCTTCGTCTTTTCCCAGGCTGCTGGCAAAAGTAGATCCAGATGCTGTATGCAATCGAGGCATTGTGAAACTCCCTAGTCAATCTGACTGTGTGTATTTAGATTCAGGAATTGTTTAAAGGAAATATGGAGTTGAAATTCATAAGTGAGAGGGGTAGCTTTATTTATTTTATTTTTTTAAGGGATTGCCGTATTTCCTCTGTAGAGCAAGATAACTTAAAGAGTAGGAATTGTTTCGTGAATATTTGACTTTCAGATGGAATGACTGTTTTATAAACCTTCCACCCCACACTTCTATTTATCTGTGAATGTGAGTGAATGTTATGCATTTATGTGTTTATGTATCTGTATGTATATTTGTACATTGTGGTGCAGTATGTTTCTGTGCATGTACTGGCTGTGCATGTACTGGCTGTAAAGACTATCTATCTATCTAGCCATCTATCCATCCATCCAACTATCTATCTATCTATCTATCGAGTGTTTGAGCGATCGATCGGGGCAGGCTGGGCTAACTGCTAGCCCATGCAGACTGGCGGTTCTGACAGTCATCCTGGCTGGCGTTTGTTCTCTTGGACAGTGATTACTTTTTTTTTAGTTTGGACATATGTGTTAGTTTGAATGTGTGTGTTCTTGTAGTTCTTGAATGTGTTTTTGTCTGTATGTTGCACTGCTGTGGGCTGGGGGAAATGGCATTTCGTTTCATTTCATGTGTGCAAGTACATGAGGTGAAATGACAAAGTGTTCCTGATTCCTGATATCTATCTGTCTAGCTTAGCTAGCTAGCTATAAATGTTGTTGACTCAGTCAAATTTTATCTGAACTCTCAAACCTATGCCCCTTTGTCTTCTTCCTACTTCCCATTCTGCCTTTTGCTTCATACCGCTCACCCCCAGAGGCGACAGACCAGGGGGTCGGCAGAGGTGGCCGGCGTGAGCTGAAGTCAGTTCCCTTCATCAACAATCGTGTCAGCATTGTTGAAGAGTCAGCTGTTGTCTGAGGATCTGGTGAATGGGGTGGAGATCCGATGCGAGGAGAAAGGTAGTTGCCCAGCTGCTTGTCACCTGTGCCACCACCAGACCATGATAGGAGATGGTGGAGGTGATGGGGGAGGAGGCAGCTGCAGTGTTAATGGTCGGGGCAGTGAGAAGCTCTCTCCCATCCCTGCTGGGTTGTGCCCCTCTATAGTCTAGTCCAAGACAACATCACCAAAGAGGTGAGACGGCAGCAATGGGGTACCAGAATGTGTGTGAATGCATTAATCTGTGTGTGTGTGGGGGCGGGGGCAGAGAGAAAGGGAATTTTGAATTTTAACCAACTCTTTATTTTACATAAAACAAAAACTCAACAATGACATGTCCATTTCACAACATCAAACATGGGCAACTCTTTTACATTAAAACATCCAAAAAGGTCTTTAGAAAAAAAAAGTGGTTCAAGTCACATACACCCAAAGTGCTCAAAAAATATTACGCAAAAACAGAATTAAATACCAATTGCCCCTCACTGACTGACTGACTGAGCAAATGGCTGTAGTGAAACATCACCGCACAATAAATTCCTCCAATTTGTTCATTAGGGTAAAGAAACTTGAAATCCTCTCTGACTCTCGCCTTCTCCCTTGCGATGAACAAAAGAAGTAAGTCTTCCGCTGAACCATTATTAATTCGACTTTTCCTACTTTTATAAATCGAAAACTTAGCTTGTCCCACTACAAAATGTAAAAGTTGCCACATTCCTGCATCCTTTCTCTTGTACCCTGCGCCAAAGATAAAAACAGTTTACTTCCATTTTTCACTACAGTGTGAGAATATGATAGAGAGAGAGTGTTGAATACCAGTAAATTTAGAGGGGAAATAAATATGTTTAGTAAAAACGAGATAAAGAAATGCAGGGCAGGCTAAACTAACCGCTAGCCCATGCAGACCGCAGTTCCAGCAGTATCCTGGCGTTCACTTCTCTCAGTGATTTTATTTATTAATTTATTTATTTGGATATGTTAGATACATGTGTTTTTGTAGTTTTTTGTAGTTTGGATATATGGTGCTTGTAGTTTGGATATGTGTTTTTGTCTTCGTGTTGCACTGCTGTGGGCCGGGAGGAATGAAATTTCCTTTCATTTCATGTGTACAGGTGTGTGGAATGAAATGACAAATGCATGTTCCTGATCCCTGAAGTGATGCGTACCCTGGAGTTTGTCTTTACTGGTACATTTTTGACAGCTGGAAACTATCTGTCCTATGATCATCATAACATTGTGAAAGTAGGTTTGCAAGCACACACATCTACAGATACACACAAATAAATACACAAACAATCTGTTTAGAATAAGATACAGTTGTTGACATATCAATGAGATGGTCAGTAGTAACTGCATCATGAGCAAAAAAAAGAAAATGAAATCACAAGGAAAATAGTAAACCATATTTCTTTACTTGCGGAAAATTATGTGAAACATTCTTTGGTTTCTTACAAATATGCACAAGCAAATTTAGTGCATTTGCCAAACAATACCTCTAGGTGGCATACATTGGTTAACATTGACCACTACATATAAGCAGTATGATAGAAAAGCTATAAAAAGATGACGTAATGGTTTGCCTCCTTTGTGGGGATAGAATGTATGTGTGTGCGTGTGTGTGTGTGTGTGTGTGTGTGTGTGTGTGTGTGTGTGTGTGTTTGCCTCTGTCTCAGTCTCCATGTGTATGTCTACATGAGCATGTTTTTGTGCGAGAATGCATAGAAGTTGGTGTGCACACATTGTGTCAACAGATACTGTATATATTTGGATGTCTGCGTGATCATAAATGTGGGTCTTCGATTCTGAATGACAAACATGTGTAGCTCAATTCCTGATTCATCAAAGAAGGCCTTGGAATATTGGATATTGGAGGTAAGTCACGTCAGATAGCTCATCCATAAGGTAATTTAGGATCGGGCTCTGGCTCCGCTTGACATTTAGTCTACCACATTTTCCTTTGTCTGGGCTCCATTTAAGGAAGGCAGATGCAATTAGAGGTCTTGGGGAACGTCATGCTACCTAGCAGAAAGTGTGTGCACATGTGTATGTACGAGTGTTTTTGCGTGCACACGTTTGTGTGTGTGTGTATTCGTGTGTGTGTGTGGTGTGACTCACCTGTAAACAGTTCTGTGTGGGCCTTTGCTCACGCATTATGATGTTGCCTCCCTTCTGAATCAACGAACACAAATGCACACGTATACACACATGAGCTGCCCCCCCCTTCCCACACACACACACACACACAAGAGACACTACTCTCCATGGGAAGTAGACTGGTTCACCCCCCCCCAATCAAGGATCTTATTACCTTACCTTCTATAATTACACCAGGCAACAACTATACAAGAGCAAAATACAATACACACATTCTCTCTCTCCCTCTCTCTTACTCTCTTTCTCTCTCTCTCTCCCTCTGTCTCTCTGTCTGTCTTTGTCTCTCTCTCACTCTCTGTCTCTCTCGCTCTCTGTCTCCCTCTTCCTGTCTCTCTCTCTTTCTCTGACTCTCTCTCCCTGTCTCTCTCCCTGTCTTTGTCTCTCTCTCTGTCTCTGTCTCTCTCTCTCTCTCTCTCTCTCTCTCTCTCTCTCTCTCTCTCTCTCTCTCTCTCTCTCTCTCTCTCTCTCTCTCTCTCACACATACACACACACACACACACACACACACACACACACACACACACACACACACACACACACACACACACACACACACACACACAACAAAGCCCCCTGTACGTGCTGCCCATAACAAGCACCACAGCTCTGAAGAAAAGAAGGCACAATCAATAGCAGACGGCCCCTAGTGGGCTCCGTCGATAGATAAACGTGAGGAAGAGCAAAATGTCCTCTTTTTCCCTCCCTCCTAAACACCTCTCTGTCCCTCCCTCTCTTTCCTCCCACCCAACCCCTGGTCTTCTGGGGATGTAGGGGGTATGAGGAGGAGGATTAGGAGGAGGAGAGGTAGACTGCAGTGGTTTGCTCTGGCAGGCTCTCAGCCCCTCTGAGGTAGCTTGAGGCAGGATTATTAGCTTCTTATTGATGTCATCGACCCCCTGGGAGGGTAGGGAGTCCGCCGCTCTCCTCCTCCACTGTTTGTCTCTTTCTCATCTTCTCTTGGCTGTGACCGCTGCTGCTAGTCTGGGAGCCTTTACACACACACACACATAAGTACACTATATCTATATCTATCTATCTATCTATCTATCTATCTATCTATCTATCTATCTATCTATCTATCTATCTATCTATCTATCTATCTATCTATCTATCTATCTACCTACCTATATATATCTATATATATACATAGATATATATAGATATATATAAAATATACAATAATATACACAGCTTTACAGACGCAACAGCCCCTCCCCAACCAAATGAATCGCTCTCTCTCTCATATTCTCTTTCTCACAAAGTTTTACTTCAAACTACATTTTACTCTCTGAGATCTATCTGGCAAGACAACTTCCATGTGGTAAAAGCTTTCACAGAGATGAGGCACTTTTGACCCCAACCCCAAGCAATCAGAATACAAGCTCTGTTGCCCAGGCTATTTGTGTGTGCGTGTGTCTTTGTCCACAACACAGGCTTATATAGACATCTCGCAAGGGACTATCTGCATCTGTCAATGGTCTCTGACTAGCTGTCTGACTGTTTGACAGGGCATGTCATGTCCCTTTCATGTCAGTCTTGTCATTATTGAGCCAGAAGGGGATTATGTTCCTATGTGAAATTACCCCGTCTTTCCTCCTTGAAAAATATCCTACCGGGACTGAAAGGGAATAAGGGTATTAAAGGATTGAAAAAAAAAGAGCATTCATCCAAGCATCCAGTGTGATCCTGTTTTCATCATTACATTGAATATCAGCCCTCTTGGTTTGGTGTGTGGCTTTGTCAAAGACGTGAAAGTACCACTTCATCGCATGTCTCCAGTACTGCCCATTAACAGGGAGTAGTTTTAAGGATTTTGGGAAGAAAAACGGGTAAGCCACATCTTTGACACGTGTATTTATGAGTTTATCAACCTGATCTGACATTTCGGGGTCTTTCAGCACCTCTCGGGGGAAGGGGGGGGTTGCTGAGTTGGCTCTGTTGTTAGGCAGAGTATACATGTAAAAGCTTTATAAACCAACCTAAGATGAGGGCAAGAATGCTTCACCAGGACACAGCTCTATAAATATCCATATATCCACATACAAACAACAACACACACATGACCAAGAGACACATACCTCAGTATATGAACAAATAAGCTGATGCCAGTGGAGGCTGCCAGCAGTCCTGTGTCCTGTGCTGCTGTGATTGAATTATGGCAGCCCTCTTGAATAAATTGGCTCTGAGACTAATGACTCAGAATGGTCTATATCTTGCCTAGTGGCCCCTGTCATGCTCACACCGTACCCCCACTTTGTACTTCTTCCAATTCCAATTGTTTTTTATTTTTCTTCTTTAATTACTTGTGCTTTTAAAAAGGTCATTTCCTCTAAATGTAGGTTTGACTCATGTAGCTCTCTTAAACTTAGGCAGATGAGTGAGGTCATGGAAGGGTGGTCTGTTGTGGATTAACAAATTTACAGGGCAGCTTCCTTTAAACAATTTCTCCCTCCATCTTCGTCTGTCTCTCTTTTTCAATTTACTGAAACTTACAAATTAACTTAACAAATTGTAGTGCACATTAATTAAACGGTCGTTAAAGCATTTTCAGATCTCTTATTGAAATGAACTGATCTTACACTACTTCGTAATACCTTACGATTTATCGAGCTTTAAAAACTTCTGAAAGAGATTACAAAAACAACAAAATTAAAACATAAAAAACAAACAAACAAACAAACATCTATATCATATCTGGATAGATGAGTTTATTGGGTATATAGCATCTTACTAAATGGTCTCCTAGAGTACGAAATAGCCCCATGCATTTTCCAGTAAAATCTAGATCAAATTAACTTAGAGCATCCTCGGACACAATTGACACACCTAAAACCAATACATGAATAGATAGTGGTGCAGGGTTCCCCAGTGACCTGGTCCACCTCCATCAACCCCGGTGAACTGACCCTTCAGCTGGCCCGATATCTTTTTTTTTTTCCTGGAAGTACTTCTGATAGTGTTCCTAGAAACAGCCCATGGGTTTCATTGTTAACACCATTAGGTTTAAATGATTGGATGACGCACGCACACACACACACACACACACACACACACACACACACACACACACACACACACACACACACACACACACACACACACAGTCACCGTCAGTGGTGTCCTGTGTGTGCTGACTTGGGCTCTTCACCACCAGTGGTGATCATCTGATAAATCAATACTGTGGGCCAGCTGGCCAGTGTTTTCATGTATTAGCCTGTAAAGATGGACAGTAATATGGCCAGTTTAGACTACCCAAACAGATTAATACATTAAAGAGGTCACAATGACCTCTTTTGCCTTCTTGTAAGTCACAAAGGGGTTCAACAAAAGTGAGAAGTCCAACTACTGCTTTGGTGCCAGTGAGTCTGCAGGCTTTAAATGATGTCAAGGCTTGGAATTTGTGGCCACATTTGTTGCCGATGTGCAGTGTCCAGTTCACTGATCTTGTCCGCTGGTCAAAGCAGGGGGTGATTGTATTTCAACTCAATTTGTTGAGTATCAATAAGGTCAATAGAGATAAATTGCGGCATATTTGTTTAACAGTAGATTCTAATGTTATTGCAATTGTGCAGGCGACACTGGTTCCTGAAATAATCTGTCATGATTGCAAAAAAAGAGTCTTACACTGTTACCATCAATGTCCATAGTAAGACTGTTTATGCCATAACACTTGATTTTCTATCATGAATTGTTAATATAAATTAGTTTTTGCTGTCTTGCCCATTTTTTGGTTAATCTTATAAGCAACCCATATAGATTTATGTGTATCTGTGTTCTGGGAAGTGCATGATATGTTCTTAATCAATACCATATAGGGTATCATGTCCAGCTCTGCTGTGACACGGCTGACAGCACTGGACATATGGAGGAAGTGCTCTGTCCTGGACCTGTAAATGTGTCAGGTCATATCATTGAGGGATTTACTTCCATAATTCAATTTTTTTTTACCTGCACCTGCATATCATAATGATTTGTTGTTCTTGTATTTCTGTGCAGCTTAGTTTACACATTTTCATGTAACATCTATCACCTAAGAATCTCAAGTACATGCTTGTTCCTTTGATGCTGATGATTTTGTTGGTGTTTTTATCCTCCCCTCCCCCCAACCCCACCCCAATATGCCTCCCACCTCTCTTCTCTAAGCCACAATTAGATTCCCTGTTTACCCAGTGGAGACTGGCTTGCATTACTTCTCAAACATAAACACGGTGGTAATCGCTTTGTCTATTTTTCACATGTGCAGCCATGCAGTCAAGCGCACAGACCCGTATGGGGTTTTTCTAGGAATCTGGTGGTGGTAAACACATGGCGGTCCTGCGGTCTCTCTCTCTTGCCCCTAGCAGCGGAGGTCATTTCTCATTTCACATGTTTGTCTTGTCTGTGTAGATGCATAACTAGGCCCAAGGTCCAGGTTTTTTTTCTGTTTGTCTGTGGCCTGCTTACAATTACATTAGGTGGCAAGACCCCTGTTGCTATTGTTTTCTGCCAACAGTTAGCCACATGGGCTCAGCAAAGAGGAGAGAAAGGTAATAACCTTTTTCCTCTTTTCTGTTTTCTAGCTGGTTATTACATGCCAATGGATTACAGTGCTTTGCTCCCCCTATAATAACTCCACATTCAGCAGGCTGATTTAGAGAGGGTTGCATTGCACAGCAAATAAGGGGAAAGCCTCGACCACTGGAGGCCCGCTGATCCTATCAGCTACCGAAGGGGGGCTTTGGTTTGAATACTTTCAGTGTCCTTTTTCATATCTTCCTTTTTGTGCTCTACACCTCTTTCTCTCACTCTTATCTCTCAATCCTCTTTATTTACCCTAACCCCACCTGTCCATAATGCTCACTGTTGAATTCCCACCACATTGTCCCTTTTTCAGACTCTCTCCTACTGGCCGTCTTTCACTTGGCTGACTTGTACACTTACAGCAGTATCTGCTGCAGTGAATGAGAGTGAGTGATATTGAAAGGAAGTCAGTTCCCATGAAAGACTGTTTAGCCTCCTCTACATCTAACAATGCAGTGTTTTGGAAATACTAACATCAGCTTCTGGATGCATATCCCCACCCATGTGTGGGCTATGCCGTCTGTCTTTCTGGTTAGGGCTGTGCCCAAATTCATCTCAGATGTCCATTCAACTAATCAGCCCATGTCAGAAATCTTCTCTGGCGTTTTTCCAATGAAAGGGGAAAGCCAATTGTGGAAGTCAGTTACTAACTGGAATGTGTGTGTGTGCGTGCACGTGCTGTGTATATAGGCAAGTGCACAGTTCCCTTAAAGATGTGTACAGTCTCGTCTATTCCTTTGCTCTTAGATGAAGGAATGTCATGGCTTATTGGGGCAAAAGAGCGACTTCCTTTGGCTTTGTTTTCATAGGCCTGGTCCACAGTGATAATTTTTCCGCATGGTTCCGGTGTCTCTGTTAGCCATTTTTTTCACCATGATCAAGCACATCTCCGAAGTTGTCAGCAAAGAGAGGCACTGCCAACCAATTAGAGCACATAAATAACTAAGTGCTCCATTGATCCACAGTGTGACAGGGGGAGCCAGAGTGCTTACAAACTCCCATGAACCCTCTCCACCATGCCGGCAACTTTAGGGAAAGCACTGACGTAATGCCTTATTGCTTTTACGGTAATATTGACATTTTGCTTCCTTTTAGGGAATGGCAGAGATTCTGCCCTTAATTTATTTAGTTATTTATTGCCTGTTCATGAAGCAGCACAAAACCATGAAGATATAGGGAGATTTTGTTTGCAGTCGCTTTTCCTCAATTTTGGCAATACTTCCACGTAATTAGATTAACAAATATATACTTTCAAAACCCTTGAAACTCTTGGTCTGTTTATCTGCTCAACCTTCTCTCATTCTGTCTCTCACATGCACACACAAATGCAAGGAGACAGAGAGGACTGTAGTACATAGCCCAGACCAAACTCTCACACACACACACACACACACACACACACACACACACACACACACACACACACACACACACACACACACACACACACAGTGACCTTTCCACATCCACCATCCCCAATTACCGGAAGGCAATAACATCTCAGTAACATTGGCAAGCTTACACTTTGACATCACAGCCGCACCCCTCACTGCCGTGACTTTTCTGGCAAAGGTGAGAAAGCTATGAGAACCGCCCCCCAATCTGTGTGTGTGTGTGTGTGTGTGTGTGTGTGTGTCTGTGTGTGTGTGTGTGTGTGTGTGTGTGTGTGCGCGCGCACGCGCGCTGGGACAGAGGGGCTCATGGTTCCTGGATGAGTCACGGTGGTACCAGAGGAAGGGGTGGGTGTAGGTGGATGATGAGGGGAGGAGCAGAAGGAGGAGTGCATGTACCAAGAGATAATTGCATTTCTCTCACCTGTTACCCTTCACAGGCCTTCAAAAGTGCCACAATGAGCTCATACTGGTGTGCTGGAAAGGGCGATGTCATTGACAACTGGTTTTGCTGCGACCTGAGTGCCTTCAGCAACGATGGCCTTCCCAACTGCAGTCCTCTTAGGCAACCAATGTAAGTGTGAGCTTGAATACTGACACTGAGGAGTTCACACTCAGAAGACGTTTTATGAATGTGTGCGCTGATGCACACGCACACATACCCATTGACTCATATTCAGTTCACCTGAGGGCACTTGTTATAAACAAAAAGGTTATAAACACAAGTACAATCCTCAAGGTTTTAATTGCTGTCAGCCGGCCCTTACACCCCCTTCAAGAACATGAGGCTGTGCTCTCTCACTGAAGGTGTCCTAATAATACCCTGGGGGCTAATGTGGGCGATTCTTTCTAGCCATTCTTACCCTGAGAAAGAAACAGAAAGTTGAATGGGTCGCACCTTGAAAATCAAGCAAAGATCAGAGTGAAAAGTAAAACAATAATTTACAACAGGCTTAATGGTATACTATATATTTATAATTTATGAATCTATAACGCATAATAGTTTAATTTTGTAGGACAATCCATGCAAATTAGTTTAGAATATATTACAGACTCAGACTTGGTATCATTGTTTGTCACTGCCAGCTGTTGCTGGCTTCCGCTTTCATAAGAGTCGGCTTCATGAAATTGATAACTGCTGTTTATTCTCTTACTATCTCTTCTCTGTATTCTGCCCTAACCTCTTCATTTGTTCTACTGATTTAGCTATTTTCTGAGCTTAGTTCACTTATCACTAGATTCTCTACTTTTCTTTCTCAAACGACTCTTATGTTTAGTAGGCAGCCTCTCATTCTTAGTTTGTTACTAGCTTCAAGCTTTGCCTACCTTAGCAGTTAGCTCTATTGCATTTGCAGTCAAAGCAACCTCATTAAAATGATGGTGGGTGGTGATTGTTCTGCAGTTACAGATGTCTCTACTAGAGAGATGTGTCCGTGAGTTAGATCAGCTTCTTTCAGCTAGGCCTATGTGTGTGGCGGGCACTCCAGATAGCCTTAGCCTCGGGCCTGACATCAGACCTGCTATTGTTAGCACTAGCTCAGCCTCGTTGATAGATGCAGCACAGTTAGTCTCTTTTTACCTGCATGGGAAGGCTCGCAAGAGCAAGCCACCGGTCATGTGGCCTGGTCTGCAGTCACCTCTCCCGACTGCAAACCGGTTTTCACCCCTCACCAACCCTATTGGTAGTCCTACCTGACAGCATACCTCTCCTGCTCTTGTCGACAGAGTAAAGCAACGCACGCTAGTGATAGGAGACCCCACTACCCACAATATCAGATTGGCTTTGCCAGCCTTGGTTCACTGTTAAACCCAGGGCCAGAATCTCCGACATAGAGCCTCTATGACGGAGATTCTGGGCTGTCACAATCATGGAATTTTAGTTTTTGATTAATTGTCATACAAATAATTGCAATTAATGATTTAATTGTCTTTTTCTGATCATGTTATGTCACTATTATAGTATAAGCCTAATCATAGTTTAATAATACACATACTAGACTTTATTAGATTAGATTAGATTAGATTGTTTTATTAGCCACACGATCAGGGCCAGAAGAAGAGCCATTTACTGGCAGTGAACATTGGAAAATATAAATAAAAATAAAATTTCTGTTTGCCTTTTATACTTTGAAAACAAAAATTGCACAGGGCAGATATGACATAAATAACAAGTTAAATATACAAAGCCTATTACAGAAATATTCAAAGAAATTACTGAAAATGGAAGGTACTAAGAATCAAAATAAACAATGTACTATGACCAAAACAGGCCATATCCTTTTCAACCACAACCACAGCCAGTCATGCTCCTCACTGGTTAGGTAGATTCCGGGCAAGGAACACCAACATGTTGACCTTATATGCCTTATGGCAATATCTCACTGGGGCCACAATGTTGCCAGCTGTACTGAACATTCTCTCAGAGGCAGCACTTGTTGCACAAATGCACATGTGCTTTCTTGCTAACTTGGCTATCAAAGGGAAACTTGCTTGGTTGTCGTGCCACCACATCAGAGGATCCACCAAGGATCCCATGTCTCTTCCTGCAGGTACCATCTCAATTCAGTATCAGCTCGCACTCTTTTTGGTACAGCCTGGTTAGCAATTTGGGTTCTTCTGTTCTGCAACAGGTCGCACAGCATCTTCTTCTTGGGTGCAGGAGATGCAGATCCATCATCTTCTGCCACAGCTCTGTTACAGTCCCCACCTGTGTCACTGTTGCCTCCTTCCTCTCTCATCTCCATCATCTCTCTTAAAAGCTGGTCCTTAGTTTTATCCATGACCACTGCATCCCCAGTGTTGCCTCTATACCTTGGATCGAGGAGGGTGGCCTTTTTCACGAGCTCTTGAAGTGGCATTGCACTGTACTTTTCATCAAGAACAAAGCACTTTTTTTTCTCTTGACGTTTGCTGTGAGTGTGGTGTCCTTGGGATCTGGGGATAAGAGTCCTCCCTTAAGAAGGTCCTGCATAGGCTTCACAGAGGACACAATCACATACTGTCCCCTGATAGAACATCAGTAATATCAGCCACCGATTTCAGTCCTGCATTGGTGGATTCTAGGGGTGCAACGGCTCAGTTACCCCACGGTTCGGTTCGTACCTCGGTTTTTGGGTCACGGTTTCGGTTCGGTTCGGTTTCGAATTACATTGTTGGTGAAATAAGTTCGGGAGGGAATAACGTAGCGCGGATCGAGCGTATGCATTAGCTGACGAAAGCCCACATCTCCAACCACCGAAAAGGGCTGCATGTCTTTAGCAATGAACACCCTCGGGGGCTGCACGGGTTATTTTTTTGTGTTTCCCTGAGTTGGCGCTATAGGTTTGTTGGAAAGCATCTCCGATAGACGGTTGTTTTGTTCACTGGTGCGGTTACCTGTGCGTCTGTCCTGCTTCCAGAGAGCGAGACATCTGGGTGGTGCCGGCGGAGATGCTGGCTCATATTAGAAGTGTTCCCACTTGCGTAGTACGGGACATGGGTCAAGCAATGCTTGCAGCACACAGTGTTATTTCTGTCCACTGTTTTGTCTCCTTCATCGTTGTATTCAACAGCAAACCCGAAATGTCCCCAGATTTGTATGAAGACGGTGCTTCTTCAAACTTTTCTCTCTCTACTCCTCCACTCGCCATGCTTTTTTCTGCTTCTGCGAGCTACCGCCGTCTTTTCAACTCGACTGTCGGCTCCAGTTACAAGGGGGGTGGGGGGTGGGGGGCTAACCGTGATTGGATATTTACTAATGGGGCGGGGTTTTCTGCAGCAGGCTGTCTCAGCCTGCCGGCACACAGGCACACAGTGAAAAATCCATTCTCCGGCAGTAAGAAACGCCTGTCAACTATTCACGCACATTTTAACTGCAAAACCGAAAACCCACGGTCCATAAGGGCGGATTGAACCGTACAGGGCGGACCGTACGGTTCGGTTTTAAACCGAAAACCGTTGCAAGCCTAGTGGATTCCAAGACAGATGTGTCCTGCCAGGTTGGGTTAAGGCGTCCATGTTTTCTGTCATCGATGAGGACATGTCTTATGGCAGGGAGTTGTTTCAGCACCCTCTCTACCATTTTTTGTTGTTGTTGTTTTGTTTGGTACCCCATTGTGTAGAGACATCCTGCAGGAAATATAACACATTTGTTTAGGCTTTTGTTCATTATACCAAGATTACATGATGATGGCCTAATATTTATGGTTTCAATTTCAAAACATTCTCTACAGCATCTAATAGAAATCACTGCTCATACCCAGATTTCAAGTGTAAATGATGAATAATGTAAAAGTGAATTATGAATACAAATGGCTGTTTACAAATTGACTTATATAATAATATATGTTTTAAATAAATAAATGAATAACTCACCAGAATTAGACTGTGTTGGGGGAGCTTGGCCTCAGTCTGTGCCTTTCTCAGGTCTCTCTTCTTTAACCAACTGAGGTTGAAAGTGTTGACCAGACTTCTACACAATCCCAAGGCAATGCTCAGAGTATTTATTTTGTTGTTTTTGAAAATGTTCAGTCTTGAACTTTTTTCTGGGTAGACTCATGATGATGAGCAAACGGTCATGCTAGCTTGCTAGTTCGGCGCCAGCGCGATGTAAACAAAGGGAGCAGAAACGTACAAGCAGAACTATTTCGAAGCGGAACTACGTCACATAGCCTAGTGCATGTAGCACGTTTATACTGCTTGTCAAACTTTTGCAGCATTTCTTTAAATGCTGGTTTTTCAACCGTATTGAACGGCTGCATTTCTTTGGCTATATACCGCGTTACAGTCTGTTAACGTGCGCCACCTGGTACTGTCAGGTTAAGACACTCGAAAGCTTCAGCAACAGCAATTGCCAGGATGGAACTGCGGCGGTGTCTTTCCAAGTTCGGCGAATTGGGTGGGGTGGTGGATCCGTAGATTTTTTTTTTAAATTTGTGGTATTAGTGGTTTTGACCGCCACCTTTTTGCTGCAAATCAAATCACCTCCTCCAAGTTATTGGGCTCTCCTTTTTCCCTTGGCTTAAAACCAAAATGTGCCCACAGTGGTGCTATGGTGTTTGGCTTTGCAACTACGTCCATGATGTTAATGTCAATAGATACTCATCGAAATGCAGTCGTCGAAAATTAGTGAATACGCGTCTGAAGATAAACAGTTTGTTGGCGCTAATTCACCGCTCATGTGCCACTAAACCATCGCAGAGGGGCGCAACAAGAATGCATCATTAAAAGAGCGTCAGTCAAACAACGAACGGTTGAAAACGATGTGGATAAAGTGGTAGAAATATGAAATTTCTTAGTTTCATCCAGCTGTTTTTATACAAATGAATGGAAACGATTATGCAAAATGATCGCGGTCAGGTCGTGACAGCCATACACAGCGGATAATCTTAGGGTGCTGGCATCACAGGGAGAATCAGGGAACCCAGACACACCGCACCTCTACTTTCAGCAACATTATTATTCATGTCGGCACCAATAATGTTAGGATGAAGCAATGGGAGATCACAAAAGCCAGCCTTGAGTTGGCCAGAAAGATGTGTCAGCATTGATTAAGTGTCTCTGATCCCTTACCTGTGATGGGTAATGATGAGATACATATACAGTAGGCTCACCTCAATGAACCGCTGGCTGGCTCGTTAATGTAATGAGCAGGGATTCGGCTTTGTTGATGACTGCCGTTCTCTCTGGGGCCGCCCTTACCTGCTGAAAGCAGACGGCATTCACCCTACAGGGGACGGCGCCACTCGAGACTTGTCATTCAGCAGGTTGCACATGATAAGAGAGCCTGCTAGGTTTAAACCTTGTGCGGATGTGGAGTCAACTAGTTTAATTAATATGTTTAGTCAGGGAATTTTTCATAGAATAGATTATCACATTGACAGCTTGGTCTATAACATTGAGACTGTAGAGGAGTGTAGAGGAGCTCAAGCAGGAGTCGTGACAACTTTCTCTTTAGGCTACACAACGTGCACCATTTATTCCTTCCACCATTATAACAACAACAAAAAACCCGTGCAGCGGAAGTGTGTCACTGTAAACCCGAACCGAGGAAACGGCAGCTGTAAACTAACGTTCCTACTAGCTCAATAAGGGGAATTATGTAGCCCCATAACCACTACACACGTCCCCCCAGAATTCGCCTTAATACGAAAAGTCAGTGTGGCGAGGGGGGCGGATCTCTCTGCCCCAACAGCTCCGCTGAACAGGAGCTGGGGGCTGGTTAACCGCAGGCAAAGCAGCAGAGTCCTCACAGCTGGACCAGGGAAAGGGAGAGGCTGGGGAAGCAGGGGGCGGCTCGCCGGGGGAGGGGGGGCAGAGCCAGGGGGCGCCCCCGCCGTGGGGGCAGGGCAAGACCAACAGGGCGGTTTAAGTCCAGGTGAGCAGGCTTGAGGCGGTCCACAGAAACCCGCTCCAGCCTGCTGCCAACCTCCACCACAAAGTGCTTATCTCCAGTGTCCCGTACCCGAAATGGGCCATCGTAGGGTGGCTGCAGGGGACCGCGGTGTGCGTCGTGACGGATGAAAACATATTCCGCCGACCGCAGCTCCGTGGGGACATAGGACTGAGAGCCGCCATGCTGAGAAGTGGGGACCGGTGCAAAAGCCCTGGCTTCCTCCTGCAGCGCAGTCCGTTGGCATCTGGCGGACCAGGGAGCTGTGGCGGAGGGAAGGAAATCCCCCGGGACCCGAAGTGGCTGTCCGTAGACCAGTTCGTCGGATGAGGACTGGAGGTCCTCCTTGGGAGCCGTCCTGAGCCCAAGCATGACCCAAGGCAGTTTGTCAACCCAGCGGTCGTCCTTGAGGGTAGCCCGCAATGCGGCCTTCATCGAGCGATGGAACCTCTCGACCAATCCATTCGCCTGAGGGTGATATGCTGTGGTGCGATGGAGCCTCACCCCTAAACCCGCAGTGATCTCCTCCCAGAGCGCTGATGTGAATTGCGGCCCTCTGTCCGAGGAGAGGTCAGATGGGGTGCCAAAGCGGGCGACCCAGGTTCCGATGAACGCTTGGGCAACCTCAGGCGCTATTGTGGACGAAAGCGGGACGGCCTCTGGCCATCGTGTGGTCCTGTCGACCATGGTGAGCAGGTATGTGAAACCACGGGAGGGGGGTAGGGGGCCTACCAGGTCCACATTCACGTGGTCGAACCTCCTCTCAGGTACCGTGAAAAGTAACAGGGGCGCTTTGACGTGCCGCAGCACTTTGGAGCGTTGGCACTCCACACAGGTGTCGGTCCAGTCCCTCACATCCTTTTTGAGTCCATGCCAGACAAACGTTGCCGCCACCAACCTCTGTGAAGGCTTTCTGCCAGGGTGAGACAGCCCATGGACTGCGTCGAAGACCCGTCGCCTCCAAGCAGTCGGAACGACTGGTCGGGGCTGACCCATAGAGACGTCGCACAGGAGCGTGGCGCCGGCGTCGTCGAAAGCCACATCCTCCAACTGCAGCCCTGTGTCGGCGGTCCTGCATGCCTGCACTCCTGGGTCGGCGGCCTGGTCAGCCGCCATCTGGCTGTAGTCGAGTCCCAAATGGGCGGCACCAGCGATGGCCCGGGAGAGACAGTCAGTGACCGGGTTGGACTTCCCAGCGACATGCCTCACGTTGGTGGTAAACTCTGAGATGTAGGCCAACTGTCGCTGCTGGCGGGCTGACCACGGCTCTGCCACCTTGGCCATCGCGAACACCAGCGGTTTGTGATCGATGAAAGCCGTGAACTGACGGCCCTCCAGTAGGAGACGAAAGTGCCTAACAGCGAGGAAAAGGCCAAGCAGCTTACGATCAAGGATGCTGTATTTGCACTCTCTCAGGTTCAACTGCTGGCTGAAGAAGGCAAGCGGCTGCCACGCACCGCTCACCCACTGCTCGTAAACCGCGCCGACAGCGTAGTCCGAAGCATCCGTCGTGATGGCAATGGGCGCTCCAGACACAGGGTGTGCCAGCATCGCCGCGTCAGCCAGGGTGGCCTTCACATCCTTAAAAGCCGTGTCCCTCTCTGCAGACCAGTCCACAGCATGTTTGGGGGCTGTGCCCTTCAGAGCCTCATATAGGGGGCGGAGGAGACCGGCAGCCCAGGGGATAAACCGGTGGTAGAAGGACACCATGCCAATGAACTCCCGGAGGGACTGGGCCGTGTGTGGGCGTGGAAAGTCTGCGACGGCCTCCACCTTAGATGGAAGGGGGGCCGCCCCGTCCTTGGTGACCCGGTGGCCCAGGAAGTCGTGGTGCTCAGACCAAACCGGCATTTGGCCAGGTTAACTATCAACCCATGCAGGCTGAGTCTCTCAAAAAGGGCTCTGAGGTGGGACAAGTGCTCAGACACGGAGGTGCTAGTGACCAGGATGTCATCCAGGTACACAAAGAGGAAAGGCAGGTCCCGCAACACTGAGTCCATGAGGTGTTGGAAGGACTGCGCGGCGTTCTTAAGCCCAAACGGCATGTGCAGGAACTCGAACAGACCGAACGGAGTTGTCACAGCCGTTTTGGGGACATCAGCGGGATGGACGGGCACCTGGTGGTATCCACGGACGAGGTCCACCTTGGAAAAGATCACTTTCCCAGCCAGGTGGGCAGAAAAATCTTGGATATGAGGGACCGGGTAGCGGTCCGGTGTTGTTGCGTCATTGAGCCGACGGTAATCACCACATGGACGCAACCCACCGCCAGGCTTAGGCACTATGTGGAGGGGTGAAGCCCACGGGCTGCTGGAGCGACGGATGATGCCGAGGCGCTCCATGTTCTCAAACTCCACCTTGGCGACAGAGAGCTTGGTTGGGTCGAGGCGCCGAGCTTGGGCGTGCACCGGCGGGCCGGTGGTGACGATGTGGTGCTCAACCTCATGTTTGGTTGTAGATGACGAAAATGTGGGCTGAGTGAGGTCAGGGAACTCGGAGAGAAGATGGAGAAACTCGTCCTCATTGGAGAGCATGCTGGACAGCCTGACGGAGCCTGTATCGCTGAGTGCACATGCGTGTGAAGCGAAGGTGACGGCGTCAATCAGACGTCGATTCCTGACGTCCACCAGCAGCCCATGAGCACAAAGAAAATCTGCACCGAGGAGGGGAAATGCCACGTCGGCGGTGACAAAATCCCAGCTGAACCGCTGTCCGTTAAAACACATGTCAATGGGCCTCGTGCCGTACGTACGGATAGAGCTGCCGTTAGCAGCTTCCATGGGAGGGCCATGAGCGCCTGACAGGGCGTCCACACTCGATGCAGGTACGACACTCCTCTGCGCCCCAGTGTCGCATAGGCAACGCCGCCCCGAGATGGAGTCTTGCAGGAAAAGTAGCCTGTTGTCCTCCACGCCAACGCCCATGGCCACTAGTGAGCGCCGGCCTTGGCGTTTCCCGACGAGCTGAAATTGCATGGGGAGGTGCACTTTTTCGCCTTGGCCCCGAACTTTGCATGGTAAAAGCACAGGCCGGGCTCCTGTCGCCGACCGGGGGTTGCCGCGGCGACCACCATGGAGTCACCAGGTGGTGGCGTGTGGGGGTGGGCAGGGGTGAGCGCGGACGCGCAGTGCTGCTGTTGGCTGGCCAGGAAGAATTTGTCAGCTTCTTCAGCTAGCTTGCGGCAATCGGTAATGCTGGTGTTAGCCAAAGCGGTCCGCACCTGAGCAGGCAGTTGTCGCAGAAATAGTTGTACAAAGAGGAAATCAGGTGTGTGCGCCGGTCCCAGCAGATTCAGCATTTTGTCCATGAGCTCGGATGGCTTGCTGTCACCCAAGCCTTGCAGAGAAAGGAGACGGTGGGCCCTCTCGGCGTCGTAAAGTTCAAAAATCTTCAAAAGGTGGTCTTTGAGCCCCTTGTATTTGTCTGCCGCCGGAGGATTTGTAAGGAGACTCACCACTCTAGTTGCAGTCGAACACCCGAGCACCGATACCACGTAGTAGTATTTAGTAGCATCATCCGTTATTTTGCGGATAGCAAACTGCGCTTCCGCCTGGGCGAACCATGTCGTTGCCGATGACTCCCAGAACTCTGGCAATTTGAGAGAAACTGCGTTGATTTCGTCAGCCATGTTTGTTCGAAAGATTGTCTCTGATAACTACCAAGAGACAAATGTCGGGGTCACCAGTGTAGAGGAGCTCAAGCAGGAGTCGTGACAACTTTCTCTTTCGGCTACACAACGTGCACCATTTATTCCTTCCACCATTACAACAACAACAAAAAACCCGCGCAGCGGAAGTGTGTCACTGTAAACCCGAACCGAGGAAACAGCAGCTGTAAACTAACGTTCCTACTAGCTCAATAAGGGGAATTATGTAGCCCCATAACCACTACAAGACCATCTCCCACCCTGTTGTATTGCTCCTAAACTCTCCTCTCCTCTCCTGAATGTGTGAATCACAATAATCTAATAATCATTCCTACCACTGGTGGTGGTGAAATGTGCAACGAAGTAGCTAATAATCTACATAAACAAGCATTTAATGTTATCAAAAGTGTGACCACATATC
This sequence comes from Lampris incognitus, assembly GCF_029633865.1. Classification (NCBI taxonomy): domain Eukaryota; kingdom Metazoa; phylum Chordata; class Actinopteri; order Lampriformes; family Lampridae; genus Lampris; species Lampris incognitus. The sequence continues at coordinate 22,574,587 of NC_079222.1, forward strand.
GTGCAAATTGTATGTCGTCAAAATTGTCAACTAATAATACAAGATGTCTCACTCCAATTAATATTTCACCTATTGGTAACGCTGAAGTTCTGCCTACTACTGATCACTTCAACAAGATGCTTAAATTTGGTTTCATAAAGATCAGAATACTGTCTACCAAAGCCTTACTAATAAATGATCCGATTCTTGAACATAGTTTCAATATGATTGGGTAATGTGAAACATGGCTGAAACCAAATGTTTTCCTTCCCTTAAATTAAGCTTCCCCACCTGACTATACTTATGCCCATGTAGCTCAGGCAAATAAACAAGGTGGGGCTGTTGCCTTAATATATGTCTATTTTCAATCTGATATTTCAACTTGACTCTAAATTCCAATCTTTTGAGGCTGCTGGTCTGGGTCCATCTCCCTCAGCCATGAATAGATTTGGCTCAGTCCACATTGTGATATTCTATCGATCTCCTGGCTCTTACTCACTATTTCTTGAATAATTTGGAGAATTTCTCTCAGGTCTTGTTACTGGTTCTGATGAGATTCTCATCCTTTGTGATTTCAGTATTCATCTGAATAAGGCTGCTGGTCCTCTAAGTAAAGCCTCTCTGGCATTAGTTGATACTTTTGGGTTCGCTCAGTTTGTTCAAGAGTTGACTCATTGCAGTGGTAACACCCTTGATTTGGTTTTATCTAGAGGGAGAGCTGTTTCTGATCTGAATGTCTTGCCAACCACATCTGCTGTGTCAGATCATTTTCTCATCAAATTTGAAGCATCATTGGCCTGTCCAGTTAATGTTGGCACAGATGTAATTGCCACTCGCCACATTGGTCCGTCCACTGTAGCTGCATTTTGCCAGCAGCTGCCTGAAGTCTTGGCTCCTTTCACTGTAGAGACTGACTGTTGAACATTTCACTAGTGACTTAAATATGGCCCTCTCTAGTGTCCTCAATTCAGTTGCACCTCTCTCTATCAGAGCTAGGTGATTAAAGAGGCCCACACCCTGGTTTAACGATGAAACAAGTGCTCTTAAGCGGGCCTGTGGGATACTATATTGGCATGAGTGTATTGGAATACAAGCATGCTTTATCTGCTGCAAAAGCAGTTTATCACTCTCACTTAATATTAATAAGCATAACCTCAGATTTCTCTTTGACAGTGTATCTTAATTTACTAAAAAGCAGCCATCTATTAGCTGCTCATCATTCATGGTTCATGAGTTTCTAGACTTTTTCTGCAACAAGGTTGATGAGCTCATGAACCAAATTAGTTCTTCAACTCTAGCTACTCCTGCAGACCACTGTTAACGAAATTCATATCTATACGTTGAGTCACTGATAGTCCCTGTTATTACAGCTTTTGAGACTATCTCTCTTGCTACTTTGACTAAGCTCTTGTCAGCTTCTAAACCAACTCCTTGCCTACTTCACCTTTTACCAGCAAAACTTTTTAAAGACCTCTGACCTTTGCTGGGACCTACAATGCTAGATACTGTTAATTTATAACTTACTACTGGCACTTTTCCCAGAAGTTTTGAGACAGCTGTGGTTAAACCTCTACTTAAAAAAACACACCTCGATCCAGGTTCTCTTAATGACTATCGACCAGTCTCTAATCAGAATCAGAAACACTTTGTCATTTCATTTCATGCACTTGCGCACATGAAATGAAACAAAATATTGTTTCCCCCAGCCCATAGCAGTGCAACACAACGACAAAAACATATATCCAAAAACTACAAGAACTACAAGAACACATATATTCAAACTAACACATATATCTAAACTAAAACAACAACAAAAAATCACTGTCCAGCAGGCGCGGATCTACGGGGTGGCAAGGGGTGGCAGCTGCCACCTCTGGGACACAGTCTTGCCACCCCTGTTGCGACCCCATTTATAAATCAGATAATATGTTTTTAAAGTATATTTTATGTACATGCATGGTGAAGGTCAATGAGACCCGCACCAAACTCATCTCAAACATTAGAGAACAAATACATTCGATGAAATCTGAGTTTTGAATAATAATACGTTTAGAATAATGTCCATTGCCCCCCTCCTTGAACCTCATGCCACCCCTTTGCCACCCCAGGGAAAAATCTCTAGATCCGCCACTGCTGTCCAGGAGAATGAACGCCAGCCAGGATGACTGTCGGAACTGCTGGTCTGCATGGGCTAGCAGTTAGCTTAGCCTGTCCTGCTTCTGCATCCTGTCAGACCGCCCTCGGTGTTTCCTCTGCAGGCGCAACTCCGGTCAGGGCTGTGGTCCTTCAGCCCACAGGATGAAGCAGACCAAGCTCCCTCAGCTGACCCAATACTAGCTCTCCCAGCCAGGAACCTTCGACACACCTCCCCACACTCCACACAATGACACTAAAAACACAGCCAAGGCTAGTCGAGGCCCTCAGTGTTATCGGAACTGCCGGTCTGCATGGGCTAGCAGTTACCTTAGCCTGCCCTGCTTCCACGTCCTGTCAGACCACCCTCGGTGTTACCTCTTCGGGCACAGCTCCACGTAGAGCCATGGTCCCTGGGCCCACAGGATGCAGCATACCAAGCTCTCCCAGCCGATCCAGCGCCAGCTCTCCCAGCCATCAAAGACAAACGTAGATGCAGATGTGGACAAAGACACTGTTGGGCGGTACTGGGTGAGGCCATCGCAAACATGACTTCGTGCTGCCATCCCACATGGTACCAGGTGAGGCCGCTGCAAACGTGAATTTGCACCACCATCTTTCCACACCGAAAGCGGAAAATCTTCCATTCCTTTCTAAAGTACTGGAGAGGGTTGTGTATCAACAACTTTCGACCCATATACAATGGTAAATGGATAAAACACTTTCCTAGTCTACCAACCACTCAGAGCACTTTACAATGTATGCCTCACATTCACCCATTCACACACACATTCATACACTGATGACGGGGGCTGGCATGTAAGGCACTAACCTGTTTATCAGGAGCACTTAGGGGTTCAGTGTCTTGCTGAAGGACACTTCGACACGCTCTTTGGAGGAGCTGGAGATCAAACCAGCGGCCTTCCGATTACTAGACAACCTGCTCTACCTCCTGAGCCATGCCACCCCTTTTAGACGGAAACTATCTATATGAAACTTTTCAATCAGCTTTCAGGGCCTGTCACTCCACTAAAACAGCTCTGACCAGAGTGGTGAACAATCTTCTACTTGCTATGGACTCTTATTCCACTTCCGTGCTTCTACTACTGGACCCCAGTAAAGCCTTTGACACCACTGATTACTGTATAGTATTAGACAAAATAAATTGTAATTTTAATGTCTCTGGCTTAGCTCTTGCTTGGCTTAAGTCCTACTTATCTGGAAGAACACATTGTGTCTGCTATAATAATATAACATTAAAATTCTCTGACGTCAAATATGGCATACCTCAGGGTTCAGTTCTTCAACCCTCTATTTTTCTCTCTTATAATATTTCACCTCTTGGCCGAATCTAGTCTCTGGGATGCAGCGAGTGGAAGGGCGATTTTCTGTGCCACAATGCCACTGAAAGTTTTTCACACTTGCTCAATATTGCTGCAATTTGACAACTGTGAGTTGTCAAATTGCAAGATATGCGAGGGACAAACTGGCGGCCATAAGAGAGATCTGGGAGAAGTGGATGGAGTATCTGCCATACCTCTACAACCCTGGGCCTGAAGTAACAGTAGATGAGCAACTGGTTCCATTCAAAGGTAACATTTTATTTTCATATCTGTAATGTGAGTGATTTTCACTGTTTTATTATGCTAATATATTATATGTTATATAATATATTATAGCTAATATCATTGATTTATGTGATTGTTTTCTGTGACACTGATACTAATTACTGATGGTAATATCTTTTGTCAAAAGGTTGTTGTCTTTTCCGGCTGTGTATGCCCAGCAAGCCAGCAAAATATGGCATCAGGATATGGGTGGCCTGTGATGCACAATCCAGCTATGCTTGGAAGATTCAAGACTACATAGGGAAGCCGACCAGTGGCAGCCCGGAGAAGAACCAGGGGATGCGGGTTGTCCTTGAAATGACTGCTGGACTGAGGGGGCATAATGTCATCTGTGACAATTTCTTCACCTCTTATGAACTCAGCCAGCAGCTCCTGAAGAGGAAGATTACCATGGTTGGCACAGTTAGAAAGAACAAGCCTGAGCTCCTCCTGCACTCCTTGCAACAAGGGAGAGAAAGGCCTTCTAATCAACGTTTGCCTTCACCCCCACCACCACTCTAGTTTCTTACTTCCCAAAGAGGAACAAGAATGTGGTCCTCTGGAGCACACTGCACAAAACGGGTAACATCAGTGATCGCAACAACAGGAAGCCAGCCATCATCCTGGACTACAACCACAATAAAGGAGGCGTGGACAACCTGGACAAGGTGATTGGAACTTACAGCTGCAGGAGGATGATCATCCATAACATCTTTGATGTGTCCCCATACAACGCCTTCATGATATGGAACAAGATCAATCCTACCTGGATGCCTGATAAGTGGAACAAGAGGAGGGTGTTCCTGCAGCAGCTGGGAAAGGCACTTGTAACCCCACACATTGAACGAAGGGAGTGCCTCCCCTGCACAGTAGCCTCTGCAGTGCTTGTAAAAGCTGTTCAGGGGGCTGAATCTTGTCATGATCCACCAGCTGCTGGCCCAGCTGGGGCAGGCAAGAGGAGGAGATATCAATTCTGCCCTCCAAAGAAAGACTAAAACAAATAACATATGCTGCAAATGTGCGAAATACATCTGCAAAGTCCATAAATACACACTTGCATCCAACATGTGCTAATTAGAGTTGATTGATTTATGTTCTTCATGTTTTTTTGTTTTGTATCTATTTTATTTTGTTCTTATCTATTGTTGTTGTTTATACACCTGTTCCCAAAAAAGTTCAAGATTGTTGTTTCCCTTCAATAAAATAATACATTCAAAACTACTTTCTGCACATTTCTGCTGCTTTCTTAGGCTATACAAGTACTATCTCTTGCTAAAAAAAGATTTTTTCCACCTATGCAGTACCTTAAGCAATAATAATAATAATAATAATAATAAACCTGGACTTAATAAAGAAAACAATTATGACACGTGTGTTGTAATAAAAATGAGTGGTTTCCACTGATTAAATGCAGTCTTTCTGCACCGTGAAGAGGGAAAACCCAGATAGTCACAAAGTTTGTGATGTATGAGAGGTTGTTGTCTTCATGCAAAATAGATTTGGAGTTTAAAATTCAATTAAGATGCTTTATTATAGGGTTTTAGTGAAGGCAGTATACAGAACATTAAGACATCACAATGAACCGAATCCAGACTACCTTCTGATTTGGTCTGAATTCAGTTCGTTTTAGAAAGCTCTGGGTTTGTTTGGCATATTCACACATGCACAAAAAACTGCTGAGTCAAGGTCTGAGTCCACTTTAGAGGCTGAAACCAACCACTTTGAAAACACCCCTAGACAGTAGCATTATTAGCTTGTATGGCGCCCTGGGTGAACCCCTCTTCCCCCAATGGACATCTGGCAGTATTTAATGAGCTTCAGCATCAATACATTACCCATCCCCCAACAATGTCAATCAAGAGTCAAGACTAAACCAATTCACTTGGTAGTGTGCAGACTGGTTTTATATTCTTAGCAATTTCACACAAAACAGAAAAAATGCAGCAATATGTCTTATTAATGAATAGTGGTTTATTTGGTTGCATTTCGTAGTCTGACTAATTTTAGTAATTGTATTAGTACTGTACAAAGTTAGAGGCACGCTATTTGATAGATTTCCTCGCTCCCCCTACCTCGGGATTCCAATGGGGTGACCTGAGGTCAACCTACCCCCGTCCCCCTCCTCATCTCATACTTCTGAGTGGGAGACCTTCCCCGGCAGTAACCTCCCTAGCTCACAAACTAGAATCAGGGTGCCCACTCAGATAAGCTCAATGGACCTACATGGTGACATGATATCGATATCATGTCACCATATGATGTGCCATATTATGTGCAAATGAGCGATAGAAAACTGATCACGCAAGTGTCACCATTCCGATTTTTTTTTTTTTGTGCAGGCGCCTCGGGCGGCTGCTCATATTGCACATATCTAAATCTGCCAGAGCCCCTAGAGATTATATTTGACTTCCCCATGAAAAAAATTTAACATAAATAAATAACGACAAAGTTATCAATTATTTTTTTCTTCTTTGAGTTTTTAAGGGAATCACTAAAAAGGTATTTATAAACAGGTTAAATTCTAATCAGATGTACATGCAATGAAGACATATTATGAGCCAAGTATATTTGAAAGTCAAGTCAAACTTTGTGACTTGATGTTAGGGTCAACTTTGTTCTTCAATGAGCTGAGATTTGACTTGAACAACTGAAAACTGAAATTTATATTTCCTGACCAAACTATATTAAATAAATGTGATCATTTTTGATATGTAAAACAGAATACCAGTATTTCCTAATGAATGAGTGAATGTTTCATTCATTCATTTGTTCATGCATTCATCCATTATCCAAACTGCTTATCCTACTCTCAGGGTCGCGGGGATGCTGGCCTAGCGGTCATTGGGTGACAGGCGGAGGGACACCCTGGACAGGCCGCCAGTCCATCACAGGGCCAACACACACACACACACACACACACACACACACACACACACACACACACACACACACACACACACATTCACACCTAGGGACAATTTAGGATGGCCGATTAACCTGACCTACGTGTCTTTGGACTGTGGGAGGAAACCGGAGCACCCGAAGGAAACCCACGCAGACATGGGGGAGAACAGGCAAGCTCCACACAGAGGATGACCCGGGATGACCCCCAAGGTTGGAGTACCTTGGGGCACGAACCCAGGACCTTCTCGCTGTGAGGTGACCACGCTAACCACTGTGCCACCATGCTGCCCGTCATTCATCACAATAATAAAATGGAAATGCAGCTACATGACAGGATAAATGTCCTTCTTATCCAGTCAAGTATTTATTCAAAAGACAATCTAATTAATCATCAGCCATTCACAAATGCAAATAGGGAAATGTCATTTCCATCCTCAAATTCTAAACATACCGGAAGGACAATAAGTAGTTATGAGGTTTACTAATTGACCTATTAATATTTAACCTCTTTCTTTCTCATTTCTGCTTTGTTTTTGTTTGTTTTTTTGGTCTCCCATTTAGCTTGCGCCTTGCCCCTCACCTGGAGCCCTCCAGTACAATGGTGGCTATGGAGTGGGTTGCTGTGGATCCCCCAGTTGGCAGCAAGATCTCTTATTATATCATCCAACATAAGCAAGTGGCGGTCCGTTCAGAGGCAGAGGTCTACACAGGTAGTAGGTAAAATTTCATTTATAGTTTAATCACATATTAATTCATAAATAAAATAATTTTTTGTTAATAAATAAATTGATTGGCTAAAATTGAATAATCTTGTCTGTCAAAGTATTCCATCATATATAACTAGTTCTCAACACTAGATCTGTGTAATATACAGAAATAAGTCAGTGAGAAATATAGTGAGACTCCTGTCATTAGGACTTTTGTGCTAACAGAACCCCCCCCCCCCAATTCTCAGTCAATGCAGTGTCCTTGTTTCAGTCAACGGAGACAAAGAGGGAGACAAAGCAGCGAGAGGAGAGAAACGACATAGTCTTCGAGAATAGTAAGTGGTTAATTTGAATGAACGACTCAAAGATGGAGTGAGCAAAGTGAAAGAGTTGGAGGAAGACATTAGGAAATTATCAAAAGAGAACAGAAACAGAATGGGAGAGGATGACGCAGACTCCTGAATCACTGGGTGTAGAAGTGGTGCTGGTAGTTGTGAGGAAGTCGGGGTGGGGGATATTAGTAAGAGCCTTGGGTAATAGGAATTTAATAACACTGGAGAAATGAGGTCCTCTGGAAGTAGCCAGCTTTAGTCATTGGGTAGCGGGGACAGGCCATCCATCACCCATGGGGAGGAGCACTGATGAAGCGCGGGTACCAGAAAGCACAGCAAGGGCACAGGCAGCCATAGACAGGCATCCTGGGAGAGGTGAGGCAGAGACAGGCAGATGGTGTGGGTGACTCACCCTTCAATGTGCCAGCCATGGCTACAAGTCTTCCACCAATAAAGGTGGTTAAATAGAGATTATAAATCACTGTCTTATGTGGCTTATTGTATCCTTTGTTTTTTTTTCTCTCTCTCTCTCTCTCTCTCTCTCTCTGTCTGTCTGTCTGTCTGTCTGTTTGCCTGTCACCTGTTTTATCACCCTGACAGCATTTTTTGTTTCATGAATGTCTTAAGTCATATCTTGCCATCTTGCTGGTTCATTTTCTCGGCAAATTATCTTCAGTTATCAGGAAAAAGTTGGAATTACGCCACAAAGTCATAGTTGGAAAGTAAAGAGCTCCACTAGACATGTGTGAACCTGGAAACACATGAAATGATAGCAACAGAGGATGGTGTGTGTGTGTGTGTGTGTGTATGTGTGTGTGTGTGTGTGTGTGTGTGTGTGTGTGTGTGTGTGTGTGTGTGCAAAAGAATAATCATGATGGGGAAGTGCTGGCAGGGCATTGTTTGGCTTCTCCTAGATTCGAAACATCCTTGAGATCTAGCTTAACATCCCTGTTAACCCTACATTATGTAAACACTTGTCTGAGTCACATCTAGATTAGCTGGAGAATCAAAACTGACACCTGGTTGAGAATCTCATGGGTCATGGAATTTCCACGGATTTCCTGTGGGATGAGCATCAATTTTTCTATCAGTACAGTGGGTGGACAGGGACAGGAGATTTTTTTTTACCAAGTATCAGGATTGGGACTGCGGTGAAAATTCACTTCTGTGTCATGCTTGAGACAAATGGCCTCTCCAGACTATACGATTTCAGCATTGTAATGGCTCCCATCCCAACAGAAATTAGGTGCTGCGAACAATAGTGAGCATCGAGAATGACAAATGTTTATGTCATGTATGGTGGATGACAGCTGAGGCATGAAGCACACTGAGGCAAATTTGCAATTTGTGATAGTGGGCTATACAAATTCACCTGACCTACATGTCTTTGGACTGTGGGAGGAAACCGGAGCACCTGGAAATGGACTTACATGTTCAAAGACATGTAAGTCCATTTCCATTTCCATTTCCTGGTCAGATGAATCAGCCATACAAAATTGTCCCTAGGTTTGAATGTGTCTGCCCTGTGATGGCCTGGCGGCCTGTCCAGGGTGTCTCCCCGCCTGCCGCCCAATAACTGCTGGGATAGGCTCCAGCATCCCGTGATCCCGATTGGGATCAGCGGTTTGGATAATGGATGGATGGATGGATGAATGGATAGGCTATACAAATAAAATTGACTTGACTTGACAACAGGTGCGGGTTCAGAGAAGCCTCATGAAGCTCAGACAGCAAGTTTAGCATGTCAGATTTTTTTTTTTACTTTGTCAGCTAGTGTGGCAGCTTCAGACACAGGTTTAATTCCACCCCCAATGTGTTCAGTGACGTTTACCAATCACAATACAAACTTTGTAAGCAGAGTGTGCTTATGCAGGGGCGTTTCCAGGGTTTGAGGACATTCGGGGCTTAGCCTGGACTTCTGCAGGGGTGTCTGGAGGTGGGGGGATCCTTTCCTGTAACTTTTTTTTTTAAACAAGCTCTATTTTGAATCTTTTTTATGCACTCTGGCAACTTATTTAAACAAAGTACATGTCCTAATCATTGTAAAATTTAAATGTGTACCTCAAAAACTGTTTACGCTCCAGATTAATTATGAATTGTGATGTTAAAAATATTAGTAGTTGTTAGTAATTAGTATTAGTATTGCGTAGAAGCAGAATACTTCACAACTGCTATCATAAGCATTTATTGACATGCTACAGTACCAGACTAGAAAAAAAAGTTAAATGTATTTATGTTACCATTAGTTTATTGGAATATTAAATTTTATTTCACTCACACAGACACACACACACACACAATTTTCAGATACAGTTCGTGCAGAGTGCTGCACTGTTCACCTCTCCATCATCTGCTGCTGTCTCTGTTTCTTCTCTCTCTCCATCTCTCTCCTCATCTGCTATTCCCTCTCTCCTCTCTCTCTCTCTCTCTCTCTCTCTCTCCATCATCTGCTGCTGTCTGTCTGTCTTCTCTCTCTCTATCATCTGCTGCTCTCTGTCTGTCTCCATATCATCTGTTGCTGTCAGTCTGTCGCTCTCCATTGTCTGCTAGAGGGTGGAATCATCAAAGTGTACTTCTTTGGTTTGAGCATTGCGAATCGGTCAATGATTCTGTTACGATCTGTGGCACACAAAGCCTCCCTATCAATTGACAATCACTGCCGGGTGATTGAGCCTGTCCTGACCCATGGTTCTTCTCAACCACATGTGCAGCCGATCATTCACAGCTACAACTGCTAACAGGTATTGTTAATGCTGCTTGAAAGACTGAGCTCAGGCTTTGGAACATGTCAGAGTCAAGGAGTTTGTATACTCTTCCCATGTCCAAAATGGCCTTCTTTTCTTCAGGAATTGTTTAGCAACCACAATCTCTACTGACTTTTATTTTGTAGTGTTTAGCAATAAGCTGAAGGGCGTCGTCACTTAGGAAGTCGTCTGCTGCTGGATGGCAAGGTTGGACGCCTTTCATCAGCTCTGCACCCACATCACAAAATCTCCTAGTGAGCTCACCTATCATCCTGTCAAGACATGCGTAGAAAATGTTGCATCTTAGCTTGTACCCAGTACTCACATGAACCCTTGTGCCTGAGGAGGACGCCACCATATAGTCCTCAAATCGCCCCTGCAACAGTTGGGGTCTCTGACAGATTGCTGGCCTCAGAAATCGCGTTTGCCTTCTTGTAATTGTTCTCTGCCATTTCATATTTCCGCATTGATTTCAGTGTTTCAAGGGCAGCATCTTTGTAGAATGTTTCTTGTGCCAAGTCCACATCCTTCTTCTGAAGGTACTTATCTCTCTGTAGTGGACAGCATACTCCTGAACATCACAAGCATGTAAGCACTGGAAAATCTGGAGTTTTGATAGCAGCCCAACTGCTATAGATGTTGCAATCTCTTCCAGGCACCTTAAGATCGCTGTTAGATTGAAAATCACAGCATTCACTGAATGCATCTGGCATGCCCATCAGGTTTCGGCAACTGAACAAGTTCACTCTCCACTAAGACCAGGACTTTCTGCATGTCAGTGAATGTCTGATGATTCACGAGAGAAATGCTGAGGAAACAATACAAACTCTCCGATGTTTCAAAGAGATCAGTGGCTTCTGGCACAGCCCTGCAAGTGTGGCAGAGCAACAAAAAAAAAATCAGCTCATGTGCATAGCAATGCACATACACTGCTACGGGATGTTTCCCATGGAAACGAGCTTGAACTCTACTGACTGGACAACTCATAACTGATGCTCCATCATAGACTTGAGCCACACATCAAAGATCATTCAGTCCATTGGATTCTAGCACATCTTCAATTACATCTGCGATTGATGGCGCATCAAACTGCAAGCTGCTCAACATGGCCATCCCTTGCCTCATCAGCCATCAGTGCATACATTTTTGATTCTTTCATCTCATTAATAATGTTTGCAGTAACGTCACCTGCGCAACACTCTATCATCTCATTCCGTGAGGAAGGGTAGAGATAAGTAGAATGAGAGGGAGCTTTGTAGTTTTGGAAAAAAGGGTCAAATTCCTCCAGGAGTTTTATAATTTCAGTAGTTTCCCTGATTGTCACTGGACTCTGTTTCATCATGGCCACGGAAGGCAATGCCTTGCTTTCTGAAATAAGCTAGGGAAAGCCACAATACAACGCAGGTATTCACCTTTTGTTGTTACCAGTTTCCCCGCCTGATTCTGACTCAGCTGCTGTTGCTGGCTCTTCAGTATGGAGCACGTCTTTGCTACCCTCTGCAAAACCATGAAATCAACTTAAATGAAACTCATAATTGGATTCATAATTGGATTGGATTGCATTCTAATTACATTACATGATCTAAATGTATTAGTATCTAAACAATACCCCCAAACATAATGGTGTAAAGTTAATTGTTTACTTGAAGTTCATTTAGATTTAAATCAATATAATGGTTAAATTTTGTTTGTGCCTGTAGTAATATGAATGAGTCGTTACCGTTTTAATTCGTTTTATGGAAACTTGATTTATTTATGAGAAAACCCCTGCTAAAGGACAATAAAAGTATGCTGTGGGCTCATACGAGTATGGCCCGCTAGCTAAACGGTACCTACAATCATGATGAAGAGAATTTCTCTTCGTCACGACTGTAGGTGCCAAATCCAATTCATATCATAAATCAACAGGCAATTTCAGCCATTGTTGAGGTTTAAATTTAAAATTATATTCGGGGCTATATTCAAAAAGTTCGGGGCTTAAGCCCTGGCAAAATGACCTGGCGACGCTGATGTGCTTATGATAAATCCATTGTTATCATTATACAGGGTCAGCCCTATGTTTCCCCAGCCCTATGTTCCCTCAGTACTGTGGATTAGCTATCGAATAGGTTAGCGATTGGTTAAGATTAGGTTAAGGTAAGCGTTGGGTTAAGATTAGGGTTAGGTAAAGGTTGAGGTCAAGTCAGGTTAAGGTGGGCTAGGTTAAGTTTAAGTAAGTTCAATGAAATAGGGCTGAGGGACCATAGACACACTCCTCGTTATATATGTTTTAGATGTAAACATTATTTTCCTCTGGGGACAGACTGTTCAATGAATTGTGACAATAATCATAAGGATCTCTTGTTAATGTTTTGTTTTCGTTTTTTAAAATTTCCTTCCCATACCGCCATTACAGCGCTCCTCATTTTTAGGGCATTAAGCTAGCCATACGCAGCTAACTTTCTACAGTTTATGAACCTATGAGTGAGCTACATGGGACATGTAGTTAGTTGGTTGGAGCAGGCTCATTTGTCCTTTTTTATAGCCATTAATCCAAATACCAAGATGAAGTTTCCTACTTGCTCCATGGACACCATGATGATAATGTTATGTGATAATGATGAAGGATAATTGATACATATGGTTCTCTCCTCCCCAACACTTTTAATTTCTCCCTCACTCCTCTTGATTCCTGTCCCTGGCCCCCTCCTTCCTCCCTGTCTGTGTCGGAAATGTGTAGTGTGACTGCTCTGGTGACCACAACACTTGAAGTGCTGATCGTGTAGTCTGACCAGCACAATCATACATGATTGAAAAATGTTGTTTAGTTTGGAGAAGGCATAAATTATTGTGTCCGTTGTTAATCTCTGTAGGCTTGTGATCGATGTGAGAACACTTATCAGTTTGTAAGTTTTGTTAGCCAGGCTGTTGAATCATAATCTTCTTGTGTACCCCTTCAAACTAAATACATTTTGTTTTGTCATAATATACAGGAATGGAGTTTAAAACTGGAAGAAAGACAGTGGCAGTATAGGGAATAATTTACATTAAAGTTAACTCAGGAGAAATTTGGAACTGTTCTGATGGACTTCCCTCTTCTTCCATCACAAAATAGACAATATGCTGTGCCAGCACATTTAAAGGGTATGAGAAGAGCTGATTTTTTTGGCCAGGTTGAAGCACCCCCCAACTCCACCTGCGTATAATGTATTCATCCTAATCCAATCCATTATCAAGTGTGCTGTGCTGCACCATTGCTGTACCAGCATCTCTTTTCACCAAATTACTAATATATATATGGGACACACCCGAGCTTGCCTGCGTCTGCACTTGCACTAGTGCCCAGTTTCATGAAAATATAGCCCAATATTTTATTCTTTTAACCAGTAAAACCCATTAGTACTCCTTACTACACTCCCTTATCATGTGCCAAAAAAACTTTTGAAACTGGACAATAGGTTAAATCTTTCACATTTCTTGTTCTTGTTGTCTTCTCTCACTATCCTACCTCTTGCACTACCTTGCCTTCCTCCCTGTACTTATATACAAGGAAAGGTCAACGGGGCTCAAATCCTCTGTGGCACCACCCTGCTTCAATCACATCTGTACAAACCATCAGCACCTAGGCTGCTGTCTACAATCCCCATAGATCTGCCCATGTCAGTGCTGTAGGTTTGTGAAGTCATTGTTTCTTGGGTGCTACTCCCATCTCCCTCACAAATCTTCCTTCTAGGGTCAGTGGCACCTGGGAGATAGACTTGCTCCTTTGATGTGCTTGGAAAACAACTGAGCCTGCAGCCAATAAGTCAAGCCGTTTATTAGGACATGATCTTACACTAACAGCCCAGCCATACCCTTGCATGAACCTGTCCCTCCATCACATTTACTAGACATACACTCACATGTGCTGAACCCCAATTTTTTTTTTCAACATAAGGGTAAAGCTTGGATTCATGCAATCTTTTAAGATCCAATGGCTGCAGAGCATTGCAGTTTCACTCATAAGTCAGTTTCTGAAAGGCCCCTTTATGGTTGACATACTCCTTGCAGATTATGTTAGTCCCTGATCTGTCTAGTCTTAGGGTCTTGGGTGACTGCTCTATCAACCATTAGCTGATGCTTTGATCCTCTGGTGTTTTTCCCAATTCCTTCCGGAGTTTTGCTCATGTATATTGACACATGTGCCCATTCAGCATAGCTGCTATGATGCCTGACAGGATCTTCCATATTGTGGAGACTGGAGAGGCAGGTAATAGGCAGTTTGAATGTGTTGCACCCTTGTGGGGATCCTTCATGATCAGTATTGTTCTCCCGTATGTTAGCCAGTCAGGGTGAGACCCTGATGTTAGCAGCTCGTTCATTTGTTTTGCCAGGCATTCATGGAGTACCGTTAGCTTTTTCAGCCAGTAGGTGTGAATCATGTCAGGGTCTGGTGCAGTCCAGCACTTCATGCTTGAGGATAATTGTGAAGATGACTGATTCTTTTTCTGGGATATTTCTGTGGTTTGCTCTTAGGTCCACCACCCACTGCGCATAGGTGTTGTGTGATGCATCCTTTTCCCATATATCCTTCTAACATCACTCAGTCTCTGCTCAGGATGGGTCTGATGTTGCTCCCTTGTTACTCTGCAGCAGGGAAAAAAACTTTGGATGGTTGTTTGAGGAACATGCCATTTACACTTTTGGCTTCTGCTTCTCTAGTGTATCCTTTCAGCCTGGCGGCCAGAGCTGTGAGCCTTTGTTTGGCACTTTCCAGGATCTCATTTATGGACATCTAGCACTGTACAGCAAAACAACCAGATAAAAAACAGCTTCTTTCTGTGGGCTGTCATTCAAATGAAATCTTAACATTATCAAATAAATCCATCCATTTTGTATATACTGTGTTGTAAATTGTACGTATATTGGTATGCTCTGTTGTGTCCATCTACCTCAAGCATGTAAGTAACCTGCTAACATGTATTTCAGCATGTCTGATTTATTTTGTCTGTATATAGTCAATCCTTGTGTGTGTGTGTGTGTGTGTGTGTGTGTGTGTGTGTGTGTGTGTGTGTGTGTGTGTGTGTGTGTGTGTGTGTGTGTGTGTGTGTGTATCTCAGACGGTTGTTGTGTTGTTTTTTTTTTGTTATTCTATGCTAAGTACACTGAGAGAACCACGAAACCAAAGTCAAATTCTATGTATGTGCAAACCTACATGGCGAATAAACTTGATTCTCATTCTGATCTTGCTGTACTTATTCAACCAGGGCCTGTCTTTCATTACACCTTTCTTCATATACACCGATCAGCCAAAACATTAAAACGACCTGTCTAATATTGTGTAGGCCCCCCTTATGCCACCAAATCGTCTCTGATCTGTCAAAGCATGGACACCAAAAGACCTCTGAAGGTGTTCTCAGGTATATGGCACCAGTACATTAGCAGCAGATCCTTTAAGTCATATAAGTTGTGAGGTGGGGCCTCCATGGATCGGACTTGTTTTTTCACCACATCCCACAGATTCTCGATCGAGATAAGATCTGGGGAATTAGGAGGCTAAGGCAGCACCTTGAACTCTTTGTCATGTTCCTTCAAACCATTCCTAAACAATTTTTTACAGTGTGACAGGGTGCGTTATCCTTCTGAAAGAGGCCACTGCCATCAGGGAATACCACTGCCATGAAGGGATGTACTTGGTTTGTAACAATGTTTAGCTAGGTGGTATGTGTCAAAGTAACATCCACATGAATACCAGGACCCAGGGTTTCCCAGAAGAACATTGCCCAGAGCATCACACTGCCTCCACCCGTTTGCCCTCCTCCCATATTGCATCCTGGTGCCATCTCTTCCAGGTAAACGACACACACGCACCTGGCTGTCCACATGACATAAAAGAAAACGTGGTTCATCAGACACGGCCACCTTCTTCTATTGCTCCATAGTCCAGTTCTGATGCTCATGTACCCACATTGTAGTTACTTTCGGTGGTGGACAGGGATCATCACATGTTACTCTGACCAGTCTGCAGCTATCCAGTCCCATATGCAGCAAGCTGTGATGCATTGTATGTTCTGACACATGTCTGTCATAGCCAGCATTAATTTATTTGAGCAATTTGGGCTACAGTAGCTCTTCTATGAGCTTGGACCAGACAGGCTTCGCTCCCCACTCATATCAATGAGCCTTGGATCCCCATGATCATGTCACCAGTGCACTACTTATCCTTTCTTGGACCGCTTTTGGTAGGTACTGAGAACTCCATACTCGGAACAAGATCTGTCCTTTTGTAGATGCTCTGGCCCAGTCCTCTAGCCATCACAATTTTGGCCCTTGTCAAAGTCGCTCAGATCCGTATGCTTGTCCATTTTTTCCTGCTTCCAACACATCGACTTCCAGAACGGACTGTTCACTTGCTGCCTAATATATCCCACCCCTTGCAACGAGATAATCAATGTTATTCACTTACCTGTCAGTGGTTTTAATGTTTTGGCTGATACACACACACACACACACACACACACACATATATATATATACATATATATATATATACACACACACAGTTTTTTTTTTTTTTCGGAAACCGTCAATGGTGTTAATAAAAGTGGTCAACAAATGAGGAGCGGAATATTAATACATAGCAGTACAAGCTTGTTTTCTGCACGAAGCTTGTACTGCTATGTATTAAAAGTTTTTTCCTACATCTATATCGATATATATGTATGTGTATATATAGATATATAGATGTGTGTATGTGTGTGTGTGTGTGTTTGTGTGTGTCTAACACATTTCAAATTACAAGAAAAAATGCAATAAGCTCAATATAATTGCTCCCATCTTTTCCTCAGCACTTCCTCTGCATATTGTTGAAATATAGAGTAAATTTAACCAATGAGTAACGTAGTTGATCACCTAAAGGTTCATTAGTTCTTGCCTGCAAATTTGTTTTGAAGATGAATATTTTGCTTGATACTAACCTACACTTGCTGAAAAATAAAAATCATGTTTATGAACAAGTTTTTATTGCATTGGTTTGAAGAGTGAAATTTCTGCTGGATGCTGGATCTTCTGGAGTATAAGTGCAGGCAAAGTACTAAAACATTTTAATTCAACAAGCTGTGTTTTACATATTACATTTTTTTCTCAAACGTTCCCCAGGTCGAATAGCATAGAAGTTTTGCTGTTTCAATGTGCTTTTTAAATAATAAGAAAAATCTACCACATAATAATGATGATGAATATGTCAAATTGCAGTGAAAGTGTATTTCAAATTTGACAGTAGAGGTTAACTCGACAAAATGGAAAGAGTGGAAACTACAGTTACAATAGTTCACCTCCATATCAGGAATCTTGTTGTGGTTACACCGCCCCGAGCTGCCTCCCCGGCACGTTCAAGCCACTCCCCCAGCTCGGACGTGCCGGAAACATCCGAGCGCTGCACTGCACCAGGTGTTTGCCATCATCCATCAGGCACACCTGCGGCAATCAGGCAGCCCTCTACAAGAAGTCTCCCAGAACACCACTCCGTGCTTCGACGTACTGAACCCTGCGGTAAAGCTCTGACAAGCCCTCCAGCGTTCCTTGCATTCTGTTTATTCCCCAGTGTTTTATCTTCGTGTCTCTGTTTCCTCCCAAGACTCTCCCTCCGCGACTTCCACGGCTCCCCGCGTCTCCCTCGTCCCCAGCGACCTTCACGTTTTTCCCCGGACCTCTCCTGCGATCTCCCCCCTTGTCCCTCTACCTGGACCCCTCCTTTTGGACTCGACTTCCCGGATCTCGGACCCGGACTTCCTCGGACAACCCCTCTTGGATCACGGACTGGACTTTCTTGCCAGGTGCACGCACATTATTTCAACACCTCCTGGTCATTTACATACCGCACCACACATAGGCTAAAACCACTCACACATAGTTATACACGCAAACCACGGGACACCACACATAGTTTATTCACACATCCCACTAACTGAACGTTTTTCGCACCATACATTCCCCTCCCACAATAAAACCACCTTTTTGGATTTTGAAGTCATCCTGTGTCTGTCTGCCTTGGGTTTCGCCACACGGGTCGGGTTCTGGTGCACGAGCATAACAGAACGTCGAAGCCATCATGGACCCAGGCAAACCCAAGGAGCGGACGGTCCCTGTGACGCCCCTGAGCCCCGTCCCCCTAGAGGCAGTAGTAAGAAGTCACAGCTGCCAACTTGCCTCTCTCCACTCAGAGCTTACTACTGCCTTCACCCATGTCACCGGAGAGATCAGCGATCTTCAGTCCGGCTCCCAGGCCGCGACGAGCGCGTTAGATGCCCTCTCCGCGCAGATCGCTGCACTCACAACAGCGGTCTCCAGGATGAGCGACCACCCTGCTCTGGCCCCGGTCTCTGCCCCCAGCTCGGCCTCCGGTTCCCCGTTCCTGGTCCCGACGTTCCTCCTCCTCCGAGTCAACCCCACTGGACCCCCGGTTCGAGCCTAACCTTCCCTGCCCCAAGGCCTTCGGTGGGGAGTTCGAGCTGTGCAGGGGTTTCCTTGGTCAGTGTGAGCTCCTGTTCAAACACCAGCCAGCCAGGTATGGGACAGGAGAGACTAAGTTAGCCCTTGTTATGTCCCTCCTCACCGGCAAAGCCCTCAGCTGGGCCATAGCGGCGGTTGGCCATATCGAGCGGCTCGCCTCGGACTATGGTGCCTTCCGCCGCGAGTTCAATCTGGTGTTTGACCACCCAGCTGACGGGCAGGACGCTGCCAGCCGCCTCCATTCCATCAAGCAGGGAGCCAGGGCGGTGGCAGATTATTCCTTGGAGGTGAGGATACTCACGGCAGACAGTGGGTGGGATGACACTGCGCTCAAGAGCGCATACATGAGGGGGCTGAGCGAGCCCATCAAAGATCTCATCGTTCGGGACCGCCCTGCCTCCTTCAACGAGCTCGTCACCCTCGCCCTCCTGATGGACGAACGGCTGCGGGAGCGGCGCCAGGAACGCGCCCCACGCACTGGCCCCTCCCATAGACCAACCCCCGTTCGTTCTACCGGTGCCTTCCCTGGGTCAGCGTCCCGTGGGCTCTCTCCCTCCTCACACTCCCCCTCGCAACCCTGGGTGGCTTCTGGATCCAGGCCGGAGGAGGAGCCCATGCAGTTGGGTTGGTCACGGCTCCCGCTGGAGGTTAGGAAGCAGAGGATGCATGACCACCTCTGCCTCTACTGCGGGAGGTCGGGCCACTACATCAAGGCCTGCCCGACTTGCCCAAAAGACCCGGCTCACTAGCGAGGGGTGTCCTAGTGAGCCTGACGACCCTTCCTCAGCCCCAGCCCAAGAAGGAGCACAACCAGCTTTTCCCGGTCACTCTCACCTGGGGTAACGACTCACTCTCTATTGGTGCACTCCTGGATTCGGGGGCGGACGAGTGTTTGATGGACATCTCGCTGGCCCGGCAGGCCGGCATTCCACTCGTCCCCCTAGACACACCCCTCACAGCCCAAGCCCTAGATGGTTGTTCACTTGGTAAGATCACACACAGCACTGCTTCCCTCACCCTCACTCTTTCGGGTAATCACATGGAAGCTATGCGTTTTTTGGTTTTGCACGCCCCCACAGCGCCCCTGGTGTTAGGAAGACCGTGGTTGGAATGGCACGATCTCTACATCTCTTGGTCTACTGGGCGGATTTTGGGTTGGAGCGTTGCGTGTCATGCCAACTGCCTTCGCTCCGCCCACTCCCCGTCCAGCGGCCTCAGACCCGTGCCTCCTCCCACGGATCTCACTGGTGTTCCTCCCATTTATCACGATTTAGCCCCTGTATTTAGTAAGGACAGCGCACTTTCCCTCCCCCCTCACCGTCCCTATGATTGCGCCATAGATCTCTTTCCCGGGGCCGCCCTTCCCACCGGTCGGTTGTATAACCTCTCCGTCCCGAAGAAGGAGGCTATGCGCAATTATATCACAGAGTCCCTGGCCTCAGGAATCATAAGGCCTCATCTTCCCTGGTGGCAGTGGGCTTCTTTTTTGTGGCAAAGAAGGAGGGCAGCCTGAGGCCTTGCATAGATTATCGAATGTTAAATGACATCACGGTGAAAAATAAATATCCACTCCCCCTTATGAGTTCCATGTTCGAGCCACTCACTCACGCCACGGTGTTCACCAAGCTAGACCTGCGCAGCGCGTACCACCTGGTGCGCATCCGGGAAGGGGATGAATGGAAGACGGCCTTCAACACCCACCTAGGGCATTTCGAGTACGTCGTTATGCCCTTCGGCCTCACCAATGCCCCGGCCGTCTTCCAGGCGTTGGTCAACGATGTGCTCCGGGACATGCTGAACATGTTCGCGGTGGTGTACCTGGATGACATCCTCGTGTTCTCCAGGACTGAGGAGGAACACCACCAGCATGTCCGCCTGGTCCTCCAATGGCTGCTGGAGAACAGGCTCTTCGTGAAAGCCGAGAAGTGTGTGTTCCACTCCGCCTCCGTGGAGTTCCTTGGCCACATCGTGGAGAAGGGGCTCGTCCGCACCGACCCCAGGAAGACCCGAGCGGTGGAGGAGTGGGCACGGCCCGCCAACAGGACGCAACTCCAGCGCCTCCTGGGGTTTGCAAACTTCTACTGGCGCTTCATCAGGAGGTTCAGCCGTGTGGCCGCCCCCCTCACTGCACTCACCTCCACCCTCCGCCCCTTCTCCTGGACCTTGGAGGTAGAGGCCGCCTTCTCGGCCCTGAAGAGGCTGCTCACAACGGCTCCAGTGCTCGCCCACCCGGACCCGTCCAGGCAGTTCATCGTGGAGGTGGACGCATCGGACATGGGCATCGGAGCTGTCCTCTCCCAGCGGTCGGAGGAGGACCAGAAGATCCACCCGTGCGCCTTCTTCTCCCGTCGTTTCAGTCCTGCGGAGAAGAACTATGACATCGGCAACAGGGAGTTGCTGGCTGTCCACGCCGCCCTAGAGGAGTGGAGACACTGGCTGGAGGGAGCAGGGCAGCCGTTCATCGTATGGTCCGATCACAAGAACCTGACCTACGTGCGGACGGCTAAGAGGCTCAACCCCAGGCAGGCGCGCTGGGCTCTCTTCAGCCGGTTCAACTTCACCCTTTCCTACCGCCCGGGCACCAAGAACGTCAGGGCAGACGCCCTCTCCCGTCTGTTTCCCGAGGGGTCCCCTGACGCCTCAGACACCATCCTTCCCCCAGCCCGGGTGGTGGGTGTTGTCACCTGAGCCATCGAATCGGTGGTGAGAAGGGCCCAGCGCGCCCAGCCCGACCCAGGCAATGGACCCCGGAACCGGCTATTTGTGCCTCCCTCTGTCCGGCCCCAGTTGCTGGAGTGGGGCCACTCCAGCCATTTTGCGGAACAGCAGCCTTCATCCGCAGGGGTTTCTGGTGGCCCACCATGGAGGCAGACACCAGAGAGTTCGTGGCTGCCTGCACCACCTGCGCCCGCAGCAAGGCTCTCCATCGCCCTCCAGCAGGTCTCCTGCGCCCCCTTCCTGTCCCCGGCTGACCTTGGTCCCACATTGCCTTCGACTTTGTAACTGGCCTCCCCGTGTCCCAAGGCAATGACACCATTCTGACCATTGTCGACCGGTTTTCCAAGGCCGTCCACTTTGTTGCCTTCACCAAACTCCCCTCTGCAGCCGAGATGGCGGACCTTCTCGTCTCCCACGTCGTCCGACCCCATGGGATTCCCCTGGACATTGTCTCTGACCGTGGTCCCCAGTTCACTTCTAAGGTGTGGCAGGCCTTCTGTAAGGGGATTGGGGCCACGGTCAGCCTCTCCTTCGGGTATCATCCCCAGACCAATGGGCAGGCAGAGCGGGCCAATCAAGCCCTGGAGGCGGCTTTGCGTTGCGTTACCACCAGCAACCCCGCCTCCTGGAGCAAGTACCTGCCCTGGGTGGAGTACTCGCTCAACTCCATGGAGAGTTCGGCTACCGGTTTGTCCCCCTTCGAGTGTTCCCTTGGCTATCAACCCCCTCTGTTCCCCCGTCAGGAGTTGGAGGTGGCGGTCCCGTCCACGAGGGCCCATCGTTTGGAAGACCGCCCGGGCCGCTATGTTGCGAGCTACAGAGCGGGCCCGGCGCAGCGCCAACCGGCGGAGAGTGCCGGCCCCAGCTTATCGACCTGGCCAGAGGGTATGGCTCCTGGCCCAGGACCTGCCCCTCCCTACCCTCAACCGGAAGCTGGCTCCACGCTACGTCGGTCCCTACACCATCGACCGTGTCGTCAACTCTTCGGCGGTGCGTCTCCATCTCCCCACCTCACTCAAGATCCATCCCGTCTTCCATGTCTCGCGCCTCAAACCGGTAGCCTCCAGCCCCCTGTCTCCCCCTGTCCAAGCTCCTCCACCCCCCAGGGTCCTCGACGGTGGTGACATGGTCTGGGATGTCGACCGGCTACTCGCCGTACGCCGCCAGGGGCGGGGGTACCAATACCTGGTGGACTGGGTTGGCTATGGGCCCGAGGACCGCAGCTGGGTTCCCCGGTCCTACCTGGCCGACCCCGCACTGCTGGAGGAGTTCTATCGGGCCCACCCCAACACCATCAGACGGTCTCCCGGTGTCTCCCGTAGGAGGGGGGGTCCTGTTGTGGTTACACCGCCCCGAGCTGCCTCCCCGGCACGTTCAAGCCACTCCCCCGGCTCGGACGTGCCGGAAACATCCGAGCGCTCGGCTCGCGCTCTGAGGAGACGAGCGCTGCACTGCACCAGGTGTTTGCCATCATCCATCAGGCACACCTGCGGCAATCAGGCAGCCCTCTACAAGAAGTCTCCCAGAACACCACTCCGTGCTTCGACGTACTGAACCCTGCGGTAAAGCTCTGACAAGCCCTCCAGCGTTCCTTGCACTCTGTTTATTCCTCAGTGTTTTATCTTCGTGTCTCTGTTTCCTCCCAAGACTCTCCCTCCGCGACTTCCACGGCTCCCCGCGTCTCCCTCGTCCCCAGCGACCTTCACGTTTTTCCCCGGACCTCTCCTGCGATCTCCCCCCTTGTCCCTCTACCTGGACCCCTCCTTTCGGACTCGACGTCCCGGGTCTCGGACCCGGACTTCCTCGGACAACCCCTCTTGGATCACGGACTGGACTTTCTTGCCAGGTGCACGCACATTATTTCAACACCTCCTGGTCATTTACATACCGCACCACACATAGGCTAAAAACACTCACATATAGTTATACACGCAAAACACGGGACACCACACATAGTTTATTCACACATCCCACTAACAGAACGTTTTTCGCACCATACATTCCCCTCCCACAATAAAACCACCTTTTTGGATTTTGAAGTCATTCTGTGTCTGTCTGCCTTGGGTTTCGCCACACGGGTCGGGTTCTGGTGCGCGAGCATAACAAATCTATCTCTTACACACTCCCTCTTGTCCTCCTTTTATACGTCTCTTTTTCAGTTTTTAGCCAAATAAGAGAGTGGACAGTTGTTACATATGATACACTTTTATTTCAACTCTTTTCTTTTACCTTCTTATTCTACCTCCCTGTTTAAATAAGGCATCTCACTCTTTTGATTCTGCTATTTCGTTCCCCTTCCCTCTTTATCCATAGGAGTTTTACATCAAGGAGCATTTGGTTTTCTGATATAGTGTTTCCAAGTAGATCCAAACCCATGTAAGCTGATTAAAGTCAGTATTTATTTTTTTAGGTTGAGGTACTTGTTCAAATTCAGGTTGGTATATATCCCTGCAGCGCTAATATCAGTCAACATATTCATAAGAATGCACTAATGACTTTGGCTACAATTGAGAAAAATCACACCTACAATAATATGAGTCAGACTGGTAGTTATGCTAAAGTCAAGAGGGAGAAGAGGCATCCAGGAAATAAAAATAACGAACAAGTGAGTGTGTGTGTGTGTGTGTGTGTGAGAGAGAGAGAGAGAGTGATTTTATACATCTGGCTGATTAAATTATTTTAAAGGGAGCTGGTACACCGGGGCTTACATAGGCCTCTAGATGGCACACCAAGGCAAAGGCAATGTTCAGAGGTCCCAGTGTGATGGGTAATGGTGGTAGGTGAGTGTGTGCCTCAGCATTCCTGTACAGTAGTAGGTCAAACAAACTTTGATATGTGAGATGAGAAAAACCATCATAGACAATACCAGAAAATACTTTCATAAGGGAAATTATGTGGACCAAGTTAAGGACACATATCCACAGCAAGGTAGTAGCTTCAATATACATACTCATATTATATCATAGTTTTAAAACTAAGCCTATATAGTAGAAGTTGAAATTCACGAGTTGTTATAAGGGATGTTTTTGACACTATTTTAACTAAACATTCAGGGCATAGCTTTTCATCTGTTGCTTATTTTCTGAAAATCAAATTGTAACGTGCCCAAGAAATTATTTTCATTTTTCAGAAATTACATCTGCAACTAGTTCAGTGTTTGCACCAGATGGTTTCAGTTAGATTTCAAGCATCAGCAAAGCACCATAGCTAGATCATCAATTACTATTATCTAAAATATTTACTTTGTCCTGTTTGAAATTCAGATTTACACACATAGTCTCATAGTTGCCCCACCTGACTGTTTTGCCAGGGTGTCGGTTTATATTTTGAGCATATAGGTTCAATTATCAGCTTATCTACAGTAGCGTTTAACATATACCTAAACCCTTTATCATGCATGTCTATGCAGAAAAAAAATCTTAAGTACTAGAGATTCCAAGTTGTCATTAACTGCCTCTAATGCAAAAAATGACCCAATTTAAAAGTAAAATTCCCCCACCTGTCATCCTGATGTTTTCCCATACCTTTTTTTTTCTTCCTTTTCTCATTTCTTGCCTCATCAATCTAGACTGCTTGTCCGTAAATCACAGCTAGGTTGAAATGACAAGCTCTTGTGAATGTGCTCATCAGTGATGAGCACGAGGGCTCCCACCACCACACACACATACACACACACACATACACACACACACACACGCTCAGCTTTAATGAAAAACTTGGGGCCGGTTGCACAAAACGCCTTAAGATGTCCCTTAAAGTCTGAGTTAAGTTTTCCTTAAAATAAAAACGGTTGTACAAAACACCCTTACGTCATCCTGTTAAGGTTTCCTTAAAATCTTCACTTAAGTATTTAAGGTTTTCTCCTTATCTTGGTCTTATACTTAATATGGAGATACTTGCAATATGGAGATACTTAAGGACTCCCTTAAAGTTCATTTAACTGTTGCACAAAAGACCTTAGCAACCAAAGTTGGGGGGGGGGGGACTCAATGTACTTCGAACTCTATCTTAACCATAACATGGCCAAGTTTATGGCGATAAATGAAGAAAACGAACACATCCTGAAAACTTCCACAACCCGGAGAACCCAATGGATATGCTTAACGATGAGCAATCAATTTTACACTAAAGATTTGGTAATTCATGATTTTCCAGCCGTCTACAGTTAGATCGCTCTACTTTCCATAGCTGTGCTCATCCAGCCCCTTTTCAATCAATGATTTCTCTACAGTTTTACGCTATGGGATTTTTCCAGTCCATAATAGGTGAGGTATTTCATGGTGCATCAGTCACCGAGTTTCAAAACGCCCTTCATCATCATCATTGGCGGTCACTCGGGGTCGAGTATGACCGTCCTCCTTCTAGGTCCTTGTGGGTATACTTGCGGGAGGATGCCTGCTTTTTACGTGGAGAGGCTGATGCGCCTGCAGCCACCACACGGTCCTTGGCAGGAGGTGGCCCGAGGCCAAATGCATGGAGAACCAAGACGATTGGGGACCAACCTCTGTTGCAGCCTTCATCCGCCTTCACTGGCATTGTCTTCCACCAGTTCCGCCGTTGAGGTCTTTGTTGGATCGCGGTTCATCTGGAACCTCCCGTTTGACCGGTCTGCCTTGGGTGACCCTACCGGGAGCCAAGCTCTGGACAGCATAGATCTTGGAATCATTAGTAAATGCAAGCTTCTCCACCACGACAAGGTGGCGATCCAGGAGAAGACGCTCTTACCCGTCTGCTGAACACCGTGGTGAAGTTCCCGTCAAAACAAGACGAGAAAGCCACTTTATTTTTGTCATTGTACAGTTGTTTAGTTAGAATGATTTTTTTTTTATATATATATGTATTGCCGAAGCAATACAAAATTTTGTCTTCTGCATTTAACCCATCCTATTGTATAGGAGCAGTAGCAATGGTGATGGACAGGTTGACGGACAAGATCAGGCAGGAGTCTCCATGGACGATGATGTTCGCGGATGACATTGTGATCTGTAGTGAGAGTAGGGTGCAGGTTGAGGAGAGCCTGGAGAGGTGGAGGTATGCACTGGAGAGAAGAGGAATGAAAGTCAGTAGGAGCAAGACAGAATACCTATGCGTGAATGAGAGGGAGGACAGTGGAATGGTCAGGATGCAAGGAGTGGAGGTGACAAAGGCATTTGAGTTTAAATACTTGGGGTGAACTGTCCAAAGTAACGGGGAGTGCAGTAGAGAGGTGAAAAAGAGAGTGCAGGCAGGGTGGAGTGGGTGGAGAAGTGTGTCAGGAGTGATTTGCGACAGAAGGGTACCAGCAAGAGTTAAAGGGAAAGTTTACAAGATGGTTGTGAGACCAGCTATGTTATATGGTTTGGAGACAGTGGCACTGACGAAAAGACAGGAGGCGGAGCTGGAGGTGGCAGAGTTGAAGATGCTAAGATTTTCACTGGGAGTAACGAAGAAGGACAGGATTAGGAACGATTATATTAGAGGGACCGCTCAGGTTGGACGGTTTGGAGAGGCAAGATTGAGATGGTTTGGACATGTGTGGAGGAGAGATGCTGAGTATATTGGGAGAAGGATGCTGAATATGGAGCTGCCAGGGAAGAGGAGAAGAGGAAGGCCAAAGAGGAGGTTTATGGATGTGGTGAGGGAAGACATGCAGGTGGCTGGTGTGACAGAGGAAGACGCAGAAGACAGGAAGAAATGGAAACGGATGATCCGCTGTGGCGACCCCTAACGGGAGCAGCCAAAAGTAGTAGTAGTAGTAGTAGATTGTATAGGAGCAGTGGGCACCTGCAGCACCCGGGGACCAACTCCAGTTCTTCTTTCCATTGCCTTGGTCACAGACAGGAGTACTAACCCTAACATATGCATGTCTTGATGATGGTGGGAGAAAACTGGTGCACCAGGAGGAAACCCATACAAATACGGGGCGAGCATGCAAACTACACACAGAAAGGACCTGGCATGGCCTGGGGTTCGAACCCAAGTCCTTCTTGCGGCCAACGTGCGGCCTTTTTTTTTTTTGAGATAGCAGCACACCTCTTCAATGTTGCTGGCTTCCCAAAATTGTGTGGGGTGATAGACCGGACCCACATCAGGATTCAAATGCCCGAACAATATGAAGATCAATTTATTAACAGAAAATGTCAACATTCAGTCAGTGTCCAGGTAGTCTGCAACCATGAAAACAAAATAAGTAGCCAATCTTTCCTCCTCTGACCAATTTGGTTTTGTTGTCCACTTTTCTTCGATTTTTTTTTTACTTTTTACTATAACCATCTTTATGAGACGATAACAGGTATCACAAGGGTGAGTGTAACAACACACATGGTCTCCATGGAAACTAGACTTTTACTGCTGTAAAATATCTTTCAATGCAGTAAAGCCCTTAATGTTTTTCCTTAACAAAAGAAACTTTTAAGGGATTCTATGCAACACCCTTAAGTAAGTCCCTCAGCTAAGGCGAAATTAAGCCTTAAGTATCATACATAATAATAATAATAAGAAGAAGAAGAATCCATCCATTATCTGAACCACTTACCTGCTCTCAGGGTCACAGGGATGCTGGAGCCTGTTCCAGCAGTCATTGGGCAGCAGGTGGGGAGACACCCTGGACAGGCCGCCAGGCCGTCACAGGATCCACACACACACACACACACACACAGACACACAGACAAACATTCATACCTAACAACAATTTAGTAGGGCCGATTCACCTGACCTACATGTCTTTGGACTGTGGGAGGAAACCAGAGCCCCCGGAGGAAACCCACACAGATACGGGGAGAACATGCAAACTCCACACAGAGGACGACCAGGGATGACCTACCGAGGCTGGACTACCCCGGGGCTCGAACCCAGGACCTTCTTGCTGCAAGGTGACCACGCTACCCACTGTGCCACCGTGCCCCATAATAATAATAAACAACTTTATTTATGTCACACCTTTCTAAAAAGCATTACATAAAGGGAAAACTTAAGGTGTTTTGTGCAACCGGCCCCTGGAATGATGTGTTGCGTCACCATCGTTTGACACCTGATTTAGCAGGATAGAAAAAGCAAAGGGGAGGGGGAGAAAAATGAAAACAGGATTGGTGGGGGTGAGAAAGAATCAGGAGATAGTACAAAAAGGGAGGGTGGAGTGAAGTGAGAGGAAGTTGGAGAAAAGTGGAAAGGAGATGAGATGAAGAGGAAAAGAGGGGTGAGAGGAGGAGCATGGAGCACAGGCAAGAGTAGATAACAGCCGTACCCAGAGTCACACAGCAATGATGTCACTTCATACTGGCACCGGTGGATAGAGAGATTAGCCATTTGAGCTTTTCCTTTATTTTAGTCCCAGTTTCATCCTCACATCTGACCCGTCCAGCTTATTGGGATCAGTGACATTCAGACTCTCTCCTCTCCTCTCCTCTCCTCTTCAATCCCATCCCTCTCAGTTCACTCCAACCCACCCATTTATTCCCCAATGGGGGTCAGTGGTATCCCCCTCCTCAGTTTATGTAACAGCTCCATTATTGGTTGAGACCAAACGCGCCCCTCAATCTGTCGATAAGCCCTCATTCAAAGAGATTGAATTATATGGAGATAAACGGTGTCCTTGAGCATGGGTGCAGATAACAGATTGGAGTGACACAGCTGACTCTCTTTGTTTTGTTAATTAAAGATGACCTCATCGCTAAAAATGGACGCTGTGTGCCTCCTCGTCACGAGCCTCGCCATCAGCAGATTGCAGATTGCAGGCAGGGGGCCAAGGGCTTTCTGCATTCCCACTCCCTTTTTCCTCTCTTTCATTCGGTGTGCCACACATGTTAGTCCATATCTCTTTTTCACGTGTAGACTTTGCTGCTGTCATCCTCGCTCCTTCTCTCTCAATTCCTTCTCTTAATTACCCTGTCTCTAACTTTCCTCTTCAAGTAGACATAGACACACAAATGTTCTGGCACCTCTACCATTGTCTGATGATGCGTGCCATAAATTTAACTGAGATATTAAGGGATTAGGTTTCAAAGTTAAACGCAATAATGAAAAAAGGATGCTTTTCCTATTCAAGTATACTGATGAGATCATCGTCTCTCTTTAGGCATTAGCTTGAAAAAAAATCTGACCTTCACTATCGTTTGATTAGGTACATCGCAGCCAAAAAAAGTTTAAATTCATGTGAGTGCTGAGTTAAAACTAGAATTAACAATACTACTGAGCCAATAGTATGTTCCCAAATATGAAAACTCAAACATCAATTTGCAAGCGAGTCATGCAAAAACTCAATCAGGAATCAGGAACACTGTCATTTCACTTCACGTACTTGCATACATGAAATGAAACAAAATATCGTTTCCCCAGCCCACAGCAGTGCAACACAAAGACAAAAACATATCCAAAAACTACAAGAACACCTATATCCAAACTAGAACACATATATCAAAACTAAACACATATATCCAAACTAAACGCATATATCCAAAGTAAGAACACATATATCAAAACTCAACACATATATCCAAGCTAAACGCATATATCCAAAGTAAGAACACATATATCCAAACTAAGAACACATATATCCAAACTAAGAACACATATATCCAAACTAAGAATACATATATCAAAACTAACAACACATATATCCAGACTAAACACATATATCCAAACTAAGAACACATATATCAAAACTAAGAACACATATATCCGAACCAAGAACACATATATCAAAACTAAGAACACATATATCCAAACTAAGAACACATGGATCCAAACTAAGAACACATATATCAAAACTAATAACACATATATCCAAACTAAGAACACATATATCAAAACTAAGAACACATATATCCAAACCAAGAACACATATATCAAAACTAAGAACACATATATCCAGACTAAACACATATATCCAAACTAAGAACACATATATCCAAACTAAGAACACATATAACCAAACTAAACACATATATCCAAACTAAGAACAGATATATACAAACTAAACTGATATAACTAAACTAAACACATACAGCCATACTAAGCAAAAAAAAAAAAAAATCACTGTCCAAGAGAACAAACGCCAGCCAGAATGACTGTCGGAACTGTTGGTCTGCATGGGCTAGCAGTTGGCTTACCCTGCCCCGCTTCCATGTCCTGTCAGACCGCCCTCGGTGTTTCCTCTTCAGGCACAGCTCTGGGCAGGACCATGGTCCTTGGGCCCACCGGACGCAGCAGACCAGGCTTCCCCAGCTGATCAAATGCCACCTCTCCCAGCCAGACACCCTCGACACACCTCCCCGCACTCCACACAACGACACCAAAAACACAATCAATGCTAGGTGAGGCCACCGCCAGACCGCCCTCACTGTTATCGGAACTATCCAAACTAAGTAACAAAAAATTCACTGTCCAAGAGATCGAACACCAGCCAGAATGACTGTCGGAACGGTTGGTCTGCATGGGCTAGCATTAGCTTAGCCTGCCCCACTTCCACATCCTGCCAGACCACCCTCAGTGTTCTCCAAGCACAGCTCTGGGCAGGGCCGTGGACCCTGGGCCCACAGGATGCAGCAAACCAAGCTGTCCCAGCCGATCCAGCGCCAGCTCTCCCAGCCATCAAACAAAGACACAAACTTAGACACCGACATGGACAAAGACACTGCATGGACAGTATTGGGTGAGGCCGCTGCAAACGTAAGTTTGTGCTGCCATCTTCCAACACCAGAAGTGGAAACAGTTATAACAGTTTTACTTAAGATGTCCTTGTTATAGAGTGGCTCTCTGCACTAACATAGAGGACTGTTTAAAATTAATGGCAATACATGCTGCATAATTGATACAGTTTCGCTTACTTAAACTCATAGATTAACACGACTGCATTAGGCTTATTTAAGAAATATTACAATAATTGCCCAAACTTTGCCACCTTATTCTTGTTAGATGTAACTGACTTCAGTGAGGCCTAATGGCATGTGGGTGCCATGCCATGCTATACAGACCGCTGCCGACTCTGAGTAATTGCTCCTATTACCTAAATCACACAGGAAAACAGCCACAGGGTCCCTGTTGTCTGAAATCCTCAGTCAGTGGCCCGGACTGCTCATATTGAGTGTCAGCCTCTAGTTTCCCAATACGGCAGCACCCTGCAGTTGTCTGGCTACACCCAAGTCTTGTTCCATTCCTTTTTTAAGCAGAACAAATCTTTGACTTGTTCTATTGTTTCATTATAGACTCATTGGGATGTCGCTAGATAAAGGTCAGCTAAGAATTCAACTTATACATGGCAAATGCATGTCGGACAATTTAGAACAACACAATGTGTCCAGTCTCTTGATGTCATTCTTTGGGGATTGATACAAATCACAGTTTAGTTTTTACTACACAAATCTAACACAAAGATGACAGGTCCAGCTGAAAATGTTTTCATCCCACAATTTAACTTGCTCATGTTGTGTCGCTCTTTTGTCATATGTGATACTGGGCAATACAAAAGAAATTGACTTTTTTATGCAGGAAGTACATTTTCTAACCCAGAATTAGAACGACCCAAGAGTTTTTGAATCATTCATAGGCAACATGTTAGGAGGAAGTCAAGCAGATGTAAAAACACACCAACATGTATAGATGTGTGCCATCTTATATCTGCCAGTGGAAGAGTTAACACAAAGCTGGGGAACTGAGAATTACTCAAAACATTCATATTTAATGATAAAAAAATTGAGACTTGTTCTCATGTTAAACTTTTTGTTTGAAGAAAGGAAAAAGCAAGGAGCTTTTTTTCCCTTTTGTTTTTGCCATTACTTCATATTTCTTTCTGTGGCAACAGTAGCCAACAAAAAATAATACAGTATGTCGCAATACAGGCTTTATTTCTAACAAATGACAAGATGACCCTGAAAATGACGTCAGATATGTCCTCAAGGAAGTTGGAAAAAAAACTGATAATAATAATTTTGCCAATGTATCTGCTCAACCTATTTACATTGCTTCGATCACATATGTTACATTAGCTCCTAGTGTTACATCATATCTTTGATTATAACATGACCTGCATGACTACTCAATTATGATGAGCCAGAGGGCTTCAGATTAATTTCAGATAACCATGAGACTCTAGCAATGTGAACTTATTTATGTTTTAAATTAAGGCACTATTGGTGATAGTGCTTCATTGAGCCATCAGTGGATTCTCTCACTATGTGACCTTGCACAGAGGTAGATAGATTATGAAGTGTAACAAGTTATTCTGTTAAGCAAATATCTTAGTTAAAACAGGACAGAGATAAAAAAAAATTAAAATAATGTATGGTGTATAGATGCAACTTCCATTCTGTTATAGCAAGCAACACCAGTCCATTGACAGGAGTCAAATATATAAATACAAGTGATATTCTCCTGTAAACGAGTGAATTCAATATTGCCCCCTATACTTACAATGTATGTACTTCCAGAACTACACAAATACCATACAATCTTAGACGTTTTGAATAGCTTGTCTCCCTATCCATCACATGCATATTTTGCTAGCATATTTTGCCTTCTCCAGTTGGTGATATTGTAGACAGGGTAATAAAATCCAAAGTGTGCTGAGGTAAAAAAAAAAAAGTATGTGTTTTATGGCTGGAAAGTACCTGCAGTATGAACTGGAGTCAACTATTGTTATATTACCCACACAATTATTTGCATATAATATTGTTTTTTTTTTCAAGTATGTCAAAAGAATTCACTTTTTATTAACACATAAAAATGAATACCCTCATGTCTTATGTTTTCTCCGAGTTTTTATATAATTTGTCATTTGACTTTTCTACTTTGGGACATGTTTTCATCTGTGGTTTTGGGTAGGCAGGTGACCTTGACTGCAGCCACTGTGCTGCAAGAGCACTATCTCTGACTCTACCTCTTTATTCCTCCTCCATGGCCTCTTGTCTGATGAGTTAGTGTGGACATGTCAGGGGTTCACATCCCTGGGCTGGGGCCATAATGGTGCCTGTGTGTGCCTGGTAATGAATTGAATAGACACAATGATGTCAGATTAGCAAATGGCTTCTGGGGATAAAAAGGAAACTTGGCTTCTAAGTTAGGCTATGCAATTTTCCACAGTCATATCACTCACTCTTCGTAAGACATTTTGTTTTGAACTGCAATGCACATATACACTACTGACTCTCTCTCTCTCTCTGTCTCTGTCTCTCTCTCTCTCTCACACACACACACACACACACGCACACGCACACAGTCTGACATTAGAAGTGTAGACAGTGATAGTGGGTGTCTTGGCCTTGAGTGAACTTTAATGTCGTGACTGATTTTTCAATCAGTGGCAGAGAGAGAAGGCCATACCTTCCAAATAATATTGCTCTCCTACACTCTTTTCTTTTGGTCCCTCTCTCTCAGATACATGCAAACACATATGCAGAGGCCCACACATATATACAGCCACGACGTCTAGCCTTACAGGTGGGTTTCCCCTCCAAGTACAACAAGAAACTCAAGACACCCCAAGTTGGAAATGTCATGGTCAGTTATCAGCATTGGATATGGTTATATTACAGGTTTATTTTGTGTTAAAATCATAATATATTAATTCATGTTGCTCATCAGGATATAGTGGAGTATGCGGCACATGAAAGTTTTTGCTTTTGTATTTGCACATGTATGCATAAATGCATGCATAAATATATTCTTGTAGAGTGCAAGGGAGGTGTTGAACCTGAGACTAAATAATAAATGAGAAGAACTGGGTAGAAGTGTCAGCTCCCACACCCCAAAAGGACAACTACTCACCCTTACAAAAACACAAATGAATTATGTACAACTATCCTCCAAAAGATAGTGACAGGTCTCTTTCATACTGTATGTGGGCCACATGTAGTGAGTAGCACATTTTACCTCCTGCTTAGTTAATAAATAACAGATGAGCATTTGCTGCCTTTTTTACCGGGTTAGCTGCCAAAGCTTCCTATTTTTGTGAAAGTATTAATGTGACTTTGTGCCATGTCTGTATCCTTCCATGTGGTAAAAGTGATGGAAATAGAAAAAAAGGGGGGGGCAGAGGTAACCTAATCTCCCTTAATGTTGTTTTTTTTTATCAATGTCTTTTTTCTGTCTTTCCTCAGGCCTTTGTTTGTAAATTATTTTTTGGTGGTTCCCTGGCTTGTTGAAAGTTCTTATGTTTATTTTTGGCTTGTGATTTGGGTGTGCACAGGGAGAGTGTGAGAGTTAAGGGATGGGCATTAAAAGGATGGGTTAAGGCCTTCATCTTGGAATAGCTTAAGGAACCCAATACCTTTAAGGGTCAGTTAGGGTTTTTAAATACTCTTGTGTCTGTGAGGTCCCCAATGTCTCCCTGAGTTGACATAGTCTACTTGTTAAACAACACTCTTGCTCATTGTGAAATGGCCCAAGGCATTTCCAATGTATAAGTTTGTGTAAGAGGCTTGTTCCAAGAAAAGTGTACTTCCCAGCACTAAGAAATCTTTCCTGAATATTATTTTATTTACATTTATATTTACTTATTTAGCAGATGCTTTTATCCAAAGCAGCTCCCAAGAGGTCATCAATGGGTAGATAAATTTGAATGTGACCAACTGACATCATAGAGCACTACAGTAATCATCATAGCCAAGAGTGCATGTCATCTTCAGTGCATTGCATTTTGAGTGTAGGCATACCTCAGAGTATCAGGAGGCAGTGAATAGGAAAATCAAAACACACAGTAAGTGTACATTGCCACAAGTCAGAAAACAGGCAAATTATGCCGTCAAGGGCAAGTAGAGAAGGGCTCAGTTGTAGACATAATTAGTGATGGTGTTAAGTAAGTATGGACACAATAGTAACAGCTGGCACCAATTCATACTCATAAAGTGCCACCAGAGCCACCAGAGACCACTTGAAGGCCTGAGGTAGTCCTTGATGAGGAACGTTTTTAGTTGTTAACTCCCTAAAAAATCCCTTTAACAGGGAGAAAAAAACGGATCGTCTCGCTTTTGTTTTGTTTTTTTGGATTTCACCCTCTTTTTCTCCTCAATTGTACTTGGCCAATTACCCTATTTTCCGAGCTGTCCTGGTCGCTGCTCCACCCCCTCTGCTGATCCAGGAAGGGCCACAGACAACCACATGTCCCCTCCGATACATGTAGAGTTGCTAGCCGCTTCTTTTCACCTGACAGTAAGGAGTTTTGCCAGAGGGACGTAGCACATGGGAGGATCACGCTATTCCCCCAGTTCCCCTTCTCCCCCCAGCGACCAGGACACATAACCACATCCAGCTTCCCACCCGCAGACACGGCCAATTGTGTCTAGGGATGCCCGACCAAGCTGGCGGTACCACGGGGATTCGAACCAGCGATCCTCGTGTTGGTAGGCAATGGAATAGACCGCCACGCCACCTGGATGCTCAGTTTTATCCGAATTTACAAGCAGAAAATTAAGTGCCATCCAATTTTTCACAGCAGCAAAACAGGCCTCTAAATTAGTCATTTGAGCATGATCATCAACCTTATAGGCACATACAGCTGAGTATCATCAGCATAGCAATGGACATTTATTCCATAAATGCGTATAGTTTGGCCAACAGGTGAAATATAAAGAGAGAAAAATAGAGGGCCATGAACTGAGCCCTGAGGTAGACCATATTTACACATCACCATATACACCATATACGTTACACATATACATGTCAGAGAATGTTGGTGTAATATTACTATAGCAGACACAATGTGTTCTCCCAGATAAGTAGGACTGACGCCAAGAATGAGCAAAGCCAGAGACACCAAAATTATTTTTCCCCCCTGTCTGATAGTATACAGCGATCAGTGGTGTCAAAGGCCGCACTGAGGTCCAGTAGGAGAAGCACAGAAGTGGAATCAGAGGCCATAGCTAGTAAAAGATCATTCACCACTCTGTTCAGAGCAATTTCAGTGGAGTGACAGGCCCTGAAATCTGATTGAAAAGGTTCATATAGATGGTTTTCTTCTATATGGGTCAAAAGTTGTTGATACACAACTCCCTTTAGTACTTTAGAAAAGAGTGGAAGATTAGAAATTGGTCGATAGTTATTAAGAACACAAAGTGGAGGCAGTGGTGACATTGAGGCAGGTTGAATTGCATGGGCTGGGAGACCAACAAGAAGTGTAATGCAGTAGTCTAACTGCGAGTGAACTAGAGCCTTGATCAGGAGCTGTTCTGGGTACAAGCTAATTACCATGACCTAAGCACATAATGCAAGAAAAAACATTTTAATTGATTTTTTTAATTCAGTTCTCTAATATCTTACAATATTCTTTTTGAAAATAATAAAGTGGTGCTGAGGGTTCAGCAGTTTTGTTTAAAGGCTTTTTTTTCATTTACCTCCAACTAGGGCTTTGCTCGTTCCCCATTTGACAACTTTCTTATCTGATTAGAAAGATATTGTCAAAATTACACCAATATACAATATAATTTCAAACTGCATCCCTCTGCCTGTGGATGATATTCAATTTTCATTCAATAATATGCAGGATTTGCTGTTAAATCTCTTGTGCTGATATTTATGGGTGCTGCACACCAACCCAATTCAACAAACTAAGAAAAAAAATTCACCACTTCCAAAAACTTGTCCCTGCATCTAAAGAGACAACATCAGGCAGTGCCGTCATAAATCTCTATACTAAACCTGGTTCCAAATGGCTTACTCTGCTATCCATGTATTTAACTTTTATCTGTGTATTTAGTTTTGCTCCACCCATCCTATTTAATGTTGTTGCATAACGTGTGTGTGTGTGTGTGTGTGTGTGTGTGTGTGTGTGTGTGTGTGTGTGTGTGTGTGTGTGTGTGTGTGTGTGTGTGTGTGTGTGTGTTAAAGATGAAGTTGTCGGAAAGGAAAGAGTGCTGACATTAACATGGGGCTGCTAGCAGGTTTGGCGTCCCGCTGGACATATAAAACTGTCGTTTGAAATGAATCTGATATGTAACACCTTTTGAAACACAGAGAGTAGAAGGAATGATTGAAAAAAAAATAAAGGATAGGGGGAGGAAAATATAGGTTTAAGGGTGTCAACATAAGAAAAATGTTAAATCAGTATACAGATTTGTCCATAATATAATAAGTCTCAGGATGTTATTAAATGTACCCCGTCTCTTTTTTTCCCCTGAAATATATTTTTTTATTGGATTTCAAACACCAAGCAATACTTACAAAGATTTTAAAACAAGTGCATTATATGTCAGATTTAAATGATATAAAAATGATATAGGAACATAACAATCTTAGCCCCAATCACCCCCACCCCACTAGCTCCATCTACAAGCCGGGATGTGTTATGTGAGAGGGTATATCTCGTCCCTGGAGTGAAACAGGAAAGTGCCGAATTTCGGGTTTAGGATTTAGAAAAGAAAGGAAAATAGGTAAATCAGTAAATAGAAGATGGGGGGTTTAGAAGCTAGCAGACCTTCAAATTTTATATTACTGACATAAATCCACAAAAACAAAAAGCAGAAGAGAATGGGGCAATAATTCTTTAGTTTGGCTGGAGATTCTTAAAGTATTCCAGGAAAGGTCCCCACACCTTTTGGAACTCGTCCTTGGAGTTCCAGACTGAGTAGTGGATCTTTTCGAGGTTTAAACAGGACATAATATTGTTCAGCCACTGAGCGTGGGTGGGCGGAGCAGCATCCTTCCATCTCAGCAATATTGCACGCCTGGCCAATAGAGAAGCGAAGGACAATATGTGGTGTTTGGATGGGGTCAGGTGTAAGTCATCCTTGCCAGTGGTGCCAAGCAGGGCGACCAGAGGGTTAGGTTCTAGTTTGAAATTGAGGGTTAGGGATAAGGTTTGGAAGACATCTTCCCAGTATTTTTCACGTCTAGGACACGTCCTGACCATGTGGATAAGGGAAGCCTCATCCCCCCTACATTTGTCACAGATGGGACTCACATCCGGATACATATGGGATAATTTGACTTTGGACACATGGGTTCTGTGCATCACCTTAAATTGTAACAGACAATGACTGGCACAAGGGGATGTTGAATTAACCAGCCTAAAGATCAAATTCCATATATCGTCCAACAGCAAAAGGCTTAAGTCCTGCTCCCAGGCAGTTTTAATCTTGTCACGAGGGGCATGTTTTATACCTGCGAGCTTGTCATATATTGCGGATATTAAACCTCTACGTGACGGGTGTAGACTAAGGCATGCATCAGCGGTGGTCGTATCAGGTGCCTCAGGGAAATTTGGTATCTCAGATCAGACAAAGTTTCTAATTTGTAGATATCTGAAAAAAATCCTTATTTGATAAATTGAAATTTCCAGAGAGTTGTTCAAATGATGCAAAGATATTGTCTTTAAAAAAGGATCTTTGAAGCTCTCAATACCCCTTCTGTGCCAGTCCTGAAATGTAGAATCAAGTAAGGAGGATTGAAAGAGGTGGTTGGATGAAATAGGACTAGAGAGATGAAAAACATGGAAACCAAAATGTTTTCTGAACTGAGCTCATACTCTCACAGTGTGTCTGGTGACCGGATTATCAATTAATTTATTTGGGGGAAGAGGGAGTGAGGACCCAAGCAGCACTGGAATGGAAAGGTTTTTGTCAAAGCAAGACAGTGTATATTAACCACCCAGTAATAGAAGCGGAAATTGGGCAGTGCCAAGCCTCCGTCTCTTTTTGATTTCTGAAGATGGACTTTGTTTAGCTGAGGGTACTTACCCTTCCATATACAGGATGATATAACTGAATCTAGTGAGTCAAAAAAGGATTTAGGGATGAAGGTTGGTATAGACTAAAAAAGATATAAAAATTTAGGGAGAATAGTAATTTTGATTGAGTTAATTCGGCCCACCAGGGATGTAGATAGGGGTGACCACTGCGTTAGGTACTGTTTCACGTGTTTTAACAGGGTAAGGAAATGTTCTTTAAAAAGACACTTGTGTTTTCTTGTGACTGTAATACCAAGGCAAGTAAACTGATTTTCCACAATCTTAAAAGGGAGGTTGGTATACTCTGATGTAGGTGCCTCCCTATTCAGGGGAAAAAGTCCACTTTTGTGGAAGCCAAATCCCTCCAAATCCCTGAAATATCCTCGTAGCTACGCAGTGCAATTGCTAGTGGCTATATGGCCAAATCGAAAAGTAGTGGACTTAAGGGGCACCCTTGGTGAGTTCCCCTTTGGAGGTTAAAAGGTCGTGACTGCTGAGAGTTGGTGAGGATTGAAGCAGTGTGGGCACACATATAGTTATTTAATCCACGTATCAAAACCAGGTCCAAACTCGAATTTTTCTAAGATTGCAAATAGATACGTCCACTCCACGCGGCAAATGTGTCTAAAGGACACATTCAGGAATCACGTCTGAGGGGAAATACAAAATATCAAATCGATGGTGTGTATTAAAATAAGCTGGTTTGATTATCGGATATTATTGATGGTAGGATGTTCTCCAATGAGGGGCCAAACCTTTAGCTAAAATTTTGGCATCAACATTTAATAAGGATATTGACCTACAGGAGGAGCATTCTGCTGGGTCTTTGCCCTTCTTTGGAATTAGGGTGATACATGCTTCATAGAATGAAGTTGGAAGTTTACCTTGCTTTAAACGAATCAGATAGCACTGAGCTTAATTGAGGTGAAAGAAATGAAGAGAATGATTTAAAAAATTCCATGGGGAACCCATCAGGTCCCGGGGATTTTCCTGACTGCAGAGATAGCAGCAGCGATTTCCTCTTGTGATATAGGCTCCTCTAGTCTTGATTTGTTGCTGGGAGAAAGTATAGGGATGTTTAAACAATTTCTGAATTTTTCCACCAAAGTGTCATCATTTTGGAATTCAGAGGTGTAAAGTCGGGAATAGTAATTCCTGAATTTGTCATTTATCTTGGAGTGATCTGAGGTGATATTGCCATCAGCCATTTGATTTTTTGTAATGAGCTGTTTTGCTTTAAGTCCTCTCAGCTGATTGGCTAATAGCTTATCAGATTTGTCACCATGGATATAAAATAAACTCTTGCTCTTCAAAAGTTGACGTTCAATTGGATGTGTTTCGAAAGGAGGTCAAACTGTACCCCATCTCTTAACATGAAATTATACTGTACATGACATGCCAAATGAGACATGGGAGCAAACTGTTCCTTGAGGGCTTACCCTAATTTTCTGGGAAGAGGTAGAGTTCAACTACTTGGTATGCAACATGCACAAATTTATACATACAGTGTCTGTTTAGCGTGCAAGTTCATGGGTATGTTTGGGCTGAGAGTAGGGTGAAGGTCTAAGTGTTAGTGAATCGCTGGGACAAACAGTGTGCTTTGATGATCATAAATAAATAAATAGATGAATGAATGAATGAATGAATGAATGAATGAATGAATGAATGAATGAATGAATGGTGAGCTCAATGGGAAATGCGAAGTGATATTTTAGGTGCAATAAAGGCAAGTGAGTCAGAGGGGAACTTTTTAATGCTTTTTTTATTTGAATCTCAGTTACTTTTTTCCTATTTTTTTCCCTTTTTTATAGTATACGGAATACAATGAATATGTGTGTGGGCAATATGGTGGGTTTTACAATTAATATTATATGTAACCTTGCAGCACGAAAATCCTGGGTTTGATTTTACTTCATGTGTGTAGATTTTGCATGTTCTCTCTGTTTTGTGTGGTTTGCTCTGGGTGCTACAGTCTCTGTTAACACTCCAGAGGCAAACATGGTAGGTGAACTGGAGACTTTAATTTGATCTTTGATATGAATGAGTATGTAGAGTATTGTGTCTTTTTTGTTGTGATGGACAAGTGACCAGTTATGTTTATTGATGCCTTCCACCCAAAGAATGTTAGCATAGGCCTCAGCCTCTCAAAAATTAGTTTCCAGTAAAAAATGCACTGATAGCATATCATTATTGTATTTTGCAATACTGAAGATTATAACACTGTCAGACATTTCTTCCTCAAGTTAACCCTTCGATAATACAAAAAGCAACAACATAGATTCAGAAGTGTATGTAACAGACCAGAGTTGGTACCACTGTCAGGGATGTTATTTTCTTTGTTCATATTCCATGTAATGAAGTAAATGTATCGAGCCTAGGGGGGAGTGTAAAACACTGAATTTCCCAAAGAAACAATTGATCAAAATGCAATCAATTAATGTGTGTAAAGCTAAAGCACAGATGATACACCAGCCTTACTTTTTCTGTCCTTTTATCTAGTCTCTCTTTTTTTTTCTTGCTGTAACTCACCCTTTCTTCCTTTTTTTTTAAAATTCTCCTACTTTTTCTTCCCAATTGTAGTTGGCCAATTACCCCACTCTTCCAAGTCATCTCCAGTCACTGCTCCACCCCCTCTACTGATCCGGGGAGGGCTGCAGACTACCACATGCCTCCTCCGTTACATGTGGAGTTGTTAGCCGCTTCTTTTCACCAGACAATGAGGAGTTCCACCAAGAGGGTGTAAGACGTGGGAGGATCAAGCTACCCCCCCCCCAAAACAGGCGCCCTGACTGACCAGAGGAGGCGCTAGTGCGGCGACCAGGACACATATCCATGTCTGGCTTCCCATCCGCAGACACGGCCAATTGTGTCTGTAGGGACACCAAGCTGGAGGTAACACGGGGATTCGAACCAGTGATTCTTGTGTTGATAGGCAACGGAATAGACTGCCACGCCACCTGGATGCCCCCCTTTCTTTTGTTTTGTTCAACTCCTGTATCATATACTGGTCAAGTTCCCAAAACCCTCCAACAGTGAGGAGGATAGGCTGGAATGTGTATGAAGAAGGGAAGCAAGCTCACAACATTGCAGGTCGCCAAACCTTGACAACTAAGGTCTCTATTTTTGTGAAACTGTAAGAAGGTGCAAGCACAAGTGCAGACGCAATCGCAGGGTCACATGGGTGTGCAAAATACATTTTTTGCTTTTTTGACCCAGGATGCAAGTGCAGCCCTGGTTCAGCTTGGCACAGGTGATAGAGGGGATGGATTAGGATAAATATATTATAAGTAGGTGGCATTGGGATGGGCATCGACTTAGCCAATCAAATCAGTTCCTTTCATACCCTTTAAATGTGCCATGGTTCAGCATATTTTCATTTTAATGATGGATAAATAGGATTTCTATTAAAAATACTCCGCATTGATTAACTTGGTTGAATGAAATCCGGCGGCAGTAAATTCTTCTATAGATTGTGAGAAAACAAAATATACATTTGAAGCAGTATATGCAAGAAGCTCATTATTAAACAGCCTGGCTTATATAACTTGCAAATTTACTCACATCCCAATCCAGTTACTTGGTAAGGAAAATTCTCCTATCTCACACTAATCATTGTATTGATAGTAGAATTGACTACCATCCTATGGGAATTCTGAGGCAGTCCCATCATCTATGAGATTCCCAACCAGATGTCTGGCTCTAGTATAGACAGTTTGTAGTAGTGGATACATCTGTCTGGACCAGAAAGACATTCTCTTTGTCAAATTAGGTTGAATTTTCCGTGCATCATGATAGGCTCAATTTCTTTGATTCACATCAAATTCAATAGCCACATACAGAGATGGGCACAAATACATTAAAACGTAACTTGTTACAAATTACAAATACTTGCTCATCAACTGTCTCAAAATATAATACAAAATACTGGCTTGAGAAAATGTATTTAATTAAAATACAGGTAATTTATAATTTGAGAATACAAAAATACATTCTATACAAACTGATATCCCATTTTACGTATTTAGTAGCCTCAATATGGGTCTGACCTTAACCCCCCTACATTGAAAAGATGAGCTCTGCTAATTTCCCCACAGCATAGATTTGAAGTAGCCAATCAGGATATCTTGGCAGTGGGAGGCTGTGAATTCAGGAATGCATGCTGGGTGGTTCCTGTCAGTCAAAGCAACCATTGACTGACTGAGTGAACAACCAATTCAAATACAACTGGGGGAAATGAACAGTTAGGCCACAGTGATGGACTAGTTCTTTCAGAAGAAAATAAGACCGTGCATTTAGCAGATGCCTTTTTGAAGAGCGATAAATATAAGTGTAGTGGACTAAGTAAATTTCCCGAGATCTCCAACTTTACAAGCAACCAATTGAACAAGTGCAAAAGACACATAACAGTACCATTACAGCAGAGTATGATAAAGTACAAAATAGTAGAAGAGAAAAAGAAGCACCCCCTCCCCCCCAATGCCAACAACCTAAAAAAAATATTTGTGTACACCTTAACACTGCAGTCCTTCCATTTCTGTTTTATTTGTTTTTCAGCACAACTAATGTTTTTTTGTTTTTTGCTTTTTTTTAGATTCCGTTTTAGTTGCTTTTCAGCACAACCAATTTCTCCATCAGTTCAGCTGTTAATCACCTGTGAGGGTGGTAAACCATGCCTGCAAAGAAGAGATACTCAATTGGTGCCGTTGATGGTAAAGTGGTTTTGATTCTCACAAAGGGTAGCTTATTCAGTGGATATGAATCCAGCGAGAAAAGGTCCTTTCTGGGGTCCTCCAGAAGGTGAAGGTCTCCAACTCTGCTTTAATGTGTCTGTGCAACATCTCTCTGCCCATTTGGCTCCTGGTTCCTGTTGCTGGGATTGGAAACAGCGGAGGCAAACAAGGAAACAAGGTTGTTAGGAATTTACATTAAATTCAAGGATTTTTTTTATATCACAAAAATATTTAAAAACGTGACATGAAACTACCTACTCATTTATTTTTAATTTATGAATATCCATTTTTGACGATTAATACATGAAAGTGCAGTTTAACCTTAAGACACTGAAGTGAGAGTAGTTTACCAGTACCCTGATCAGAGAAGATGAAGAAATCGTCTTCATTGTCTTCAGTGGTGTTTGATGAGGCAGTGGCAGTCTCACTTTCTGACACAAGGCCAAGCTTTTCAGCTGAATACAGAAACAAGTGATAGTATATCTTTTTCTTCTCTGCAGCTTGTTTGGGAGGCAACGAACTCATCTTGAAAAATGGGTGGGTTGCTGTAGCCAGGATGGATGGCTTCATTGACATCAGTCTTCAGCTGTAAGAACCTACTGAACCTTTTGGGCGGCATGGTGGCCCAGTGGTTAGTGCTGTTGCCTCACAGCAAAAAGGTCGAACCCCAGGCCATCCCAGGTCCTTTCTGTGTGGAGTTTGCATGTTCTCCCTGTGTCTGCATGGGTTTCCTCTTGGCACTCCGGTTTCCTCCAACCATCAAAAAAGACATGCATGTTAGGGTTAATAC
Source organism: Lampris incognitus (assembly GCF_029633865.1). Lineage (NCBI taxonomy): Eukaryota > Metazoa > Chordata > Actinopteri > Lampriformes > Lampridae > Lampris > Lampris incognitus. Next base: position 22,619,332 of record NC_079222.1, read on the forward strand.
TCCTGACTGTGCCCCTGATCAAGGCAATAGGAAGAAATAACTGGAGTTGGTCCTCAGCTAGGATTGGTTAAATGCAGAGAGTAAATTTCATTTGTATGTATGTACAAAATGACTAATAAAGAGTACTCTATTCTATTCTCCAAGTCAGCTATGATGGCTTGCAAGATATGTAGAGCAGTACCACAGGTTTGAAACTTGCAGGTCATGTAGTTTAGCCTGAACAGCAAAGAGGGTAGGTATGAGCTCACCATAGTAGCATGATGTCTGACCTTGAAGGCGGTCAATTGCAATGGCAATGGGCATGAGGACTGCAGTACTCCTCAAGGATATCAAGTTCTACCTCTTTGAATGGTGGGAAGCTTCTCCTGAAGAAATGCCAGCTGACTCAAACAGTCATGAAGGGAATTCCACCTACAGACGCAGGGTGTCTCCAGTTGCTTGTTGGTCAAGTCATTGAGTATTTTGGTCTGCCAGAAGCATTCCATAAGGCTGAACTTTTTGCCACGGATGAATGATTCAGTCTGGAGAGAGATGAATCGTCTTAAATTGCCCCTTTGGCATCAGTGGTTGAAACCAAACTCAGTGACATGAGGTAGTAGAATGATAGCCCACTTTTGACAGTTCTTCTCCTTATTGTTCTATTATTACAAATGAAAGATCCTGTTCCTGTCCATCTGTCTCATCCTGATCCTCAGAAAAGACTGTGATATTGAACTCTCGAAATGCTTTTGAGAAGTTTGATGTATTGTCCTTTACAATAGCCACAATAGTGTCAGTTGTGAGTCGATATAATAATAATAATAATAATAATAATCATTACATTTATATATCGTTTTTCTTTTTCTGGTCAGTCTCTATATCCCACCCCAGGCCTGTGATAAAGGTGTTAAAACACCTGGCTGATCAAATTACAAAAATGGAGCGCAACCATCCAGACTTAAATGTCCCACCAGAGACAAAAACCATCTGGATCATTGCTTACACAATATTGAAGGACGCCTATATCGCTCTGTCCCCTGTGCAGCCCTGGGCCTCTCTGATCACTGTCTGATTCATTGTATCCCTGTCTACAGGCAGAAAGTAAAATCTGCAAAGATTGTGGTTAAAACTGTGAGGAAAATGGACCAACGAGTCAAAACTGGAGCTGCAGGCCTGCCTTGACTACACTGACTGGAGTGTTTTTGAGGCTTCATCTACAGACCGGGACGAACTTACTGACACTGCGACGTCTTACATCAGCTTTTGTGAGGACATGTGCATACCCATCAAATCTTTCTGTACCTTTAACAACAATAAGCCCTGGTTCAGAGATAAATTCAGGCAGCTTCATCAGGCCAAAGAGGAAGCCTATAAGAGTGGACATAAGATCAGTATATCAATGCCAGAAATACACTCACAAGGGAGATCAGAGTGGCAAAAAGGTGCTACTCTGAAAAGTTGAAAAACAGGTTTTCTGTTAACGACCCATCATCAGTCTGGAGCAGTTTGAAAGACATTAACAACTGCTGGAGACCCTCCCCAAACACTGCAAGGAACCATCAACTGGCTGGTGGGCTAAATGGTTTTTACTGTAGGTTTGAAAAGCAAACTTTCACACCCCTCACCCGCTCCAGCCACAATACACAACGAACTGCACTGCCTGCCAGCCACTCTCCCCTCCCCACCGAAACCCACACACACTCAGGATCTCTGTTGAGGACGTGGCAGCTCTTCTAGAGACAGAAGACCAGGAAGGCACTGGGCCCGGATGGCGTGTCACCCTCCTGTCTTAAAGTTTGTGCTGACCAGCTGGCCCCCTTTTCACACTGATCTTCAACAGATATCACTGGAGCTGTGTGAAGTACCCTCCTGCTTCAAGAGCTCCACTATCATTCTGGTCCCCAAGAAACCCCGTATCACAGGATTAAATTACTACATGCTTGTCTGTGGTCACGAACTCCTGGTGTTGGCCCACCTGGAGGAAATCACAGGCCCCCTGCTCAACCCCCTGCAGTTTGCCTACTGAGCAAACAGGTCAGTGGAGGATGCAATCAACATGGGATTGCACTACATATTCCAACACCTCGACTCCCCAGGGACATACGCAAGGGTTCTGTTTGTGGATTTCAGCCCAGCATTCAACAGCATTGTCCCAGATATCCTCCACTCCAAACTCACCCGGCTCACTGTATCAGCCCCCATCTGCCAGTGGATTAAAAACCTCTGAACAGACCAGAGTTAGCAGGTGAGGCCGGGGAAAATCACACCCAGCACCTGGACAATCAGCATTGCACGCCGTGCCCCCCCCCCCCCCCCCCCAGGGATGTGTGCTCTTCCCTGTACTCTTCTTGCTCTACACAAATGGCTGCACCTCAGGTGACCCATCTGTTAAATTCATGAAGTTTGTGTATGACACAACAATCACTGGCCTTATCTGACATGGTGATGATTCTGCATATAAATGGGAGGCAACCTCGAGCTGGACAAACACAAAACGGCGCAAATTCACATTTGCAGCGGCCTCGCCCAGTACCGGCGTGGACAGATGGCAGCGCAAATTTACGTTTGCGGCGGCCTCACCCAGTACTGTCCATGCAGTGTCTTTGTCTTCGTCTCAGTTTTGTCTTCGTTTGTTGGCTGGGAAAGGGGAAAGCTGGCGCTGGATTGGCTGGGAGAGCTTGGTCTGCTGCTTCCTGTGGGCCCAGGGACCACGTACCTGCCTGGAGCTGTGCCTGAAGAGGAAACACCAAGGGCAGTCTGACAGGATGTGGAAGCAGGGCAGACTAAGCTAACTGCTTGCCCATACAGACCGGCAATTCCGATAACACCGAGGGTGGTCTGGCGGTGGCCTCGCCCGGTGTTGACTGTAGTGTTTTTGGTGTCATCGTGTGGCATGTGGGGAGGTGTGTCGAGGGTGTCTGGCTGGGACAGCTGGTGTTGGATCGGCGGAGGGAGCCTGGTCTGTTGTGTCCGGTGGGCCCAAGGACCATGGCCCCTGCCTGAAGCTGCACCCAAAGAGGAAACACCGAGGGCAGTCTGACCGGGTGCAGAAGGGGGGCAGGCTGAGCTAACTGCTAGCCCATGCAGACCAGCCATTCTGAGAGTCATGGCTGGCGTTCATTCCCTTGGACAGTGATTTTTTTTCTTCTTTTTTTTTTAGTTTGGATATATACACTCACCGGCCACTTTATTAGGCACACCTGTCCAACTGCTCGTTAACGCAAATTTCTAATCAGCCAATCACATGGCTGCAACTCAATGCATTTAGGCATGTAGACATGGTCAAGACGATCTGCTGCAGTTCAAACCGAGCATCAGAATGGGGAAGAAAGGGGATTTAAGTGACTTTGAACGTGGCATGGTTGTTGGTGCCAGACGGGCTGGTCTGAGTATTTCAGAAACTGCTGATCTACTGGGATTTTCACGCACAACCATCTCTAGAGTTTACAGAGAATGGTCCGGAAAAGAGAAAATATCCGGTGAGTGGCAGTTCTGTGGGCGAAAATGCCTTGTTGATGCCAGAGGTCAGGGGAGAATGGCCAGACTGGTTCGAGCTGATAGAAAGGCAACAGTAACTCAAATAACCACTCATTACAACCAAGGTATGCAGAAGAGCATCTCTGAATGCACAACACGTCGAACCTTGAGGCAGATGGGCTACAGCAGCAGAAGACCACACCGGGTGCCACTCCTGTCAGCTAAGAACAGGAAACTGAGGCTACAATTCGCACAGGCTCACCAAAATTGGACAATAGAAGATTGGAAAAACGTTGCCTGGTCTGATGAGTCTCGATTTCTGCTGCGACATTCGGATGGTAGGGTCAGAATTTGGCGTCAACAACATGAAAGCATGGATCCATCCTGCCTTGTATCAACGGTTCAGGCTGGTGGTGGTGGTGTAATGGTGTGGGGGATATTTTCTTGGCACACTTTGGGCTTGAGCATCGTGTCAACGCCACAGCCTACCTGAGTATTGTTGCTGACCATGTCCATCCCTTTATGACCACAGTGTTCCCATCTTCTGATGGCTACTTCCAGCAGGATAACGCGCCATGTCATAAAGCTCGAATCATCTCAGACTGGTTTCTTGAACGTGACAATGAGTTCACTGTACTCAAATGGCCTCCACAGTCACCAGATCTCAATCCAATAGAGCACCTTTGGGATGTGGTGGACCGGGAGATTCGCATCATGGATGTGCAGCCGACAAATCTGCAGCAACTGCGTGATGCTATCATGTCAATATGGACCAAACTCTCTGAGGAATGTTTCCAGTACCTTGTTGAATCTATGCCACGAAGGATTAAGGTAGTTCTGAAGGCAAAAGGGGGTCCAACCCGGTACTAGCAAGGTGTACCTAATAAAGTGGCCAGTGAGTGTATGTTAGTTTGAATATGTGTTTTTGTCTTTGTTTTGCACTGCTGTGGGCTGGGGGAAATGATATTTCATTTCTTTTCATGTATGCAAGTACATGAAGTGAAGTGAAATGACAAAGTGTTCCTGATTCCAAAACAGTAGAGCTGACAGTGGACTTCAGCAGGAGTCCCCCAAATACAGCCCCCCCCCCACCCCTCATACTCAACAGCACAATGGCTGCGGTGAAAACCTACAGAATTCCAGGTTCCACAATTTCTCTGGACCTAAGGTGGGCATCCAACATAGACACAATCATCAAAAAGGCCCAGCAGAGGATCTACTTTCTCTGCCAGCTCAGGAAGTTCAACGTGCCTCAGGAACTGCTGATTCAGTTCTATGCCGCAATAATTCCTCTGCACATCAATTTTTCCTCTGCACATCCATCACTGTCTGGTTTGGATTGGCCACCAAACAGGGCAGGGACAGACTACAATGGACATTTAAGTCTGCAGAGAAAGTCATTGTTGCCAGCTTGCCCTCCGTTCAGGACCTATACACCTCCAGAGTCAGGAAATGGGCAGGCAACATCACTGCAGACCCATCACACCCTGGTCATAACCTGTTCCAACTCTTCCCCTCTGGCAGATATATAAAAACTGTATCTTTCTGCGGACTGTCATTCAACTGAACACTTAACATTATTAAATAAATCCAACCATTTTCTATATACTGTATAGTACATTGTGCATATACTAGTACACTCTGTCATGTTCGTCTACCTCAGCTATATATGTAAGTAACCTGCTAACATTTATTTCAGCATCTCTGATATATTCCCTGCACCACTGCACTTTATCACCTCTTATTTCTGTTAACCGGGGCTGCAAGGCTAAACCCAATATGCTGACATGGATAGACTCAAGGCAGGGTTTCAGTAAAACAAGTCAAAACAATGCCAGGCAAGACGAGGAGCCAGTAGAGTGAGGAGCAGACAGGGAACACTGGATCCAGAGCAAGGGCACACAGGGGATGGGGACCTTGACCAAACATGGAAGCAGGAAGACAAGTGGGGTTCCATGGAGACAGACCAACGATCGGAGGCAGGTGCTGGGCAGAGCAGGCAGTATGAGCAGGCACTATGATCTGGCAAGGTGGATCTGGCAAGGCTGGGTATATAAGGAGTAGGTTTGATTGTAGTAGATGAGATGCAGGTGTTGGACCTCTGCTGTGCCTGCTGCACACCTGCCTCCAATCCTGAAGCACACATATACACAAAAAAGGAGCGAGAAACTAGGGCAGTGGAGTGGCCAAGATAAGGGAGACAATTAGGCAGACTGGAACAAAGAGGACGAGTCCTGGGAGGGCGCAGGGGCAGCTGTGACAATTTCACCTGTATATAGTCAATCTTTGTGTATGTATCTGAAGATTGTTGTGTTGTAGTGTTGTTATTCTATGTTAAGTACACTGAGAGAGCCACCGAACCGGAGTCAAGTTCCATGTATGTGCAAACCTACATGGCCAATAAACATGATTCTGATTCTGCCTGTGTGTCTGTGACGTTAGCAGTTTGCTAACGTTACTAGCTAGTAAGTACATTTTCCAGTTCTAGAGCACGTGTTTGCTAATTGTTCTTTTCTTCTGTTGTCTTTTAGAGTAATTCAGAAAGCTTGCCTTCGCATTCAATGTCTGATCATATTTTGATTACATACCTTCATCTTAGGGGAGATTTGCACCAAAGACCAAAGCAGCTTCTTTCCTCAAGCTACTGGTCACAAGGAACACAAATGAAATATGGTGGTTCACAATGAGTGTGTTGCTGGACCTGACAGGACATGTCACATGATTAATTTGCATTTAGTCAAGAGACTGTGATTAGGCTAATTATTGTACAGCTTTTTTCCCTCCACAGTTTAAACCTAGGGATAAAAATGTCTTATATAAGAATAAAATGGCATATTAAATTATGTATTTTAGGTATTTCATATACTCAAATACTTTAAATACATTTAATTAAAATACTGCCCATCTCTAGCCACATATCCATGTTTTTTTGATTAACTCATTCAGTTGTTGCTATTGGTTTGATTATTTCAATGTGGTGAAATGTACTGGCTAACATCCATTAAAACACATTTGGATAGATGTTCCCACGCATCTGTGTCTAGACTGCTGCACGAAAATAGATCACTGCATCTGCACTTAGATGTGGTCTGAACCAGCAGAGGCTTCAGCACAACTGCAAGCCAAAACGGATACCGAAATTGTACAATGCCATGGATCTGCATTAACACACCTCCAGCTACGCCACCACACCCATCTCAGTGCAGGCAGGATGCTTTCATAACATGAAATAGCCGCAGGCGTGAAAAATTCCCCATTCACTCAAGGAAAATGTCACTAAGCCTTCAATTGAGACCATAGCACCTTTTAACTTAAAGTTACTGTAACCCCATAAAACTCTTAAGGGCTTATCTCCAATAGGTAGGAGCCCCTTTGGCTCTTCCTTACATTTGCTTGTGCATGAATCTCCGGGTGCAGAGAAAAAAAAAGATAATCAGAACACTGTGGACCTTTTTACCCCAAGTGGGGGAAAGAAAAAGCATTGGAAAGGCTAAAATATGATAGAATATAAAGACAAAAGATATAGGACAAAAAATGATCAACATAAAGGCGACATACAAACAGGCACACATACATAAACCTAAGAACCCCATCATATTAACACAAATCACAAAGATACAAGTACAAATGTACATCAGGAGAATAGAATAGCATAACATGAAATGATACAGCCTATGTGCAGAAATTAGATTTAAAAACTTGACTAATTTGCACTTAAATCCAGGGAGGCAATTACAACACTCCCATACAGAACTAATTAGTCACCTTACCATAATGAGAATTAGACAAACTGGGAATTGAAAATCACAGTATACTTCTATCTTTAAAGAAAGTCTCAGATTGCATCCCTATGTCCCAATGATGTCACCTCATTTACTTTCACTGTAGAAACGCCAAAGACTAATCTCAAATTTGCAAACTAGTTCTTTATATATGGTCATATGATTGAAGAAATATGACTTTACTTGTCGTTGGCAGGGTTAGGTAGTAACAGATTACACGTAATCAGGATTATGCAATCAGATTACAAAAAATAAGTAACTATAATCAGCCCAGATTACATTTGAGAAATAAGTAATTAGATTATAGTTAGATTGTCAAGGACTACTTGATTACGTTTTTGAATATGTGTTTAAAATATGGTAATTATAAAATAATGAAACTTTTTTCATGATAACTAATGCTTTATTAACTCACGAAAAGCATGCCTTACATACGGGGTTTCTTAGACTATCTCCTCTTGTGTTACAATAGCAAACTCATCCTTGTGGTATTTGATTAAAAAACATCAGCAACAAAGAAGCAGTACAGTACATCTGTAGATATTTATGCCAACATGTAAGAGTAATTTGATTTGACTAATTCCAAATGCTGAATGTATTCTACTGTCTACCAAAGTAATTTACTCCTCTCAGGTTGCCAGGTTGCCAGTTTTGTCAATGGTGACTTAACATCCATCCATCCATCCATTATCCAGGACACTTATCTCAATCGGGGTTGCAGGACTCTGGAGCCTATCCCAGCAGTCATTGGGCAGCAGGTGGGGAGATACTCTGGACAGCCTGCCAGTCCATCCCAGGGTCGACACATTCACACCTAGGGACAATTTAGTATGGCTGATTCACCTGACCTACATGTCTTTGGACTGTGGGAGGACACCGGAGCACCCGGAGGAAACCCAAGCAGACACGGGGAGAACATGAAACTCCACACAGAGGACGACCCGGGATGACACCCAAGGTTGGACAACCCCAGGGTTCGAACTCAGGACCTTCTTGCTGTGAGGCGACCGCGTTAACCACTGCGCCACCGTGCCGTCGGTGATTTAACAAATATTTTTCTTTGTTTTTTACTGATGTTTTATGGATAATGGAATTTTTATTCTGTTTCATTTACATTGAAAATGGAAAAAGAACATTTTGAGTAAGTGCTCCTCTTGTGTTACAAAAGCAGGTCAAGTCAATTCTATTTGTATAGCGCATTATCACAAATTACAAGTTTGCCTCAGTGGGCTTTATAGTAGCACAACATCCTATTCTTAGACCCTCACATTGGATAAGGAACAAATCCCTAAAAAAAAAACCTTTAACAGGGAGAAAAAAATTGAAATAGGAAGAAACCTCAGGGAGAGCAACAGAGGAGGGATCTCTCTCCCAAGACGGACAGACGTGCAGTGGATGTTGTATTTACACAATTTACAGAATACAACATGGAAAAAAGATAACAGAATTATATTAGAAAATATATTAAGAATATGATGAGGACGATGCCAAGCATGGTACAGATGCCACCAGAACAGCCCAGGACCCATGCCACATGACCACCATCACCATGTAGACCCCCCCCCCAAAATAAAAACACAATAGTTACACGTCTGAGTGAGAGAAGGATATAACATTGAAACAGGATAATAACAAAATTATATGGATTTGTAAGATATATAAAAAGAACATGTTATGAGGGGGATACCAAGAAGTGTCCAGGTGATGACTGCTATCACCATGGAGACCTGGGAGGAGGACAGACTGCACATGCACACAAGGCAGATTCACATCACAGCATTCATACACACAGAAGAAGATAAAGGTGAAGATATCATTCAGGGAGAGAGAAAAGACATGACAGAAGAGAACAGTTTGCAATAGTCATAATCTATACGCTATAATCTCATCAGCAGAACAGTGGTTGCTAAATTCATTTAGACAGAAACCAACCCGCCATGAAGTACAGGTTGTGAAGCACTCAACTTAAAGGCAATTAAATGTAGGCTAAGGCAAATGAGTTTTAAATTTGGATTTAAAGGACTCAACTAGGGTTGGGTATCGTTCAAAAATTTTCGATACCGATATCAAAACCAATACACCAGTTCGATATGATACCTAAACAATACTTTTCGATACTATATATTATGAAAACCTTATAGGATTATCAGCAAACTACTTTTCTATACAGCAAGCACCGTAATTCATTGACACATTGTGTTATTTTGGTTCTGTACTCTAGCACTTTGAGATTGAAAGTGAGGTCAACAATGACAATGAGGTCAACATGCAGACTGACATCTTTAATGTATATGAGCCTATTTATATGCATCATCATTACCGTCCTTACCTGTTTCATCATTGCTAGCATTGGCACCAGAAGAAGACCCAGCAGCAGACGTCCCAGAGCCAACGTTAACATTGGCAACAGCACGGGTATTAACGTTATCAAACACAGAGCAGTTGTCCACTCGTAAATTCATCCCATGCGTGATCAGATGTTTCATCATATTCGACTTATTGCCAGACTTGCATTTGATGATCGCTTTGCAGCTGTTGCATTTTACTGTGTCAGGTTTGCTGTCTGTTTTTACAAAGTGTAGCCACGCTTTGTAACGCATAGAGCTCATTGAATCTGCCCACCAGTTTTGAACTCCAACGCAGTCACGAGACGCACACGCATACCAAATAGCACCATGCTGATTTGTCGCCTGTGTACAACAACGCTGGTAGTGATTTATTGGGTGCGATGGCGTTCACGTCGTATACCGTAAAGTATCGAAATTTGGCACCGTTTTTTTCCAAGTTCAGCTGGGATGTACAATCTTCTTCTTGCGTATGGAGGATAAGCAATGCTTGACTCGGTTTTCTCTTTAGCCTTTAACGTTAGGCACATTTATTTAGGCAAATACAGCGACCTGCTGTATTGGCTCTCTACTACTGAGTACCGACTCTTACAACAAGCTTACAACACACTATCGCACACAGAGAACGTGGCGACGTCACATCTGAGTGTACTGTAAAGCCTTAGACAGAACAGTAATATGGCTGGTACCATAATACAATGAGTAAGGGCGCCATCAAATAACAACACTTAACACCCAGACTTGCATTTGATGATCGCTTTGCAACGGTTGCATTTTACTGTGTCAGGTTTGCTGTCTATTTTTACAACGTGTAGCCACGCTTTGGAATGCATAGTAGCTCACTGAATCTTGCCCACCAGTTTTCAACTTCAACTCAGTCACGAGATGCACCCACATACCAAATAGCTTCATGCTGATTTGTCAGTCAGTCGCCTGTGTACAACAATGCTGGTAGTGATTGGCTGGCTGCAATAGCGTTCACGTCGTCTACCGTAAATTATCGAAATTTGGTGCCGTTTTTTTCCAAAGAGTTTGATACTTGGTAGGACAGAGATATTTCGGTCGGTGCCCATTTTCGATACCCAACCCTAGACTCAGCAGACTCTGATTGACTGACAGCAGCAGGGAGGTTATTCCACAAGAATGGGCCTGATACAAAAAGCCTTGCCACCAGCTGACTCCTTTTTAATTTTGGGTACACACAGGAGCCCTTTATTTTGAGACCGAAGAGTTCAAAATGGAATGTATGGTTTAAGTAGATCAGACAGATATGATGGGGCAAGCCCATTTAGGATTTTATAAGACAGCAGAAGCACCTTGAAGTCTGATTTAACATGGATAAGAAGCCAATGACGGTAGGAAAGAATTCGTGTAAAATGGTAAAATTCTCTAGTTTTAGTTAGGATTCTAGCTGCAGCATTCTGAATGTCGTGTATCTACAGGATAACTGAATTATACAACGATCAAGGTGTATCTTGGTCTTCCTCTTTTATTTGCTAGACCGTAGTAACATTACAAAACCACTGCGTTAAGCAGGCACGAAAACACAAGTGACCCTCTTGCTCTGTCTTCTTCCAAGGGCGCACCAGAGTGGCACGCATACATTTATACAACATACACAACCAATAGACATTGAGGGTCAGAGGTCAAACATAAAATACATATTACTGCAAATAAAAACATTTTCTTTCGTGTGTATCTCCATACACGACACTGAACCATCTGAAGACTTTTAGTACTAGCATGTGGCAGACATGAAAAGAACATTAAAATAATCAGGTCTGGATCAAACAAATGCATGTATTAGAATCTCTGCGTTAGCCATGGACAGGAAAGGCCGGGTTTTTTTGCTATGTTATGTAGTAAGTGAAAAAAGGAAGTCTTGGTGATTTCTGTAATGTGTTTATCAAAGAAAAGGCTGAGATCAAACATAATGCCAAGATTTTTGGCTGTCACTCTGTGAAATGACAATTGTCGATTGTTATTGTTACTTGATCAAATTGGTGTCTGCGTTTAGCAGGGCCAATGACCAGCATCTCAGTTTTATCCGAATTTAAAAGCAGGAAATTTAGTGACATTCAATTTCTCACAGCAGCCAAGCAGACCTCTAAATTTGTCATTTTATTTTGTTCATGTTTTTGTTTTTGCCCCCCCCCCTTTTCTCCCCAATTGTACCCAATTGTACAATTACCCCACTCTTCTGAGCCTTTCCGGTTGTCGCTCTAGCCCGTCTGCCGATCCGGGGAGGACTGCAGACTACCACATGCCTCCTCTAATACACGTGGAGTCGCCCGCAGCTTCTTTTTACCTGACAGTGAGGACTTTCGCCAGGGGGACATAGCACGTGGGAGGATCACACTATTACCCCCCAGTTCCTCCTCCCCCCTGAACAGGTGCTGGGACTGACCAGAGGAGGCGCTAGTGCAGCGACGAGGACACATACCCACATCCGGCTTCCCACCCACAGACACGGCCAATTGTGTCTGTAGGGGCGCCCAACCCAAGCAGGACGTAACATGGGAATTCGAACCGGCAATCCCCGTGTTGGTAGGCAATGGAATGGCCTGCCACGCCGACCAGATGCGCCCTAAATTAGTCATTTGACTATGATCATCGGCACTTATAGACACATACAGCTGAGTATTATCAGCATAGCAATGGAAATTTATTCCGTGACTGTGTATAATTTGGCCAAGAGGTGAAATATAAAGAGAAAAAAGTCAAGGGCCAAGAACTGAGCCCTGAAGTATGCCATATTTAACGTCAGAGAATTTTGATGTTATATCATAGCAGACACAATGTGTCCTTCCAGATAATTAGGACTTAGGCCAAGAGAGAGCTAAACCAGAGACACCAAAATTACAATTCATTCTGTCTAATAAATAAAGATTTTCCGCTGAAATATTTCATTCATCGAGGTCTATATTGTGTTTTTAGGTGTTCCCTTTATTTTTTTGAGCAGTGTAGTAGCGAACTGCGGCGTCTGGCAGTGGGCCTTCAATGGTAATATTATAATCAGCTAAATTTTGGGGGTATTTTTTAAATATATGAACAGCTCCGACACAAAGCTCTAACACACACACACACACACACACACACACACACACACACACACACACACACACACACACACACAAAGTGCACCCAGCGCAGCAGCACAGGTGAAAACCTCCAACACACACAACTCACCTACACACACACACACACACACACACACACACCGCCAGTAACTCAGTGCCTCAAGATCCACCAAAATCAAATTCTTTGGATATCAAATAGCCTTTGTCTCTCTCCATACTTGGAAAACAATGGAAATGCACATGACATGGCCTCTGCTTCTGGCCTGCAACATCACCATGGACAGCGCTAGCATGCAGCATCATAAAACCTCTTCTTTACAAACTGACCAGACCAAGTCAAAGCAATTCATGAGCAAAGAATATAAATAATGATAAAATCAACCTTCACATGCAGAATATGCCATGAGCAAAGTCGCAATACAATCATATGCAAAATTTGCCAAACCTTACGCCATAATATTGAGTATAGTAGGCCAAACGTTACATGAGCAAAGTGTGGTATTAACCAGCTATGAAGTGCCATCACAATATGTAACATGAATATGCCAGCTTTGATTTGGAGTAAAACAAAATTAGGCAGCTTACCATATATTAGGCTACTTGAATATAAAGTCCATCCGTCGGTCCTTCTTTGTCAAGTGGGCAATGGTAGTAGTTTGTCCTTGGATTTAAGTTCCATCAGAAGGCCTTTTTCTATGGACATCAGTGCCAGAGCTCCCAGTCGACCCTATCCTGTTGTGTTTCTGGTGTGCATCTTGATTAGCTTCAGGGCTGAGAAAGACCGCTCAACTGAAGAGGTGGATACGGGGATGGTCAACACCAGACAGGTGAGGTGATGAATCATAGGCAAGACAAGAGCAGGAGTTGGCCTTCCATTTCCAATCACTTGTTGCTTTTTCCCAAGAGCATGTCTTGAGAAGGCTAACACTAACAAACTAGCTACAATGTTGCTCTCGTCTCCTCCTGTAGCCCTGCTTCGTCTTTAACTTCTTTCTCTAACTAATCTACTCATCTGATACACAGACTAACTCCATCGCACTAATCTGATACACAGACTAACGTTAGTGACGTGTGGTTCGATTGGTTTAAGTGAACCAGTAGATTTGGATCGCCAATGTAAAGAGTCAGTCAATCACAAGTAATGACTCCTCAGCAACCGCACATCATTCTTTTATATGAGTGAGCCCTCGTCTGGATAGATCTGGGATTCTAGAAGTCCTAGTGAGATATGTTTTGTCCCACCCACTACAACAGCAAAATATGATTGGCTGATTCACCTGTCATTTTCTAAATAAACACACAAGCACAAGGACTTCTAGCAGTCCTAACCCATGAGAGAGCCAGCCAGCTAACCCTTTCTCTGCCAGGAGACAACAACAACAAAATCTGATTGGATAACTCGATTTTCATGGTATCGGGACAGTAACCCTTTCATTGCTGAAGCAATCTTGATAGAAGCTAGGGCTAAAATTAGAATTAGAAGAGAGCATTATTATTAAATGAAAGATTCTAAATATAGCATTTAAAATGCTGATATGTTGGCCCTTCTCTGAAGTCCTAGAAGTCCCTAAGGGTTCCCCTCTGGTCTAATATTTTCAGTGATCAAAGGTGTCAAAGGCTGCACTGGTGTTCAGTAGTAGAAGCACAGAAGTGAAATCAGAGTCCATAGCTAGTAGAAGATCATTCACCACTCTGGTCAGAGCAGTTTCAGTGGAGTGGAAGGAGCTGAAAGCCAGTTGGAAAGGTTCATATAGATTGAACGTTGTTGATACACATCTCACTCTAGTACTTTAGAAAAATAGATTAGAGATCGGTCGATAGTTAAGAGAACCTGAATCGAGATTTTTTTTTTAAGTAGAGGTTTGACCACAGCTGTATTAAAACTGCTGGGAACAGTGCGAGTATTAAGTGCTAAATTAACAATGTCTATTATTGTAGGTCCCAGCTAAGGCCAGAAGTCTTTAAAAAGTTTTTCTGGTAAAGAGTCAAGTAGGCAATTATAGTTGGTTTAGAAGCCGACACAAGCTTAGTCAAAGTACCAAGAGAGATAGTCTCAAAAGCTGTAATAATAGGGTCTAACGGTGACTCATTGTATAACTATGATTTGGTAAGACAGGATCTGCAGGAGTAGCTGGAGTTGAAGAACTAATTTTGTTTATGATCTAATCAACCTTGTTGCAGAAAATGTCTAGATACTAATGGGCCGTGAATGGTGAGCAGCTAATAGATGGCTGCTTTGGGGTTATGTTTATTAATATTGATTAAGTGAGAGAGATATGCTGCTTTTGCAGCAGATAAAGCACACTTGTATTTCAATAAACAGTCATGCCAAGATAGGTAAAAAACTTCCACTTTTGATTTTTGCCATTTATGTTTCAGTCTCCTTTAGGCCCACTTAAGGGCATGAGTGTCATCGTTAAACCAGGGTATAGGCCTCTGTAGTCACCTATCTCTGGTAGTGAAAGGTGCAACTGTATCGAGGAGACTAGACAGAGCCATATTTAAGTCACTAGTGAAATTTTCAACAGAGTCAATCTACAGTGAAAGGAGCCAAGGCTTCAGGCAGCTGCTGGCCAAATGGAGCTACAGTGGATGGACCAATGTGGCGAGTGGCAATTACATCTGTGCCGACATTAACAGGACAGGCCAATAATGCTTCAAATTTAATTAGAAAATGGTCTGACACAGCAGATGTGGTTGGCAAGGCATTCCATTCAGATCAGAATCAGCTATCCCTTTAGATAAAACTAAATCAAGGGTGTTACCACTGCAGTGAGTCAACTCGAACAAACTGAGCAAACCAAAAAGTATCAACAAGCACCAGAAAGACTTTACTTAGAGGATCAGCAGCCTTAGATGAATATTGAAACCACCAAGAATTAGAATCTCATCAGAATCAGTAACAAGACCTGAGACAAATTCTCCAAATTATTCAAGAAATACTAAGTGCCAGGAGGTTGACAGAGTATCACAATCTGGACTGAGCAGTCTATTTGTGACCGAGGGAGATGGACTGAGAATAAGAGCCTCAAAAGATTGGAATTCAGATTCAAGTTTAGAAGTTAAATTGAAAATAGACTTATATAATAAGGTGGCATCCCCACATTGTTTATTTGCCCAAGCTACATGGGCATATAATCAGGTGGGGAAGCTTCATTTAAGGGAAGGAAACTATTTGGTTTCAGCCATGTTTCACATAACCCTATCATATCAAAACTATGTTAAAGAATCAGATCGTTTATTAGTAGGCTTTGGTAGACATATATCTGATATTTATGAAACAAAATTTAAGCATCTTGTGGCAGTGATCAGAAGCAGGCAGAACTTTAGAGCTACCAATAGATGAAATATTAATTGGAATTAGACACACTGTATTACGACGATATGTGGTCACACCTTTGATAACATTAGATGTTTGATTCTGTAGTTTATTAGATACTTTGTTGTATTTTTCACCACCACCAGTGGTATGAATGATTATTAGAATATTTTGATTCACACATTTAGGAGAGGAGAGCTTGGGCGCAATACAGCAGGGTGGAGACAGTCTCAATGTTATAGACCAAGCTGTCAGTCTGATAATCTATGAGACATTGCTTGACTAAACATATTAGCTAAACTAGTTGACTCCACATCCACACTAGGTTTAAACATAACAGGCTCTCATCACCTGCAATCTGCTGAATGTAAAGTCCCTAGTGTCAAACTAAACATAGCCAGCTGTCTATATTGCCAGACAAAAGAGCAGCGCCATCCCCAGTAGGGTGAATGTCATCTGCTTTAAGCAGGTAAGGGTGGCTCCAGAAAGAAGGCCAGTTACAGTGCCTTGCAAAAGTATTCAACCCCCTTGACAGTCATCACCAATTTCTGGATTATAAAAGACACTCACAAATCTTTTCCTGAACATTATTTTTGTGAACCCATAAACTCTAACAGCATGTTCCCAAAGCCAAATTAAGTTTTTTTGCTGGCTTTTTATTAATAGATTAAAAACTAAAATATAGTGCTTGCATAAGTATGCAACCCCTTGCGCTCTAAAAGCTCCAAGTTTACACAAATGACAAATTATTCCTAAAACAAACTCAGGTTAACTCAATTGGACATAATTGGAGATTATGAAATTAGTGATGACTGTCAAGGGGGTTGAATACTTTTGCAAGGCACTGTATCTGAATCCCTGCTCATTACAGTAACGATTCAGCCAGCGGTTCATTGAGGTGAGCCTACTGTACATCTCATCATTACCCCTCAATGGTAAGGGACCAGAGATAATTAATCGATGCTGACACATCTTTCTGGCCAACTCAAGCACCCTGACTAGGCTAGCTTTTGTGATCTCTGATTGCTTCACCCTAGCATTGTTGGTGCTACCATGAATAACAACGTTGCTGAAAGTAGTGGTGCTGTGTGCCTGGGTTCCCTGTTTCTCCCTCTGTGATGCCAGTATCCTAAGATTATTCTCTATGTCAGAGATTCTGGCCCTGGGTAAACTGTGAACCAAGGCTGGCGAAGCTAATCTGATATAATGGAGTCTCCTATCACTAGCGCACATTGCTTCACTCTGTTGACAGGAGCCAGAGAGGCATGCTGGCAGGCAGGACTACCAATAGGGCTGGTGACGGGCAAAAATGTGTTTGCAGTCGGGAGCAGTGTCTGCAGGCCAGGCCACACGACCGGTGGCTTGCTCTTGCGAGCCTTCAAGTGCCGGTAAACAGAGAAAAGGCCCCGCCGCATCTCAGCTAGTGCTAACAATAGCTGCTGTCAGGCCCAGGGCTAAGGCTATCTGGAATGCCCGCCACATTTTATGTAATCCTTGTTGAAAAAATCTGCTCTAACTCACGGACACTTCTCTGTAGTAGAGACAACCTACCTGAAACTGCAGAACAGTCACCACATACCATAATTTTAATGAGGTTGCTTTGACTGCAAATGCAATAGAGCTAACTGCTAAGCTAGGCAAAGCTCGATAGTAACAAACTAGGAACGAGAGGCTGCCTACTAAACACAAGAGTCGTTTGAGAAAGAAAAGTAGAGAATCTAGTGATAAGTGAACTAAGCGCAGAAAATAGCTAAATCAGTAGAACAAATGAAGAGGTTAGGGCAGAATACAGAGAAGCGATAGTAAGATAATAAACAGCAGTTATCGATTTCATGAAGCCGACTCTCGCGAAGGCGGAAGCCAGAAACAGCTGGCAGTGGTGAGCAGTGACGAACGGGTGGCAATTGGAACTGGAAGCAAATTCCTCCATGTGGCTTTTGATTAAAAAACAACTGCAACGGGGCATCCGGGTATCATAGTGGTCTATTCCCTTGCCTACCAACATGAGGATCGCCTGTTCGAATCCCCGTGTTACCGCCGGCTTGGTCGGGCGTCCGTAAAGACGCAACTGACTTTTCGCAAAGTACCGCCCCAGAACGATGCTTGTCCAATCCTACCTTAGCAACATTATCAACATATCAATGTATTACTTACTAACAAAATAACATTATTAATGTACCTGATGAACATAACCAGCTTAGTCTGTGGCCTAGTGTAATGATAGCTAGCCCACTAACATAACGTTGTTATGCTAGTCACAGGTTAGCCAGGTTCCACCTTTCAGTTCCGAGCATTTAGACCCGCGGGGAGGGTCGGCTGGGATGGTCTCTGGCCGATCTGACCTCCCCATATCCGGCGTATTTTACACGTTTCTCCCCCTCTGTGAGCTCCAGGTGGGGACTGGCCGTTCGGAAAAGTCAACTCGCCCGCGGAGGCATCTCGTTTGACTTATTTTGTTGAAAATACCGGTTCTGGTCCGAAGGTAAAAAAAAATAAAAATCGTGGGGCAGTTCCCCCGGCCCCGGGGCATGTCCCTGGCCGCCCAGCGACCCCCAGGAGCCCATACAGAACCCCCGAAAAAGCCTGGATAAAAGAACGCTATGGGGAACCTTGGCCAAAATCAACAGTATAATACCGTGATGTTGACAATGGATTATTAAAAATATACCAATAATAGCTTAAATATTTAACTTGCCCTACAGTGCAAGAGCACAATCGGTCCATAATGTGTTTCAGAATTAGTTGATGGGGTTTCTCATTATTTGATTGCGACCGGTAAGCTTTACCTTCAATTGCAGTTGCACCCGGCAGCCCGGAGTCCACGCAAGTCAGTTTTACTTTTAATGTTCTGAATGTGTCCCTCCTGCATACTGTAAACCCTTCTGCCTTCCAGGGGACGATATTAAGGATGAATTACTCCAAAATATATCACTTATTTTCTCTGGGAATGCGCTGACTTCTTCCTTCATGTTTTGGGGTTTTCCGGCTACTTCCTGGATGGTTCTGAAAATCTTGATGGACATACTAGTAACTAAGGGGGGCGGGACTTCGCGAAAGGTAAATTGGCCGTGTCTGTGGGTGGGTAGAGGCTAGTTCCCATCGATGCAGAGAACGGTCAACTGAGCATGCGCAAGTACTCGTTGCCTCCGTTGTTTGGGTAGGTTAAGGTTAGGGTTAGGGCGGGGTTAGGGTTAAAGTTAGCTAATCAGACGCGGATATAGGTGGGTCTTCCTAGAATCCTAGCACCTGGATGCTACGCGGGGCGTGTGGAGGCATGGTAGAGGCATTTCGCGCATGCTCAGTTGACCGTTCTCTACTCCATTTCCGTTCTCTTCATCGATGGGAACTAGCCTCTACCTCTGTGGGTGGGGAGCCGGATGTGGGTATTTGTCCTGGTCGCTGCACTAGCGCCTCCTCTGGTCGGTCGGGGCGCCTATTCGGGGGGGGGGGACTGGATGGCATAGCGTGATCCTCCCATGCGCTACGTCCCCCTGGCGAAACTCCTCACTGTCAGGTGAAAAGAAGCGGCTGGAGACTCCACATTTATTGGAGAAAGCATGTGGTAGTCTGCAGCCCTCCCCGGAAAGCAGCAACAAAAATGGTACACAAAAGAAACAGCTCACATGTTGTAGAATATACACAGTAAAACTGTAGATTGTGCCAGAACTGTTTTTGTAAGGGTAATTTGATTTGACCAACTGTAATGCTGAATACGCGAAATGCATTTTATTTGCATTAGACAGTTTTGAGATGTTTAAAGAGGAAAAAAAACTGGAACTCAAATTGTTGCGGCTGCATCCAATTTTGTATTATGAGATGCAATATTTTCAGTGTTTGATTTTGAGGTAATCCAAAAGTATTCAGATTAAATTAAATATGTGTAATCCAATAGATTATGTTACTAATTACAAAAATTGCCATGTAATTCGTATTCAGTAAGTGACTACATTTCAAAAAGATCTGACGTAGATGCGCAAGGGGGGGGTTGCAATGCACACAGGCGCCGCATCAGTGAGGGCGCCAAAGTACAGAGTACAGTAAACAATTTCTGGTTATAGGCCTATTTGTTTTTTAAAAGTTTAATATTTATAAATATTATTACTTAGATGAGAATTTTGGATTAGAAGATATAGTTACATGTTATATTTTATTATTTGTTTTTTTGCGTACGGTCTTTTGGCGCCCCCGCTGATGCGGCGCTTGTGTGCGGCGCCTCTGCACCCCCTCTCGTTGCGCCACTGATCTGACGTAACCCTGGTTGTTTGTAAATAATGAAATCAGAATCAGAATCAGAATCAGAATACTTTATCCATCCCCGAGGGGAAATTGGGTAACCTTTGAAAAACAAATGGAAACTGGAAACATTTTAGAGGAAGTGGGTGAAAACATTGGCTTGTTAACATGCCAGTGTGGCAAAAGCAGGAATAAATCATGGTGAAAATATCAGGTCTTGAGTTGCCCTGTTTTTAAGAATTACAAATTATGTGTAGAGTGCATGCTTGCTCCATCACATATTGATATAATTTTACTGTCTGTGGTCCTCAAAAATTGGATCACAATTGTTCATATATCAACATCAGCATCAATGAAACTCTAATGGCCAGTTGTAGAAAAAGCACTTTTAACAAGAACAATTTAAAATTAATGCATTTCTTTTCCTATTGGAAAGTATAAAACCTTAAAAACTAAATTTGGCATGCTCAATTCAGTTTGATGTTTGGTCCAGCAATCAGCATCTTTCAGCATCTTTCAGCGGTTGACATGCATGGAAATACTGAATATTTTCGCAAATTATTTTTTGCAGTTTATTTTATTTTCACAGGCTTCCTTATATCATATGCAAGAAAAATTACAATATCACACACACACACACACTGACACACACACACACACACACACACACACACACACACACACACACATATATATATATATATATATATATATATATATATATATTGCTTGCTTGCTGGTTGTCCATCGTGCCCGATGATGACCATCTTCTTCTATTTGTGGGTCCTTTGAGGACTCAGATAGCAGAAGATACCTGCGCAGAGATGGTTTTTAAAGTGGCATGGGGGGTGCGCTTCTCCCAACGCCACATGACTTGATTGTAGAGGAGATGGTTCCGATGGCAAGGGGGATCCCTAGACGACCGGCACCTCCACACAACTGCAGGGAGCTGCCGGAAATCCAGTTTTCCGGAAACCGCCTCGAAGCGTGCCGCCACAGCTTGCTTTTCTGTTGGGGTAAGCTCCCTTAGCCTTATGTCTTCCAGACTCACCCACAAGGCAGCGGGGCAGTGGTTGACAGGTGCAAGGGCGTGTCCACCAGGGTGGGCCTGCACACCATATCTCTGGGGCCCACTGCTGCTCCGAGATCCCCTGCCAAGTTAGCCTGGGGCCGCAAGACCCCAGTTACCATGTGTGGCCACGGGGAGGCCTGGCAGGAGTCTTGGTGAAGGAGAGGCTATGTACTGGCAAGGGAAGGCTTACACGCTAGGATGCTTCCCTATTCGCCACAAAGGCTAGCCAGCGGCAGCAAGCTAAGGGCAGGAGGGACACAAGCGGGTTGGAAGAACACATGCACCTTCCCTCCAACTACACACTGCTGCACTAGACGCATCACAACACCCTGTGTGTATGTACACACACACACACACATATATATATATATATATATATATACACACACACACATATGTATATATTTCATGTTATAAGCTGATGATTGCTTATAGCATGAAACAGGCTTGTACTGTCTCATAGAAAATTAACTTGACTAACTAGATTTTATATATATATATATATATATATATATATATATATATATATATATATATATGTGTGTGTGTGTGTGTGTGTGTGTGTGTGCACCTTTGCTCCTGAACACAAAATAAACAGGACAGAATTATTAGTAACAATAGCTTTTATTTGTACTGAAGGTATACTGAAATAGTATAGCTGCGTCACTCCACTAGCCAATGCAGATGAACTTAAACAACCGTATCAAATACAGAAAGGTCTTAACTAAGCAAGAGAAATAGTGCCTTGCTTTTTTTCTCTGCCATTTCCCCTCAAATTTCCTCTCGTGGTGAAAAAAAAATCTCAATGTGTGAACCCACTGACCTAGAGGGTGCATACAAACGCACAGAAACACACAGACATAGATACACACACAAACACACACAAACACGCACACGCACGCACGCACGCACGCACGCACGCACGCACGCACGCACGCACACACACACACACACACACACACACACACACACACACACACAGAGCTAATGGCTGAGTCAATTACACCCTGCCTGCTTTCAGTAGTGTAATTGAAATGATATGTCAGGGCTCAGAGCATAGTAAGTTTGGTCCTTAAATTAGACAATATACCACCATGCACCCACAAGTCTCCACAGCGAGCCACAGAGGGCTAAATAAGGTAAATATGTATCTTTCTGTATGTGTTTGTATGCATATAAATTCATATGCACATTCAAAATATGCAAACATTTCTTTCTCTAAGTTTGATGTAGCTGTTTTTACTTGTATCAGTTTGAATGGCAGTTTATTGATCCAAGCCCTTTTTCCCAGCAGCACCTTCATTACATTTTCTGCAAATTTTCAATTATCTGTTACTCTGCTTACTAAAAAGGGAGGTTACCTGGCATTTGGCATGAGGTTTTAATCACCTTGTAAACTGGAAATCACACAATATGATTTTCTACCGTAATAGTCAAGTCAAGTCAAATCAATTTTGTTTGTATAGCCCAATATCACAAATTACAAATTTGCCTTAAGGGGCTTTACAGCAACACAACATCCCATCCTTAGACCCGCACATTGTTTAAGGAACAACTCCCTAAAAAAACAAAAAAACAAAAAAACTTTTAACGGAGAAAAAATAGGGAGAAACCTAAGGGAGAGCAACAGAGGAGGGATCTCTCTCCCATGATGCACAGATGTGCAATGGATGTTGTGTCTACACAATTTACAGAATACAACATTGAAAGAGGATAACAGAATTATAAGGGAATTAAAATATATATCAAAAATATGATGGGGAGGATGCCAAGCAGTGTCCGGACACCGGAACAGACCAGGACCTGAGCCACGCGACCAGCATCACCATGTCAAAACAAAAAACAAATTAGTCACACATCTTAGTGAGAGAAGGATATAACATTAAAACAGGATAACAAAATTATATGGATTTATAAGATATATAAAAAGAAAATGTGATGAGGGGGATTCCAGGCAGTGTCCAGGTGGTGACCACAATAATAGAATTTTGGGTGCCTTAATTTTTGCCATCTGTGCACCGTTCTTCCCTAGGTATTGAAAGAAACGTTGATGAGCTGGAGGCCTACCCATGTGGACCCCTCAGAAAGACCCCTCTTCATCATTGTGGAAGGTTTAAGGATCTTTGAAGATTAGGCCAGGGTTACAATTGTCATTTCAATGCGGCCTGGTGCATTGGAACTGCCAGATCTGATCTCAACTCAGGTCGCAATGATGTGCATGCACATGACACATGTATGTGAGCTCTGTGGTCAGATGTGAGATCGCATTTATTTTTTCCTGCGCATTTATAATGAAGAAAAAATGTTGTTGGGCTTATTTCTGGGAGAACTTTCCAGTTTGGACTGCACAGTGGCATCTGACCACAACGTTATGAGGCACCAAGTCTCCGCAGCACCCCACGGTTTGTTCTACTCCATGCTTTTACGCTTTTGTGGGGGCTGTGGCAGGAAACTAATGGGAAATACGTCAGGGGGGGGGTACATTAATGATGTTGCTTACATTATCCAGATTGTGGCCAGATTTATGTCCACACATAATTGAGATTCTATAGTAATGTAAGCCAGGCCACATCAATATGTGGATTTTCAGATCGGATCTCAATGTGGCCATGATCCGTCCTGACGGCGTACACACCTGGCAGCTAATGCATTCTGGCGTGATTGGATGTGCTAGGTCGCATTGAAACGACAGGTGTAACCCTGGTCTTGAGGTTTCATCATTTCTCCCGGATTTGAGAGTGTATATTTAAACACTGCATGACTCAAGGAATTGGGTAGGTGGCTGAGGATGCTCGGTGTGCGCACCCACAGCTTATTTTGGCGTTGGCTACAAAATAAATTACTCTTCCAGTTAGCACTTGAATCATGCCATTTGAGTCTGCCATTAACTGGTTAAATTTCAACAAGTACACGTCAGTGGCTTTTTCATAGGATGTTGGAAAGAGTGAATAGCAATTACCCTGGCATAGTCATTTGCCCCATTTACAATTTATTTGTGTGTAACGCTAGGGGTGAATAGAATGCCTCTTGGAGAGTTTGCCACATAATATGTGTGTCCATGACCTAGACCAACTGTAATGCCTGGCCTAAATATGCACCCTCCCCCCCAAAAAATAAATAAATAAAATTATATATATATATATACACACACACACCACACACACTATACACGTACACACATAATGCATACACACACACATAATGCACATACACAAACAATACACACACCAGAAGACACAAATACATACAAACTTGCTCCTCCTTAAAGACCTGCGGCCATGGATCATAGCCTAGCTCACCTAAGAAACGGGACGGCTAACTTGGGATATCCCTACAGTCTATGAGTACTGCTAACCTCAATATATAAGATTCCAGATACATCGCTTTCAGCAGATTGGTATTTGTGTTGGGCCACTGATGCGAGAGGTACAATTCGAGTCTCTCTCTCTCTCTCTCTCTCTCTCTCTCTCTCTCTCTCTCTCTCTCTCTCTCTCTCTCTCTCTCTCTCTCTCTCTCTCTCTCTCTCTCTCTCTCTCTCTCTCTGTGAAGCAGTGAAACTGGGCATATGTGCACAACAATGCTCTTGCTCTGTTTTGAACTGTGTAGCTGCCACAGATTGTGCACCCCTTGGTGGAATCCCACAAGACAGAAGTAAAAAAGCAGCAGCAGTACATAACTTTTCTAGAAGACACTATTTAACTCCCTGCTCCACGGCCCCATCGCAGCATGGCACTGGATGAATGAAGACGGGTATGCTGGTGCTGCACTGTGTACTTTCTCATAGCACACTTTGGCAGGGGCAAGGTGTTACCTAAAAGAGGTGAGTTAAGGTAAACCAGTACTCTACCAGATCCAGAGCCATACTTGGGGGGCATGTAGGGTGAGCAGTGTGTGTGTGTGTGTGTGCATGTGTGTTTTCTTGGGTAGGGCTGCAGGGCTGCCGCCAAGAGGACTGAAATTGAAGTAAACTTCGCTTTGAAAAGGATTTAGAGAAGTTTGTAGCAGTAGGTTTCTTTTTGCAGGTCGATTTGAATCCAGGTTTCGGGGTATTTATCAAAATGACAGTCGGAGTCAGAATCTGTTTGTTTGTTTGTTTAACAAGTTCTCACTTTACATCAGGAATTTAACTGCTCCCTGTGAAATTTAAACACAACACTTCACTCAACAAAAGGCCTGTAAAGGTAAAAGTCAACACATTTTCATCTTACGGCATCATATATTGATCCCAATGACTCGACTGACAAAAGTGTTGCTATATTGGCGCGGAAGGCACCCTTCTGTGTCTGTACTGAGAGGCAGCGTGTGTTCCAGACTCCAGTGGGAAACTTCCGCTCTGATTTTTGAATATTAACTGTACATAGGTTAGGCTGTTATTAAGGTAAGGCTTAAGGTTAGCTAGGGGTTAACGCAGAAGTTGTTCTTACCACGCCATGATCACATGCGTGTCATACAGGTGCCTAAGAGTACCTTGCACGTGTTACATAGCTGCTTTGTCAATGTGTGACGCCCCGGGATGAGAGGGGGCTCTCAATGTAATAGGCCTATTAGCAAGAAAAAGGTATGCGACACTGGTGTTCTATTATTATTAGAATACCATATCAATGTGTATCAAAATTTACCACAAGTAATTGACATTACACAAAGATTAAAAGAATACTATAATTGGAGGCGTCCGGACGGGTAGTGTAGAGGTCTATTCCGTTGCCCACCAACACGGGGATCGCCGGTTCGAATCCCCGTGTTATCTCTGGCTTGGTCGGGTGTCCCTACAGACACAATTGGCCATGTCTGAGGGTGGGAAGCCAGATGTGGTCCTGGTTGCTGCACTAGCGCCTCCTCTGGTCTGTTCAGGGGGAGGGGGAACTGGGGGGAATAGCGTGATCCTCCCATGCGCTACGTCCCCCTGGCGAAACTCCTCACTGTCAGGTGAAAAGAAGCGGCTGGCGACTCCACATGTATCGGAGGAGGCATGTGGTAGTCTGCAGCCCTCCCCGGATCGGCAGAGGGGGTGGAGCAGTGACCGGGACGGCTTGGGAAATAGGGTAAATGGACAAATACAATTGGGGAGAAAAAGAGGGGAAAGGCCAAAAAAAATAAAATAAAATACTATAATTGTATACAGGACAAATTCACAATATATACAAAAATAAAGGGTGTGAAATAGGGTGATATAGGGGAAATATGCTATACGGTGAGCCTGCATTTAGCATAATGCTTCAGTGGCAGTCGCAGGAAGTTAAAGGTGTCAAGGATTTCTGAAAAGGTAATAAAAATGAGTGTCTACTTACTCTCTCTTTAGTGGCAACACTACGGTTAAAACATTGCCGAGCCTAGAGAGAGATAGGCATAGGAAAGAAGGAAAGGAAGTTACCATCTGTTGTGGGGTATGTATGCCACAGCCAGCTGATGTGAACATAACGCAATGCTATGTCGCTTTAAGCTAGTCATGCATGAAGAAGCAGCAGTAAGCAGAGCTCTGGACGGAAGCAAACCACTGTATCATCTTCGTCTTCCAGTCTGCTATCCTCTCTCTCCTTCTTTCTCTCTTTTTGGTTCCTCCAGTGATGGGTGCTATGAAGGTGTGTGGGCATATCTATTATGTTGTGTTTGTGTTTGTGTTGGGGAGGGACTGTTGACTGTGCAGAAGTAGATTGTGTAGTATGTGCTATTCTTTTTTAATTGTGGTTGGATACAAAGGTGATTGTAAGCAATGAACAGTGTCGTGCACATGTTAAAAGGAACAACTTGTCAGTGTGTGTGTGTGTGTGTGTGTGTGTGTGTGTGTGTGTGTGTGTGTGTGTGTGTGTGTGTGTGTGTGTGTGTGTGTGTGTGTGTGTGTGTGTGTGTGTGTGTGTGTGTGTTTGCACGCATGGTGGGTCACTCACTGTGCAAAGGGAGTTGGTCTTTTTAGTTTAGGACTTTTGCAGCTCTGGATTATGTGATAATGACATATATCAACCCTTCTCCACTGACAAACCCACAAGTGGTTGCTCCTGGAGTGTACCAAGTCACGCATCAGCCCACTGATTTATTCTGATTATCAAAACATACAGAGACGTCATTCCTCTCCTTGACCACATCCAGAAACATTTGCATCCAGATGCTTCTCCCTCGTTCTTCTCTCTCTCTCTCTCTCTCTATCCCCTCCCCTCCCCTACCTTGCCCTGTTTTGCTGTATTTTGAGCTGTCTTTCTACTTTTAGCCTTTGTAAAATAGCAGAGAACCTGGCTTTTACCGGGCATTCCTCTCATAGCTGTGTGCATTAAAAGGTGGAGAAATAGACTTGAAAGGCATACTGGGGGCAGGCCGAATCAAGTCAACAGCTAATTTTGAATAGATCATTACCAATTGTTTATGCAAAAGATTAAGTAGTCTGCGAGGGATAATTTATAGTTCATTCGTGTGTTGACATACTTGGCCTCCTTGGATAAACTAAAAAGGGAAACAAGAGAATGAAACACTTCCATGTGCCTTCTCTTTTTAAAAGATAGACTGGGGGGGGGGAAACCTAATAAAAAGCAGTTTGTCTGTCTAACATTCAATGGCTTTTATGCATATATTTGCAGTTTTGAATTTGTCCCCAAAAATTCAGTTTTCATCTTCTCATCACCAAATAACACAAAACAGGAGGTCCCTTTGGACCCTACTCACAGAAGCAAGAAATGGTAGAAGGAAAAATGTAATTAAAAAGATGGAAGGCAAGCAAATAAAGTGCAGATCTGTTCCACAAATTGTATTGCGGTGGTTTAGTGATTTGCGGTCACAGCCCACACATACAGTATGGTCTCGTCACAATGGGTAGATGTTTATTTTACTCCCTTTCCCAGTGTGGCACAGTGCATCCTCTAATACTTTAGCTCTATTAGGACATTACCCTTAAACATGTTATGCAATAAAACTTACCCCACTTCTACTAAAAACACTCAAACATATAAAAACACGTGTGATAATGCCTTCTTGAAGAGTCTTCCCTGGTCTTATGGAATGGTTTGTTTAAAAAAGAAAAAAAATATGACCAAAGGCAGCTCATCCCTCTTGAACTGTCAGTTCGGGTGTGCCAAAGGTTTTCTTTTGAGTACATGTTTTCATTAGGCTTTACAACTAGTTGTAAGTGCCTTTAAAAGTAGGATTATGCATCATGATATGTTAACGGTAACTAAGATTGAGATCAGTTCTCTTGTTATTCTTTTTCTTTAATTCCCGCCCCCCGCTCCGGATGTCACGTGACTAGTCTTGTTTACATGGCCATT
The DNA here is from genome assembly GCF_029633865.1 of Lampris incognitus. Classification (NCBI taxonomy): domain Eukaryota; kingdom Metazoa; phylum Chordata; class Actinopteri; order Lampriformes; family Lampridae; genus Lampris; species Lampris incognitus. The sequence continues at coordinate 22,647,869 of NC_079222.1, forward strand.
TTGGCAGGAAGAAAAGCGTGCGCACTGGGCAAAAAGTGAATGGCGCCAGCGTCGATTTCAAGCCGTCAGAGTTCACTGCGCATTTTAATTCCAAAAACATTGAACGCTATATTGCGAAACTTGAAATAGTAAACATTACTGACCCTTTTAATGACCCCGGAGTGCTTTTCACGAGTATTGAAACAGCCGGAATGGGCGACGTTCCAGACCTGCTGTATCCAGACATCTACAGTTACCTGATCAACTTTCCCTCCGCCTACTCTGGGGAGTCTTTGGAAGCATACAAAAGCCTGGAGGGGTACAAGTGGACGAAATCTGGATTCGTGACAAATATTCAGCTTTGGAGTCTTCCGACTAAAATTGCTTTCTCGTCACTGGAAGGGTGCCAATTCATGTTAGTTAAAGTTAGCATAGGCAGTGGGCGGTGTAATGTCATCGGTGTCATAACTTGTACCTCAAGTTGTTTGTGGGTAGATTCCTTCACGGAAGATTCTCCTGTGAGAATCTGGTCTGCAGTAGGATGCTTGCTGCTGTATTGAGGACAGTCTGTTGGAAGGATGACTGCTGTAGCTGATGACTTCTTTGCTTGCGCTTTTCTTTGGAGTTTGCTCTTCTGTTGAATATATCTAACCGAATTCTTCTTATTCTCTTCTCCGTGGATGGTACATGTTTGAAGATGGATGGGACGTAGTCGGGTGACAGAGATTTATCACTCTTTTTCCCTAAATAAAAAGTAAATAGAAAATGTCCAGTAACGTTTTAGTGAGCAAGCCTTAATTCTTTTATGTTAGCCTTTGTTAGCTCCACAAAATCCACGCCATTATGCATAGGTCGAACTTTGTTTTTCGTATAACAGAATTGTCAGAAACCATAATAAAAACCCGTTAAATGAATAACATTAATGTTAGGAAGTGTTGTATTCTGTACCTGATATGAAGTGGTCACTACACAAGCGGAATCCATTGCTTGTGGGGTCCCATCGCTCAGTTTTCTTCTGTTCGCTTCTAGCATGTTTTATGGAAGTAATCCATTTATGTCGTCTTTCGGGATCTTTAGGAATCTGATAAAATGCTCTCCCTTTTACTTGTCCGCGACTGTTCCGGCATCCCGGCGCCCAACAGCTATCCACCATATTCACTGTATAAATACAGCAGGCGAAGAGACTTGCTGCTAGCTAGCAGTCATTTGCCCAGCAATAGGCCCGCTTTCCTGCCAAAATGGCGGGGTTTTGATTTCGACTATTGCGTGACGTCAACTACTGGAGCTCTATTAAGGGTATGCGGGTGACGTCACAGATGCGCAACATGGGAAATAGCTATTGCTCTTTCACGTGTTTGTTCAGAAAGTCAAACCGGAACTACAAGCAGACATTAGAGGACAGTACAGCGCATTAGCGACACCCATTGTCAAATTACTGTATTACAACACTCTCACTAAATTTTACAATGGCATTATGGTACTTCACACAAAATTATATTACTAAGAGCCATGCTCGCCTTCACAAATAATGTCAAGATAATAAATCTTTAAACTGAAAAAAACTGGCAAGATTCCTTTTCTTACTCCTTTTACATTGCTTACAGCTTTCTTACCATTTTCAACAGAAAAACAGTGTCTATTACAGCAAACAGAATTACATAGGGAAAAGCCCAATCTCTCCTAAGATATTCAAACTTCTGTTTAGTCAGTGGCTTGGTCAAGATATCTGCCTTCATGTCATTTGCTGGGCATTAGTACTCATCATTGCTTCTTTCAGTGTGCTTGGCTCTATGACACGACACACATTGGCATAATGATCAACAGTCACTATATCAGCAGACTCATCATACCCATATCTCCTTGGAGCCCTTCTGATTCTGCCGCCTTCTCTGGCAGCTTCATCGACAGTGACCTCGTCATTTGGTGTTCCACTCTCATCTGTGTTCATGTTTACCTCGTTCTCTGAGCAGGTCACTTCCACTTCCTGTTTCCAGTCGAAGCCTGATTCATTAAAGATGACATCACGACGAATTAGAATCCTCCTTTTCTCTTCATCAAACAGGCGATAGCTTTTGGCATTGTTTGCATATCCCATGAAACGAAGCTTCACAGCCTTATTGTCCAGTTTTCTTCTCTCTATGTGTGGGATATGTGCATAAGCAACACAGCCAAACACTCTCATGTGACTCATGTCCGGCTTTTTGCCACACCGTCTCTTGTAGGGTGTCTCTTACTTCAGGACAGATGTGGGCAGCCTGTTCTGTAAGTAAGCTGCGGTTGCTACAGCCTCTGCCCAGTACATCTTTGGCAACTTAGCATGAGACAGCATACTTCTAGCTGCTTCAATTAATGTCCTATTTTTTCTTTCTGCAACACCATTTTGCTGTGGTGAGCGAGGCACATTCATCTCATGGTGGATACCTTGAGCCTTCAAATATTATTGAAACTCCTTTGATGTGTACTCATCACCATTGTCTGTTCTCAGTCTCGTGATGTTCTGCCCACACTCATTGGAGAATGTTTTCTCAAATTCCTTGAATTTCCTAAGGACTTCACTCTTCTGTTTCAGAAAGTACACCTTGCAGCATCTAGAGTAATCATTGATAAAAGTCACAAAATATGTTGCTCAACCTATAGATTCAGTCTGCATGGGACCACAGACGTCACTATGGATCAGCTGCAACTTACGTTTGGAACGGATTTCTCCAACTGGCTTGAATGGTTTTCTAGACAGCTTGCCTTCCACACATCCTTCACAGAAAGGAACCTCTTTCACTGCAGAGAAGTCCACTCTGTTCACCAGATCTTTTAGTTCCTTCAGCTTGGTGGTGTGATCCAGGCGCTGGTGCCACAGGCTGGCTGCTACTGATGCACTTGATGCACCATGACAGATAGACGAACTTCCTTCGACGTCCAGCTGATACAGCCCATCAGATCTTTGTGTTCCCATTCCTTGAAGAGTTCCATCTTTCCCACATATGTAGCAGCGAGACTTCTTGAACTGCATCGTATTTCCTTTTCTGGCAGTAGCTCCCACTGATAATAGATTCCCAGATAGCTTTGGAACATACAGCACGTCATACATTGTGACATTTTTACATCACTTACTTTGAAAGTCATTCTCATTTTGACATTGCCAAGTCCTAGGGCGTCAACCACCCTGCCGTCACCGAGATTCACAGACTGTGCTTTTGAGAATTGCTGGTAGTCTTGAAGAATTTATTTATCACGTCATGTGCTTTGATGCTCCCGAATCAATCAACCATTCGACCTGTAGTGGCCTCTCAGTCGGGTTTGCCTGTTTAGTGAAAAGGGCACTTTCAGACAAATCTTCTGCATCTTCACACATCATGCTTTTGGCCTTGTTGGTTTTCTTTCCTTTTTCCAACTTGGACAGTCACGCTTTATATGTCCTTCTTTCCCACATTTGTAACATCTCCACGGGCTTGGTCTTTCAGCTCCCACTGCCTTGGAGTTAGCCTGCATATCTCCACGAAATTGTGATGACATGGCTGATGCACCACCTGGCGTAGCACCACTGGAGTTATCATTAGCATTCACTCACTTTTGCTCTTCGTTTATTAATGCTTGCTGAACAAACTGCAGTGTCAAATTGTCAACCTTTGTTTCTAGTGCAGTAACAATTGTAGCATAGCTTGGTGGCAAACTACCCAAGAGTGTTATATTGGTCTTCCTCTTCAATCACAGAACCTATTGCTCCTAGCTGAACAGTCAGTTCCTTCATTCGTTTTAAATGTTCATTTAAACTTTCTCCTTCCTTCATTTCACATCTGAAATATTTTTTTCTTCAGGAACAGTTTATTTGCCAAAGTATCTCTCTCAAAATGTCCTTTCAGCGTGTTCAACGCCTCTTTTGGAGTGTTATCAGGTACATCTGCGGTGTACTTACATTCAGCACTAACAGAGAATGCCTTCTCTCTCCGTTTCGTGAATTCAGCTTGTGCGTGTGTATTAGCATCTGCGGCTAGGATATCCGTCTCCATTAGCATGCCCCATAGTCCTTTCGCCTTCGGGCTTTGCTTTGTGTATTTCCCTGGCGTAGAAATCAAGTACATATAAATATCAGGAAACTCAATTTGTGGCCAGATGTTAATGTCCATGGACTACTGGTTATTTGGTAAACTGTACGGGTCACTGTCAAGTTCAATTTCCTTTAATTTAAGCAGCTAATCTTGCCTTATAATCCCAGTTTCACTGTTTCCCCTACTAGAAGCAGCCATGTTGCGGGATGTTTTGCCACTCACTGCGACTGAGGGGGCGTGTTCCAGTGGGAAAGTGACATCAATGCATACCCTCTATTACCCCACTCCACCCACTCTGCCGATCCGGGGAGGGCTGCAGACCAATACATGTGGAGTCGCCAGCCGCTTCTTTTCAGTTGACAGAGATGAGTTTCGCCAGGGGGACGTAGCATGTGGGAGGATCACGCTCTTCTCCCCAGCCCCCCCCCTCGAACAGGCCGACCAGAGGAGGCACTAGTGCAGCGACCACGACACATACCCACATCTGGCTTCCCACCCACAGACTCAGCCAACTGTGTCTGTAGGGACGTCCGACCAAGCCGGAGGTAACACGGGGATTCGAACCGGCGATCCACGTGTTGGCAGGCCGCCCCTTATTATTCTAATTCTAATTCTTATTGATTAAAAATGCTTCAAGAGATTATCAAGATTTAAATAAGCTCTACCTACAGGTGGTCTGGGAGTTTGAGGGAATAGGCAAATCAAATCATGTTGGTGAAGACCAAAGAGTATTTGTGATCATGTAAGCCATTTGTAGTGAATGTAAACAAATAAAATCTCATAAACACGTTTCTTAATCAGTGAAGACAAGCTAGTTGTAGGAACTCCTGAGAAAAAAAATAGATTGCAAATGAAGATTAGGCCATATTAAGGACCACATTTGCAACCCAAAAAAAGTTTAACACCAAAAACCCAATCCAATTTAGGATATGTGTTTGTAAGGGAAGCAGCCCTGGCAGTGGAAGCTCAGCAGTGCAGCAGTGTATTTGGAGGAAACCACCTCTACAAGGAGTTAAGATGAAAATATAAGATATGCTTAATTAATTCCCATGGGGAAATTCATCCTCTGCATTTAACTCATTCTAGCTGTGTCACTAGGAGCAGTGGGCAGCGGCAGCACCCGAGGACTAACTCAGTTCTTTCCATTGCTTTGGTCAGGGGCACAGACAGGAGTATTAACCCTAACATGCATGTCTTTTTGATGGTGGGAGGAAACCGGAGCACCCAGAGGAAACCCATGAAGACACGGGGGAACATGCAAACTCCACAGAGAAAGGACCTGGGACGGCCTGGGTTTCGAACCCAGGACTTTCTTGCTGTGAGGCAACAGTGCTAACCACTGAGCCAGCATGCTGCTCCAGTTCTTTCTGTGAAAGGTCAAATTATTTATTCGTGTAGTTCTTTTTCCTCCACTCTACAACCTTTTCATGCCATCATCCCCTTGTGCACTACTGGCCAGACTCACTCCCTGTGTTTTTAAGTTGGCCCATGTATCATAAGCTAAAACTAAGCTGCCTTTTACCTCCTGTAGAAATCCAAACGTTTGAGGGCTTTTAAACTGTTTCGACAGCTCCCTCTTTTTTTCCATCATCCACACGAGCTCTTGAAACTGGAGTTGTGTGTTTCTAAATGAACAAGTGTGAGTCGCTTTTTTTCCCCGTTAGCTGACATGAAAGATATTTCACAACTTGTGAAGTTGTGCTTTGTGAGACGCCAGGGTGCTCAGTGATATATCATTGTAACAGTACAATTTACCCACAAAGGAAAGAAATCTTGTTTTCCTACAGTTGTATAATGTACCGTGTAGGGGCTCCTGCCAAAAAAAGTCATATTCAATTTTGCTGCAGGCTGGGTGTTGTTGAAATAGCTCCCACTAGACCGAGCAGAGGTGAAACTCAGAATGGCTTAAAACACTGGAGTAAAATGACACAATTATAGGCAGAGGGAATTTCCCTTAAGGAAATATAAAAATTCATTCATGACTATATGTTCATATTTGAGACTTTTTTTTTGCTTCTTGTTTTCTAACAAAACTGATGTGACACGTAAACTGAAGACCACTTTGCATTTCTTCGCTTGACTTTGATGAATAAAGAGTTTGAATACAATTTGAACAAGTCACTTTGTTACACACATTTATAGTGTGTATAGCATGTAACAGTAATCATGCTCAATCCAAGTAGGCCTTTTGTAAGAAAGTTAATCATCTTTCTGTCTTTTTCTTTCTTTTTGTCTTCTCTTCTCTACACTAGGTGAAGTCCTAAGCTTGGTGGATGACCTGTTTTCTGGTTTGGGTTCATCTTGGGTAATTGCAGGGAAGATAAATGGAGACCATCCTCATTCTGTGTTGTATTCAGTGGTCTTCAAGTGCCTGGAACCTGATAGTCTCTATAAGTATGCTTGTTCATGCCCTTTAGTTAATCTAGTTTTTCATCAATCATTTTAATACTGATTGATTGATTGATTTTTGATTGAAGCTCTTAGGTTGTTCATTCCATAAATATTGGCAATGTCAAATTGTGGTTGGATTTTGCAAATTTAGAAGAAATCAAGCATAAGAAAGTTGGAGTTAAACATTTGATTAAAACAATGCTTGGCAGGTTTTTGTTCAGTTTTGCAAACTGCAATGAATTGTCATTTAAAAATAAAACAAAGGACATAACTAAGCGAATAAAAGAAACCACCCATGTAATTTCCCATGCAATAGTATGTCCTACTCACCTCTTCTGTGGTGTTTTTCTTTGTAAGAGGCGCAATTTATTGCCGTCCAATTGACTTCATCCTTTTTCTGACCACATTTTTATGAGTTCAGTATTTCCCATTACCATAAAAAAGCCCTCTTATTAAACATTAAATTGTGACCATGTTTGCATCTTTCCTAAACAACGATGACTGGGCAAATATCAGTAATACCAAATCCTCCCCTGGGTGTCTGTAATTCCCACCGGAAATGTTATTTTCTTTTAGGAGCTGCACATTATTACCCTCTCCTGAATACAGATGTCCCAAGCTAACCAAGAAAGCATATTTGACTCTCGCTTTGGCAGAAGGGGTGGATGTTACTGTTCTTCTTTGTTCTTTTAGGACATATCTTTTTCACATCAGAAAATGTAACCATGGTGAATACTAAAGAACACAGTAAAGAGGCAGAGGAGCCGCTGTCCAGTATTGTCAGTTTGCTGGAGGTCATACAGGTATTTCATGTGCCGTTGTAACTGTCACTGTAACACATGGCTAGCTGGCTGCTGTTTGGGTTGTTATTGAATGGGTCTGTCATGGTAGGTGGTCATATATGTAACACAAGTTGTCATGAACACATTTTTTTAAACATGGTAAAAAGGTGTAACAAAGTGAGGATAATTTTATATTTTACATTTTATATCACAATTCGTTTGGAAACGATTTGAGAGAGATTTGCAGGGGTTATTTCACATTGATTTTGGTAGTTACAGGATACATTTAATATCATTTTAAGTATTTCTAAAGAGTAGAATATCGATTGTAATGGATGTGAAGAGGAGGAACAAAAACGCTGAATCCACACAGAAATCCTCCTGAAATTTTCCGTAAAGAGTCTTGCCAATAATGTTTATACATTGCTCAACCTCCAGTAGCTCAACGTTCTGCTGGGGTAGGGCTTTATGAATCCATTTATCATCACAGTTGGATACCTATATGTTTAGCTGTTAAGAGGGACATTTCAGACCAGCAATAAATTTGTCTTCAGAGGCCAAGAAGACTGTGGTCTCTTCCCAGGGGACGTTACTGTGATGTGCATTTGATATTACCACTTTATTCTTCTTGGGTATTTGCCTTCCCCTACATCTTGAAAAAGTCGCAAGTCTGTTTCACTGGTGAAAGAGACAGGCCCCAGATGTTGGATTTAAATGCTGTCATTGGCTGCATGAACACATTGTTTTCTCTTCTTTTCCAAACGACATTTAGTGTTCTGTGTTCATGGTCATCTTGTTGTCACTTGCTTGGTTTGTTTTTCAGAGTCAGACTGCAGACAGACTTGCATTTCAAAGAGCGGACTGATGTAAGGGGAGGGAGTCTCGCTCAAAAATCTTTGGGCTAATCACAGAAATCGTAAAAATTAGATACTATCTACGATACCATCTTGTCATTTTTTAACACTGCAATTAGCCAGACAGGAGACAGCTTACTTTACGGTCGCACTTGAAGGCCTCCATTTACAGAGACCTGAACATGAAAGAGGGCTCTATCCCACACCCGGTGCAAAGCGCCATAAAGTGCAGCGCAAGTGTTGTTGCTAGTTTCCGACTGACGCAGTTGTAATTTCCGCGCCATGTTGTTTAAATAGTAATGTACTTGTGCCCATCTGTGCGCCAATGGACGTGTTGGTCTTGTGACATACGTCACGCATAGTATGCGCGCGCATTTTGGCAGCGAAAGAGGGAACTTCTCCATGTTATGGCTCGCTCACCCCGCGCCGTGGCCCGCCCACCCCGCGCCAGCAGCCAATCGGCTTGTCAGGGCCGGGCTTAGTCATCAGGGCTGGGCTTAAGTTTGGTGGCCTCCCATGTGCCCGTTGTCAGTTCGTGTTGTAACCTCCCCGCACCCGCAGTAGCGGCTACTCCCCTCTCACGGTCCTTTTCTCTACGAACTCATCCCAGCCCTTGGTTCATGTTTTTCCCTTGCAAAGTTTCCCCGTGGAAGTATCCTGCCGTGTTCCCATTTGGATTACCCGCGAGCTTTTTTCCCCCTTGGACTTTCCGTTTTTTCCTTGTTGCTCATTGCCTTCCGATGTTTGACTATTTGTACGCGTAAGGAATAAAGTACGCCAGTTTTCGGCTAACCCCATCTCTGTCTGGTGTCGTGCGCTTGGGGTCTTCCACAAACCCTAACAGTACGAACTGACCATGACGACCCCAGCTGACACAGAGAGCATACCGGCCAGCCCGCTTCGAGCGGCTCTCATCGAACAGATCCAACTGACTAACTCCCACACCCAGCAGCTAGAGGCGGCCTCCGCCGCGGTGAGAGATCTTCAGACTTGGGTCCCGCCCCTCCAGGCCTGTGTGGGTAACCTAACGAGGCAGCAGGCGGCGTTGGCCAGCCAACAAGCAGAGATCCTGCGGCAGTTGCAAACCATCACGGCGGCTCTCACCATCCAGCCGCCGGGCCAGCCTGCCCCTGGAGTCGTGGGTAACCCGCCCACTGGGCCCGCTGCCCCGATTAACCCTGTGGGGCTCAACCCAGTTCCCCGGGGAGCCCTGCCTCTCCAGCCCACGACCGTTTGATGGCGACTTTGAGACCTGTGCCACGTTCATCATGCAGTGTGAGCTGGTCTTCCTGCACCAACCCAGCATGTTCACGTCTGATGCTGCCCGGGTCGCTTATGTGACCAACCTGCTCACAGGCCGAGCAGCTCAGTGGGCCACTGCTTCCTGGTCCATGAAGGCCAGTTTCTGCCTCACCTACGAGGCCTTTGAGGCGGAACTACGGAAGGTTTTCCACCATCCAGTCGGTGGCCAGGACCCTGGTGCTCGGCTGAGCAGTATCCAGCAGGGCAGTGGCAGTGTCACAGACTACTTGGTGGAGTTCAGGCTGGCTGCAGCTGAGAGCGGCTGGAACGACCGGTCACTTCGGGTCACCTTCCGGAGAGGTCTCAGCGAGGCTGTCAAGGACCAGCTAGCCACCCGGGAGGAGCCCACCTCCCTCGAGGACCTGATCAAGCTCGCCATCCGCATCGACGGATGCCTCCGGGAGAGGAGGCGCGAGCGAGCCCTGCGTGGATCCCCGTCCATTCCCCAGTCGTCCAGCACTCCTAACAGGATCCCCACTCCTGTTCGCCCCACTTTCCCTGTGGCCGTTTCTCCCCCTGCGCCCCAGACCACGACGGGGGAGGAACCTATGCAGCTGGGGCGCACGCGCCTTAGTCCGGCCGAACGGGAGGCCCGGTTCAAGGCGGGTCAATGCCTCTACTGTGGCCAGAAGGGACATCTGATCAGCGGCTGCCCCACTCGGCCAAAAGACTAGGCTCATTGGGGGCCCCGGGAGATCCTAGTGAGCCGACTTTCCTGTTCCCGCCGTACTGCCCCACAGAACCATCTAGTTAGCGTTACCCTGGCCTGGGCTGACCAGCGGCTCACGGTGGGTGCACTCCTCGACTCGGGGGCTGATGAGTGTTTCTTGGACTCGGAGTTTGCGGCCCAGGCTAACATCCCGCTAGAGACGCTGGAGAAGCCCATGGAGGCCTTCACGCTGGACGAGCGCTGCCTGGCCAGCGTCACCCAACGCACCCACCCTGTCTCTCTCACCATAGCAGGTAACCATGTGGAGAGACTTCGGTTCTACATCATCCAGTCCCCGTTAGTCCCTGTGATCCTAGGGCGCCCCTGGTTCGTGCAGCATGAGCCACACATCGCCTGGGCCTCCGGTACCATCATGGAGTGGAGCTCCTCCTGTCATGCCCAATGTCTCCAGGCTGCTCCCGCCCCATCCCCCCGACGTGCCCCTAGTACCCCGCCTCCCGACCTCTCCTCTGTTCCCCCTGAGTACCATGAGTTAGGTGAGGTTTTCAGCAAGACCCGGGCCCAATCTCTTCCTCCTCATCGGCCTTATGACTGTGCTATCGACCTCCACTCTGGGGCACCCCTTCCCAGCAGCCGTCTGTACAGTCTGACCATCCCCGAGAAGGCTGCGATGGACGAGTACATCTCCGAGTCCTTGGCAGCGGGGCTCATTCGGCCCTCGTCCTCCCAGGTGGCAGCTGGATTCTTTTTCGTGAAGAAGAAGGACGGGGGCCTCCGAGCCTGCATTAACTATAGCCAACTCAATGAGATAACCGTCAAAAACAAGTACCCCCTTCCTCTCATGAGTTTCACCCTTGAGCCCCTCACCCAGGCTACAGTCTTCACTAAGCTGGACCTCCGGTGTGCCTATCATCTGGTCCGGATCCGGAAGGGGGACGAGTGGAAGACAGCCTTTAAGATGCCCCGGGGTCATTATGAGTACCTGGTCATGCTGTTCGGCCTCACCAACGCCCCGGCGGTATTCCAGGCTCTCATGAATGACATTCTCCGCGACATGCTCGACGAGTTTGTGGTGGTGTACCTCGATGACATCCTCATGTTCTCCAGGACCCTTGAGGAACATGTCCAGCATGTCCGCCGGGTACTCGAACGTCTCCTCCGGAACCAGCTCTTCGTCAAGGCAGAGAAGTGCCGGTTCCATTCCCCTTCCGTTGACTACCTGGGCTTCATCGTTGAGAGGGGACAGACCCGGGCTGACCCCCGCAAGATCCAGGCTGTGGTGGACTGGCCCGATCCCACATCACAGAAGGAATTACAGAGCTTCCTCGGGTTTGCGAACTTCTATCGGAGGTTCATCCGGAACTACAGCTGCGTGGCAGAACCTCTCACCAGGCTGACCTCCCCCTCCCAGCCGTTCATCTGGTCCCTGGCTGCCCGCTCTGCGTTCCAGTCCCTCAAGGAGAGGTTCACCAGCGCCCCGGTCCTGCTCCACTCCGACCCCAAGAGGCAGTTCATCGTAGAGGTGGACACTTCGGACACCGGGTTGGGGGCTGTCCTCTCCCAGCGGTCAGCATCTGACCAGAAGGTCCACCCATGCGCCTTCTTCTCTCGCCGGTTCCTCCCCGCCGAGGAGAACTACGATGTCGGGAACCGGGAGCTGCTGGCAGTGGTGGCTGCTCTGGAGGAGTGGCGCCATTGGCTGGAGGGGGCGGAACAGCCGTTCACCATCTGGACAGATCATAAGAACTTGACGTTCATCCGGGCAACCAAGCGCCTCAATGGTCGGCAGGCACGGTGGGCCAGCTTCCTCAGTCGGTTTGACTTCAAACTGACTTATCGTCCCGGGTCCCGCAACACGAAGGCAGACTCCCTGTCCCGACAACACCCGAGGAGGGAGCCAGCTACAGAGGAGCCGACTCCCATCCTTCCTGAGGCCAGGGTGGTTGGCGTGGTTACCTGGGTTATCGAGACCGTGGTCAGGCAGGTGTTGCGCTCCTATCCCACCCTGAGCCACGTCCCTCCACGCCGCCTATACGTCCCGGACGCAGTCAGGCCCCGGGTTTCCAGTAGGACCATGCCAGTCAGTTTGCTTGCCACCCGGGTGTCCACCGCACCTTTACCTTTCTGGCTCGGCGTTTCTGGTGGCCCACCATGAGGAACGACGTCAGGGACTTCGTAGGGGCCTGCTCCGTCTGTGCTCGCAGCAAGGCCTCTCACCAGGCACCCGCGGACCTGCTGCAGCCCCTCCCAACTCCAAGTCGGCCCTGGTCCCATGTGGCATTGGATTTTGTCTCCGGACTGCCTCCCTCCCAGGGTAACACTGTGATCCTGACAGTGGTGGACCGCTTCAGTAAGGGCGTGCACCTGGTGGCCCTCCCCAGACTCCCATCGGCTTCTGAGACGGCGGACCTCCTGACGAGCCACGTGTTCCGTCTCCACAGCCTTCCCCTGGACGTCGTCTCGGACCGAGGGCTCCAGTTCGTCTCCCAGGTATGGCGGGCCTTTTGTAAGGGGTTGGGTGCCTCTGTTAGTCTCTCCTCTGGCTATCACCCACAGACTAACGGACAGACAGAGAGGATGAACCAGAGCGTGGAGTCTGCCCTCCGGTGCGTGGCCGCCAAGAAGCCCAGCTCCTGGAGCCGGTTCCTCCCCTGGGTCGAGTATGCCATCAACTCCCTGGTCAGCTCTGCCACCGGCCTCTCACCTTTTGAGGTGTCCCTGGGCTACCAGCCGCCTCTCTTTGCTGCGCAGGAGTCGGAAGTGGCGGTTCCCTCCGTGCAGGCCCATCTGAACTGGTGTCGTCGCGTCTGGGAGGTGACCAGAGCTGCTCTGCTCCGGGCAGCTGAGCGCACCAGTCGGGGAGCCAACCGACGCCAGTCTCCAGCACCTACGTACCAACCAGGCCAAAGGGTGTGGCTGTCCTCGAAGGATCTCCCGCTTCAGTCCACCGCGAAGAAGCTGAACCCCCGGTTTGTCGGGCCCTTTAGAGATCAGGAAGGTTCTCAGCCCCGCGGCGGTGAGTCTTAAGCTTCCGGCTTCCTTGAAGACCCATTCCGTGTTTCATGTGTCGCGGGTTAAGCCTGTCTCCCACAGTCCTCTGATGCCTCTGGCCCCGGCTCCGCCTCCCCCTGAGATCGTGGATGGGCACCCCCAGTGGAAGGTCCGCCGGCTGCTGGACGTCCGGCGCCGAGGACGGGGGTTCCAGTATTTGGTGGACTGGGAGGGCTATGGTCCGGAGGAACGTAGCTGGGTCTCCCGCCAGCTCATCCTGGACCCTGGGCTGCTCACTGAGTTCCATCATTCCCATCCCGACAAGCCGGGCAAGTCGCCTGGTGGCTCCCGTGGGGGGGGGGGGGGTACTGTTATGGCTCGCTCACCCCGCGCCGTGGCCCGCCCACCCCGCGCGGGCAGCCAATCGGCTCGTCAGGGCCGGGCTTAGTCATCAGGGCTGGGCTTAAGTTTGGTGGCCTCCCATGTGCCTGTTGTCAGTTCGTGTTGTAACCTCCCCGCACCCGCAGTAGCGGCTACTCCCCTCTCACGGTCCTTTTCTCTACGAACTCATCCCAGCCCTTGGTTCATGTTTTTCCCTTGCAAAGTTTCCCCGTGGAAGTATCCTGCCGTGTTCCCGTTTGGATTACCCGCGAGCATTTTTCCCCCTTGGACTTTCCGTTTTTTCCTTGTCGCTCATTGCCTTCCTATGTTTGACTATTTGTACGCATAAGGAATAAAGTACGCCAGTTTTCGGCTAACCCCATCTCTGTCTTGTGTCGTGCGCTTGGGGTCTTCCACAAACCCTAATACTCCATCTCCAATCAATGCAGAGCGCAAGCGGATTTTTTGATCAATTGATATTTAAATTTTTAAAATGTCATCTTGTGTTGTGGGTTGCCAGAACAGGTCTAGCAAAACTAAAGGTATTAATTTATAGACCCTTTTATGACCTACGTCAGCCATAATATGCGTGCGCAGTTTGGCAACAAAATTATGTGATCAGTTTGAAGTCACGTGATTCTGATGACGCGCGAGATTCAGATGGAGGACGAGATGGAGGTAGTTTAGCCCGAACTGTGATAGTTTAGATGGTATTATGAGAGAACGGCATAAACAGGAAGTAAGATATGTTGGACGTGATCCTTATGTTATGAAGAGGGATTTTTTTTTCTGATGAAGTGGTCACTGCACACGCGCGTTATGCCTCCCGACCGCAGACGACGGTTCGCAAGCTATTTTTTTTCCCGGTGTTTTGGTCAATTTCTTGCATTTTTTCCTCCCTCATGAACAACAACTTTTGGTACTCAATACAAACTCCTTGTGGTTTCTCAGTGGATGACGCCAAACATAGGCATTTCGAAAGTTTGTGATAGTGCTTCCTGTGTAGAAAATCACTTCCTGCCCTCCATCTGTAGTTCGTGACGTCATGTTGCTATCTTGAGGCAGCGTAAAGTGATTGCGCCAACGCGTCCGTAACTAACAAAAACTTGGTATAAAGTCAATGGCGCAGTATTTCCCTGCTATTTAAAGGGCACATTATTCAGATAGCAAGATGTGCCTACACATGGGTGCAAAACGCGCATACATTCTGATTGTTACCAGTGGTGGCGTGGGGAAATTTTTTGAGGGAGCCAAGTGAGACAAGACCTCCAAACTATATCTTTTTTTGGGGGGGGGGGGGCTTAATTGACCGGAGTACATCGCCGCTTTAACAGCCAAAGTAATGTAACCCGATGAGCTATTAGAGCGCCCGGTATCATTTTACACAAATTGTATCATACAGGACTTGCACATGCTAGTTATCTACCTTATTGCTATACAAAATATAGGCTATACAATATTGACCAGTTACCCAGATGCACAGTACAAATTTGATATAAGAAGCATTCACTCACAAACTCAATCAGATGACGTTTAAAGTTTTATGTTCACATCGTAGTGTATCAGTAGACCACATGTATCAAACACATGACTTACAAACCCCCTTGTATGTGCTTGACATACACAAATACTTGCCATACTTACCGTTTAAAACTAGGCCAAATGTTCGTTATACAATAAGACCTGAAAGACTAACAACCAAGTATCAGATCTGCAGAAGCTAAAAACAATCACAATTTTATCAAAACAGATGAACTAGCCCTATAGGTGCTGTATGTGGTACTTATTTTCTGTGTGCAAACAATCATAATGTAGCGAATTCAGGGGGCAGCCGGAAACTGCAGCAGCCGGGAGGCGCACTTGGGTCTCCCGCACCATGGGCGACCACGTTAACCAGTCGACTAAAGAGTCCAACCCATTAGCCATGCACGTTACAATAATAAAACAACTGCGTAAGTGGACAAACACATGCAGGTAAATCCAGTCAAGCAAGGCACAATACATTTAAACAATAAAACCACATCAAAAAATGCATACATAACAACATGGGCAGTTCTGCCAACAGTATAGCCACATAGAGAGAGGGGGGTGTACATTTCCCCCACCCTATTTGAAGAGGAAGGCCATTCTCCTGTCTTTCATGCTGGTGAAGTCGTCAACCCGTCAGTTTTGGCGTCAGCCTTCCATCAGTCTTAATTTTAAATTATTGCTGCAGTGGTAGTTTGGTAATGTTTTTTTTTTTTACTAAAAACTCCAAATTTCTGCCCTCCAGAACTGCATGCAACTACTTGCCAATGCTGACAAGTATACCTGATTTAATTGGTGTGGCCAAAGGGTGGCTGGCTTCCCTTGGCATAGTCCTGGCTAATTGGCAGTGGCATGACGGTT
The DNA here is from genome assembly GCF_029633865.1 of Lampris incognitus. Lineage (NCBI taxonomy): Eukaryota > Metazoa > Chordata > Actinopteri > Lampriformes > Lampridae > Lampris > Lampris incognitus. Next base: position 22,663,650 of record NC_079222.1, read on the forward strand.
GCCTCATCTGATTGGTTAATCCTTCAATTCTTTTTCACCAAGGGAAGCCAACTCTGGCCTGGCCTCCTTTGGATTTGACATATATTTGACATAACTACACTGTTCCCCTGATTGAGGTTAGGCCCCCTGATTTTACATATTTTCATATCCCCAGGCCCTCTGGAAGAGGGTGGCCTAGCTGTTTTTTTTATAAGTTAGGTCTAAAGTGCATCCTGTTACTTTTTAACAGGATCAATCAATCACTGTAAGTCGTTATAAGTCACTTAGATGAGTGATGAAACGTTTCTGTCAATAAAAGTTGTGTCCTGACGAACTGATTCACCTTTCTGTGATTTCCTTACCTGGATTATTGAGCATACATAAAGACATTTTATTGCAATGTTTTAATTTTTTTTTATTTCAATGCGAAATTATCTCAGTTGTTTTTATTATATTCGTTGTTCCACAAATCTGATGGTTGACCGATTGACTCTTAATCCTAAACAAATGCTTTTTTTTCAAATGCCCCAATTAATTAAAATTACAAAAATACGTTTTCAGCTTTTATAGTTATACTCACATTACCTAATTGCCTAATAAAGTAAAATTTAGCATATGTAAACATTTCACAAAGTTAATGTTTAAACAGACATCTTCTGTTTAAACAGATAATGTTTTTAAATACATATTTTAAATTATATCATTTGAATAGTGTTAGAGAGTCAAAATAAAACAAGGTGAAAATAAAGGCATTAGTTTTTGCTGATGAATTAGCTGTATAAATAACCAGAAATTTATTTTATTATTCATGAAACAAAGCCCAAATGAAATCGTTTCTCAAACATCCTAATACAAAATTTCTAATGCATGCTTTTGTGATTACTGAGTTGAAATACGTCTGCAGTCTACCACTGGTCTCCCACACAAGACTGTTAACCAGCTTAATGAGTTCCAGCTGCAATTTGCATGGTTGACTCTTTTTTTATATAAAGATAAACATGTTTGATTGGGTGTTTAATTTTACATCACTTTATTTTATTATATTTTCAGTTTTTTTCCAAGGCTTAATTGAACAGCAAATAATTACATAAGTAGATTTTATATCATGCAGTCAAGTACAGCTGATGCTGTCCTCTGTTACCCTGTAAACCGTGATACCCAAATAACTTGGAGAAGCTTCTTCTCATTCACCTACATATTCTTATTCATATATCCATTTAGACAGTCAGCATATTAATATTTTACTTGATCTGTTCATTTAAATGCATCTTTACACTTTCCTACTTATAATTATAACAGCAACAACAATAAATATAGCTACAAGTGACATTATGGGGGGCAAGCACAAATGTAGAAATTGTGATATGTAGTGGCGTTTATGTCAGTTCATTGAAGTGGACAATGTGGCACCCCATGCTGTATTCAGTGTATGCAAACTGCATACCTAGTAGCCCAAGGTAAATTTAAATTTTACAGCACACGTTTTGAAAATATTCAATGCTTTCAAATAAGTGCAATTTTGTTGGTTGTTAATGAAAGCACTTACATTGGTGACATGTTTTCAGTGTCCTGTAGATGAATGACAGATTACCACAGGGTGCCAGCTGTGCACACGGATAAACTATGAAAGCTTTGATTATTGACTCATATACCATAATGGGTATTTCCAAAGTTGAAATGAGCTTCTACATTTTTCTGTGCCTGTCATAAAACAATTGATATATATTGACATTTGGTTAAGATCTCCACTACTTGACCATACTTTGATTGATACAAAACGAATGTCCCAAATAGGCTGTCTGATGACCTTAGCAAGTTTATAGTGATCGTTTCATCGCAAGCTCAGCTATAAGCTGAAATTTTAGAGGTCACACCCCCTTGAAGTAGTTTTGACCAATTTTCGGATTTGGATAATACTTGGCCCAATAATATGTGTAACAAATCTATTAGCCCTGTGATGGCCTGGCAGCCTGTCCAGGGTGTCTCCCCACCTGCCACCCAATGACTGCTGGAATAGGCTCCAGCATCCCCATGACCCTGAGAGCAGGATAAGCGGTTAAGATAATGGATGGACAAATCTATTACAATTGGTTAAACTATGCATAAGATGTAATTCCTGGCAAGAATGGCACCAATTATGGGACTATATTGTAATGCTTTTGCACACATGATTACCTAACACCAGAGTTGTAAAAACCAGGTCCAGAAAGTAAATGTCCAAACCGTGTATTTGTTCCAACCATGTTACTAAACCAGCTGATTTCATTAGTTAGTTTTCCCTACCTAGTTGAGGAGTGGTATTGACTAGAATCTGCTGGTGTAGTGCATGAGTGGAACAAATACATGGTTTGGACTTTTACTTTCTGGACTTGGTTTTTACACCTCTGCCTAACACCTTCATTCATTTGTACAACAGTTTATGACAATCAAGCAAACGGTCATGGAGCCATAACCACTTTTCTTTTTGGCATATATATGTTGCTAATATTGCAAACATATTGTAGCGACCATGGAATATGGTTGCTGAACTGATGGCTATGCACTGGGGAAGCGTAAGGGATTATGGGACTTTTACATTCATGTTCAGATCATTGTTTTATTAATGTTGTGTTCATGTTTTGATTATTGTTGTGTTGTTGTTGGGATGTTTGACTTGGACTAGGTAGATGACCATTTTACAGACTGACTGACTGCAGGATCATGACTGATACTTGTATGTTCAATAGTGACCTTGTTACGGGAGCCATTGTATGGCAACCATTGGAAAGAGGCAGAATAAAGGAGCACTCCTGAGGTTGTGCAGTGTATGGGATATAGGAACTGCCATTCAAACTAAATCTTTGCCACTTGCCTCTCCTTTCCTGTCAGTTGTTTGGTTTTGGCGTTGTGTTTAAATTAAACAGCACGCCCGAGGTCATGTGGTGTATGCACAGGAGTTGTGATCGAAAGAGAAATCTATCTCTCATTCCCCATGCAAACTCACCACAACATTTCAAAATATCAATATTTTGTCCACAAAGACAACCATCCCTAGAGGATTACTGCCAATGGAATTTAAAACTAGGCCAAATTTCTAGAAGTACAAAAAGTTTAAAAAAAAATCCAAAATGGCAGATAAAAAACGATCTGGCAGTTCTATGAGCAAAATTGTTCACCATGTCCTACTGCATATGTGGAAAAACTTTCATGCACATAGGTCACACAGGGGGACCATGAAAATCTTTTGAAACTGTAAAATTCTTCTTGTGACTATAGCGCTACCTAGATTGCCATTGACCTGGGGCTTGGTCCATCTCTCAATGCCAACCAACCTGACAACAGTGACAAGACCAGCAATATCAAGAGGTTTTCAGTATGGGAATTTAGGGAGAACTAAGCTCAGAGTGACAGATGAAGAAAAAGAAAGAGCGAAAAAAATATAATTACAATTGGAACAATTACAAAAGGGTGCCTATGCTTTGTCCCCTACTACTACTACTACTACTACTACTACTACTACTACTACTATGACTAATAATAGTAATAATAATAATATTAATAACAAAAATCTGAAAATTAGGAACTTGGTATCAGAGCTCCAATGATGTAGTTATTTTTTGCTTGTTTGTTTTGTTTTGTTTTGTTTTTGAGAATGCCATAGACTAAACCACTGGCATGGAGAGAAGCCAGAAAAAGTAATAGTCCGGCTGTAGCACTGACATACTCAGGGTTAAGTGGTCTGCAAATAGATCACCTCATGGTGGTCTTAGAATGTCTTTATGAGATATTCAAAAGGTAATCTCAAATTTTACATCCCAACTTGCTGAGAGAATGATGTAACTTCCTGTACTGAGGGTGGAGCTTACAGCAGAGGTGGTGCTGACTACTGATGTTTGCAGCCAGACCCTGTTTGGAAATGTTATGATATTATAGCGTGTTTGTTCCTGATTAATCTGTATTTTAAAATTGATGTTACAATCCTGGCTGCACCACTGACATTGTTACTTTATTATTAATATTATTATCATTATTTTTTGATTTGCTTTCATCTGAGTTTGGCAATAACATTTTTTACAATGACTACTGCTCAGAAAAAGGTCATCACAACATTAATTACTCTTTTGTGATATATGCATCACTTAGGATTAATCTGTATTTCATCAACAAATTAGATTTGCACACTAAATATAATTGTCACAGACCACCATCTATAATTCCAGAATCAGAGAAATAATTACCTAAATGTTAGTTAATGACATCAATTTCCTAATTTTGTAATTTTCAGACTATATCACAAAATAAGGAAATTAAAATTTGATGCCAAATTTCAAATTTCCCCTTCATTTGAGTGGCAAAAAAAAAAAACCTTTCAGCACGATTTTCAAATTTTCCAATGTCTTATGAATAATGAGCTAATAACCATTATGTGGACACAGGTCCTTTTCCACTAGTCTGATCTGGGATTTCAGTCAAAGCTGTAAATGAGTTTTGGTGGCCTTCACAATTCTTCATACTCTGGGGAATAATATTCGCCTAGTGGCCTTGATTGATTTGTGGAGTGGCTCAACAGATGTAGGTCCAAATGCTGATGTCATGTAAAAGGCATCCCCTGCTACCCAGTCTCTACTCAGCATGCCAGAAATACTGCCCTAAATGATGCTCTCTCTCTCTCTCTCGCTCTCTCTCTCACATTCCCCTTGTCATTCTTCCCCCTTTTCTCTGGCTGTCTGCAACCCTCTGTTAGCATCTCCCATTTCTCAATGTCTCCAATGTCTCATTAAATTAGGAGACAATAGTTACTTTAATGGCAACATGGGTTAATTTACACAAACATTAATCCGCCATTTGTCTGCCTCATTGTTTGCTGAGCTTTCAAAAATATGGCACAAAGACAATACCAATCCACTTCCAAATAATTTGTGTGCGGCCAGACAGCCTTGGAATAGATAAAAGAAACAAACAGATAGGGAGCAGAATAAAGAGAGAACAGAACCTGGAGAAAGCTAGGTACAGTATAGGCACAGCAGAGCTGCATGTGAACAATGTAGTAAAATTGATAGTCAAAGGAAAGTATCTCTCAAAGTGTTGTCTGTGTGTCAGTGAGTGTGTATGTGTTTGTGTGTGTAGTTACTGAATGTTTTGACATTCTTGTGGCAGTCCAGACCACAGCGGGTCCTTTGTTCTCCCAGGCGATCTTTATCATCACTGAGTGCCAGTAGTGAGCTCAGACACCACAGACTCCATGTCTGTCCACCAGTCTACTCAACCCCCTGCAGCGTCTCTATGTGTCTGTGCCGGTGTCTATGCCTTGGATAAAAACTTCATCAGCAGTTGTCATCTGGGTGGGTGTAGTGTGAACACAGCGGAATTATACCCCTGGCCAAAATACCTTCTTGTGGTCATGATCAAAAAATATGAGAAAGTATCCCCCCCCTTTTTTTTTGATGTCTCATTTTCTCCAATAATAAGTTCTTTGTCCATTGTTTAACCATACCAAATGTAAATCTCCAAATTTCAATCTTTGGGAGGCTTAATTTCAGAGCAGAGAGGACTTTAATACATAATAGCACTGTAATTAGGGTCTGCAGAAGGAAAAAGTACCTGTCATCGATGCCAACCCCTTTACCAACCAAAAACAGCAACAATGGGCTGGCAGGCTCATGTCCTGGGTCTTAAACTAAACTCTAACAAATTGCCCTGGTAAATATCCCGCCCTCTCCTCCTGCTCCCCTCCCCTTTCTTATCCCATTTTATCCTTCTGCCAGTTATGTGGCCACATAATTTAAACAATGTGACTGTTATATGCTGACATTGTTTTACTGGGCAAAGGAGACGGGGAGGCAGTGGGGATGGGATTTGGGCCTCGGCATCTTTTGTGAGGTTCTTGGGGAATACCGCATCCAGTCTACTGAATAACAAGAACAGACAAACTATGTGAGCAATGCCCCAACAGGCCATATTACAAAAAACAAAAAAACAAAAACAAAAAAACAAAAAAAACACAATTACTCAGCGGCACTGAAACAAGCTCCCTCAGACAACAGAAAGATTAAACAAGACTAGGTCAAAACCTAGTTCATGGCTGGACTGTGTATGGTCAATGTTCAAAATTGTGGCGAGTTTGTTACAGGGATAGTCAGTGGTAGTGTCTACATTGTGAATTCCTGTTAAATGTTCAGCTGCAATTTTCTGTAGTGGTCCCAGTAATATCTGTTGTTTACGTGTACTGAAGTAGCATATCACACGACATGGTTAAACTACGTTCGAGAACAATACGTTCCACTCATACCTTGGTATGTTTGACTTTAAAGAGAACTTAATTTAAAAGTAAGTATATCGGCAGCTATACCATCATGTACCCTCAATGTGACAGAAGCTAAGCAGGTATGGGCTTGACTAGTAGTTGGATGGGAGACTTCCTGGGAAAATGAGTTGCTGGAAGTGGTGTTGGTGGGCCATTAGGGGGCAGTCTTCTTTACTACTTTCGGCTGTCCCCATTAGGGGTCGCCACAACGGATCATCCGTTTCCATCTCTCCCGGGCCTCTGCATCTTCCTCTATCACACCAGCCACCTGCATGTCCTCCCTCACCACATCCATAACCCTCCTCTTGGTCGTTCCTCTTTTGCTCTTCCCTGCCAGCTCCATATTCAGCATCCTTCTCCCAATATACCCAGCATCTCTCCTCCACACATGTCCAAACCATCTCAATCTCGTATCTCTTGCTTTGTCTCCAAACTGTCCAACCTGAGCTGCCCCTCTAATATACTCGTTCCTAATCCTGTCCTTCTTTGTCACTCCCAGTGAAAATTTTAGCATCAGGGGGCAGTCTTCCCTCTGGTCCTAAAAAAAAATAATCTCAATGCCCAGTGCAGTGACAGGGACACTGTGCTGTAGGAGATGCCGTCCTTCAGATGAGATGTTAAAACCGAGGTCCTGACTCACTGAGGTCATTTAAGATCCACGGAACTTATCGGAAAGAGTAGGGGGTCCCCCTGTGTCCTGGCAAAATTCCCAACCTGGCTCTCTTCATCTGGCCACCTAATCACCCCCCTGTGTAATTCGCTCAATGATTCCTCCCTCTCCACCCCAAGCTGATGTGTGGTGAGCGTTCTGGCGCAAAATGGCTGCCGTGCATCACCCAGGTGGGTGCTACATATTGGTGGTGGTTGAGGTGAGTTTCCCTCCTTTTCTGTGAAGTGCTTTGGGTGTCTAGATAAAATGCTATATAAATGTAATCCATCAATCTAATTATCTGTTAACGTGCCATCCTGTTTCCTCTTTTCCTATGTGCGGATGTCTCTTTCTTTTCTAAGACTCACTCTGTATTCACAGGTGAATTCACCAAGCATGGATTGCAGCTGCTGATGGCACTATGAATTGCACATCACTTGTAACCGTTATCTGCGCCGTCTCAAGGTACGATTCACAAAAAGATAATAATAATAATAATAATACAGTTCATCTGTACAACACTTTTCAAAGTACTCAAAGGTGGCTTACATATGTTAAAATAAACATAAAACAACACACCAAAAACATAAAACATACATTAATCACATATTAAAAGCAATTTTGAAGAAGTGAGTTTTGATTAATGATTTGAATATCAACAGATCATTGCAGTCTCTAATGTGTTTGGGGAGGGAGTTCCAGAGGGAGGGGGCAGCAATGGAGAAGGCTCTGTCACCCCAGGTCCGGTGCATGGTCTTGTGAGGTGGAGAGAGGAGGTTGGCATCAGAGCAGGGAGGAGTATGATAGTGAAGCAGATTGGTGAGGTAGGAGCGGGGGCTGCATATGGAGAGCTTTGTGAATGAGGCGAAGGAATTTGAATTGGATCCATTGTGGGACATGGAGCCGATAGAAGTTCTGGAGGACAGGTGTGATGTAGTCATGGGAGTGGGGGTGGGTGAACAGGCAGGCAGCAGAATTCTGAAAGTAGTGGAGGTACTTTAGGACTTTGGATGATGAGCCATAGAGAATGCTGTTGCAGTAGTCAATTCCGGGTGTGATCAAGGAATGGATCAAGATTTCAGCAGCAGAGAAGGAAATTGATGGGCGAAGATGAGCTTTATGGGCATGGTGGCCCAGTGGTTAGCGCTGTCGCCTCAAAGCAAAAGGTCTAGGGTTTGAACCCCGGGGTTATCCAACCTTTGGGGTCATCCCAGGTCATCCTTTGTTTGGAGTTTGCATGTTCTCCTCGTGTCTGCGGTGGGTTTTCTCTGGGTGCTCCAGTTTCCCCCACCATCAAAAAGACATGCATGATAGGGTTAATTCTCCTGTCTGTGCCCCTGACTGAGGCATGGCAAGATGAACTGGAGTTGGTCCCCAGGTGCTGCATGGCAGCTGCCCACTGCTCCTAGCTACACAGCTACGATGGGTCAAATGCAGAGAGGACTTTCCCCACAGAGATTCAATTCAATTTTATTGTCATTAAAAACAATGTGCAGATTAATGTAGTATGTCAAAATCAATTCAAACCAAATATATTTTTTTAGGTTGAAAAAGGCAGTTCTGTTGATTTGATAGACGTGGTGTTCAAAGGAGAGGTTGTTGTCAAAAATGATTCCTAGGTTGCGGATGTGTAGGGAGGGAGACAAAATGGGGTTATCGATGGTAAGGCAGAAGTTGTGAGTGGTTTTGGAAATGGTTTTGGGACAGATAATGATGATCATGTCAGATTTATCACAATTTTGTTTGAAGAAGTTGGCTTGCATCCATGATTTAATTTCAGTGAGACAGTTGGTCAGATTGGAATAAGTTGTTGTGGTGATGTATCTAGTAGAGATGTAGAGCTGGATGTCGGCGGTGTAACAGTGGAAATGGAGACCATGACAACATATAATGTTACCAAGGGGGAGCATGTAAAGGATGAACAGGCGAGGGCCAAGCACCAAACCCTGGAAGATGCCTTGGGACAGGGGAACAGTGAAGTAGGTGCAGTTGTTGATGCTGATGAACTGTTGTCTGTTTCTAAGATATTACTTTAACCAAGAGAGGGCGGCACTGGTGATGTCAAGGGAGGATTCAAGGCAGGAGAGAAGAATGGTGTAGTTGGTGTCAAAAGCAGCAGTTAGGTCAAGGACAATGAGAATGCTGAGGGGGCCAGAGTCTGAGGAGCGGAGGAGGCCATTAATGACTTTAAGGAGGGCTGTTTCTGTGCTGTGCTGTGAGCGGAAACCAGATTGAAATGGTTCAAGCAGGTTGTTGGAGATGAGGTGAACTTTGAGTTGGGAGGTGACAACATGTTCCGGTACTTTTGACAGAAAGAAGAGATTGGAGATAGGCTCAGGTTTCTTGAGGATGTGGGTGACAGCAGCCAGTTTAAATGCATGGGGGATTGAACCAGAGCTGATGGAGGAGTTAATGATTTCTGTAATGAGTTAAGAGATAGCTGGGAGACAGTCCTAACCAAGATTGGATGGGATGGGATCCAGAACACAAGTGGAGCTTCTCATTCCTACCATAAAGTTGGACAGCTCCATTGGGGACACGGGAGAAATTTGACAGGGGCTGAGTGGTATATTGCGCGATTGATATTACAGCACAAACAGGTCCATAAAGAATTATCCATGTGGCACAGTATAAATGGTGTATTTGTGCCAAGAACACAGTAGGGAGGTTCAATGTCATCACTGATGTCATCAAGTATAGCAAATAGCATGTTCACATGAGACCGGTAATCTTAGACCTTGCGACCTGTATCTGCACATGATTTGTTAGTTAAATCAAGTGGTATTCTCCTGTGATATATGGGCTCATGAGTATGCCTGGCATGATGAAGCCTTCGCCTGGCTCAATCACTGCTGTCATGATCACTGGAAAGTCTGGGCACGATACCCCTTATAAATGTGCTTCAGTTACAAGCAACTCTCTGAAGACACATGATTTTCACTAACTGCGTGTGACAATTAGCACTGGTGTTTGTAAATTGGGACTTCTTTCTTTGCAATGAGGCTCATTTGCATGAAAAGGGGCCAATTTTGCACCAAATGTATGCATACTATACATACCGCACCGAAGAGTGTGCTCCAATTATCGGGGTATCACACTGCTCAGCCTCCCTGGCAAAGTCTACTCCAGGGTGCTGGAAAGGAGGCTCCAACCAACTGTCAAACCAGGAGGAACAATGCGGATTCCATCCTGGCCGTGGAACAACGGACCATTTCTTCACCCTCGCAGAAGTGCTGAGGGAGGCCGCCTCATTTACCTTTCCTGGAGGAGTAGGAAAAATGGTAGTTTAGTGGTGAGGCTTCAATAAGAGCAGCAGGTTGCTCAGTATTAAGCCATATCTTAGTTAAAAATATGCAATCAATATTACTGTTTAAAATCAAATCATTAATAAGAATTATCTTGTTAAAAAGAGATTGGACATTCAGAAGTGCCATATTCAGGGTCACTGGCAAAGTTCTCTTGAGGGGTTGATTAGCAGCAGGTGGTTTATGTGTGCATACAGGTCTGAGATCATTAAAAGTCATGCCATAAATTAATTTTGTGTTGTCTGGAAGTGATCAGGACTGGAATTATTGAATAAGAACTTGGGGTGTCATTATAATTAGGCTTCAATTTCAATCTCTGGAATAACATTGCGGAACAGTGAGCATGCAAGTCAAACAAAGTACAAACATTACGCAGTTCAAGAAGTACAAAGGACCGATTATCAAGACATATAGGGATGACAAAGAGTTGTGTTAACTGTTTGATTGTTATTTATCTCTAAACATTTCTTATTCCTTTTTTTCTTTCATTTTTCTTTCTATGATACCAAGTGGATGTTTGGGTTGTACATCGTATTAGAATGTTTTTTATTTGTTTTTCTCCTATTGTTCACAGTAGTTGAGTTTGTATTGTGCAGCACAATTTGCATTGAATTTGAACTACACAGTAGAGTGAGAACTGAGTTTAAAATGTACAGTAACTGAATTAACTTGAGAGTAGGTGAGAAGAGGTGGTAAAAAAAAGTGTATACTTCCTCCTACTCCTTTTTGAACATGTAACAAATAATTCGATGCATATGGGGATTTGTTCGTTAAGTTTGATGTGTTGATGTGTTGATCACTTCAGACTATTGGTAATGGCTTATCTGTATGTTATATCCAGCTTATTTACATGTTCGAAATAATTCATCATTCATTCATTCATTCATACTTGGGCTTCCTGCAGGGGGAGCTAGTAGTGCTATGAAAGGTAGAATGAAATGCATCTAGGTCATTTCAGGTAAGTAATCAATCACGTGAGGAGGTGAATAATGACCAAAGCTAGTCAACGCATGCTGATTGCCCATGTGGTGTAAGATGGTGTGATTAATTTGAAGAAAGCAGCCATGGTCCCCGAAAATTAAGATGGATGCTATCGTGCTTAAGAGTCATTGTGCTCCCATAAAAGATTTAAATCATCAACAAAAACACTACCCTGCTCCTAGAAAACTATGGAGAGCCATGTGTGGAGGCTCAGAAGGCTGGAAATGCGCCCCATCCCACGGCCAAGGGTAGGAATTGGGTCGGCGATAAACGTTTTCACTCTCATCACCATCAGTTAAGTAACCTTTTTTAAGGTCGTAGGAGCACACCGTTGGAGGATTAGACACATATGTAAGTGTGTCAGCCTTGTTTATTTGGGGTTTTTTTGGAAGCTTTTCTTTTGCTGAAACTTAAAAAACTTTTCTGAATGATTGTGTACTATCATGCAAATTTTCCTCCAGTTTGACATTTCAGATGTTTTCATAAATATGAGACATCAAAGACAGGGATAGTCCAAACAGAGGTGATGTCCTTTTTTTTTGAGTATTAAACAGTTTACAATTTAATGCAGCATTTGGACAGTGCATCCTTCATGCGGACACTTTTTTTTACTTTTTATTTTTGCTTTTTACAGGAACAATATATTTTCTGCTATCAAGTGATCCTTTATGTGCTCAGATGTGTTCTTCAAGCTGAGGAGAAAATCTCAGGACAGTAGAAACTACATATCCTGTCATATTTTCTTTTTTCCTTTCTCTCATTTGTTTTTGATGGTTTTTTTAAAAAAAAATTCTCCTATTGTTCACAGTAGTTGAGTTTGTATTGTGCAGCACAACTTGCATTGAATTTGAACTATACAGTACAGTGGGAATTGAGTTTGAAATGTATAGTAGCTGAATTAACATAAGAGTAGGTGAGAAGAGGTAGGATAAAATAAGTGTATACTTCCTCCTCCTTTTCCAACATGTAACAAATAATCTGATGCATACGGAGAATCGGAGATTTGTTTGCTGGGTTTGGTGTGTGGATTTGTTGATCACTTCAGATTATTGGCAATGGCTTATCTGTATGTTATATCCTCCTTGATTACATATTCGAAATAAGTCATCATTCATTCATTCATTCATTCATTCACATGACCCTGGGATTTTTATTTAGCCAAAAAAAAAAAATAAGAAAGTTAGATGGTTTCCTTTTACTATTTACAGCGGGAGCGTTTTCTTCTCTTTGTTTAGCTCCACTGTCACAGAGAGGTATAATCCGAAAGTCGACAAGTGAGTATGACTCACCACTTGTCATTTGCTGGAAAAAGAATGGTGACATCCACATCTGCATTGTCTTCTGTTGGTTGAATGCAAGAACTATTAAAAATACTTACCCTCTTGAATGCCTTGCTGCCTTGGGTTGTAATGCTCTTTTTAGTACCATGGATTTAACCTTGAGGTTCTACAATATCCCTATGCATGAGGACGAAAAAAAATACAGTGTTCACCACATCTGTTGCGCTGCATGAAAAAAACAGTCTGCCACAAGGCCTTTGCAATTCACCAGCTAGCTTTATGAGGATGATGATGACAATTTTTGGTGATCAGAACTTCTTGGCCCTTCTTGTGTACCTTAATGACCTCGTAGTTTTTGCTCCAACTGAAGAGGTGGCCCTGCAGAGGCTTGAAATGGTGTTCAACAGGTTGAGAGCCCACAATCTCAAGCTGTCCCTGAAGAAGTGCCACTTTCTGCATCGGTCTGTGCAGTTCCTTGGCAACATGATCACTGAGGAGGGTGTGTTGACAGACCCTGACGGTCAATGCAATTGTCAGCATCACAACAAGGGACATTATGTGCCACGATGGCGTCAGCCCGTGAAGAAAATGCAATCCTTTCTCGGCCTCTTAATATGGTATCAAAAGTAGAGATCTACTGACCATTGGCTTAGCTATCGCTGAGTAGTTCTGGCAGCAAGAGGAAAGGAAATCGTGGGAAGCAAGGCCCACCTCTCAGCTTTGTCTCCAAACTGTCCAACCTGAGCTGTCCCTCTAATATACTAGTTCCTAATCCTGTTCTTATTCGTCACTGCCAATGAAAATCATAGCATCTTCAACTTTGCCACCTCCAGCTCCACCTCCTGCCTTTTCATCAGTGCCACTGCCTCCAAACCATATAACATAACTGGTCTCACGACCATCTTGTAAACCTTTCCTTTAAATCCCCAATCAAGCAGTTACACACCTGAGTTTACAAATCAAGGTCCTTAGCAAAGACTATTGTTTGACTAATAGAATCGGGTGTGTAACTGCTTGGTTGGAACAAAGACCTGCACCCACACCAGCCCTTTCTGAATCATGCTGCCCATCCATGCCTTAGTGGGTGCAATGTCATCAATTGAATCTGTATTTCTAGAATTAAGATTATCTACAAGCTCATTGACTGAGACCCAGGGGAAGGCAGGTGTCGAAGAGAAAATCTGAATAAATATTTCACTGGTGCTTTCAGTGATATGCTGGTTTTTTTTATTACCTCTGTTTGAGCATCTGTGTGCACAGATATAGTACTCTCGAAGAAAACACGGGAGAATGATCGGAGAGAGCAACATCATTCACCACAACCTTAGAAATATTCAGACCTTTGGAGATACTAATTAAGTCCAGAGTGTACCCCTTGTTGTGTGTGGGCTCCGTCACATGCTGAGTAAGTCCATAATTACCGAGAACACAACACAGTCCTTTAGTTCCTCTGTCCTGGGGCTTGTCACCAGTAAAAACTACACTGTCAAATTCAATACAGATTAGAGAAAGCAGCAATGGTATCAAAAGCTTTTTTTTAGATCTATATATATATTCTTACTGCATACCTTTTTGTCTATACAATTAGTAATTTCGTCTATTAATTTAATTAGCCATTAGAGATGTTGATCTGTTTGTTCTGAATCCATATTGGCTGTCAGTCAGCAATTTATGCTTCTCAATGAATTTATCTAGTCTGTTAGTAAAGATTGTTTTTTCCAATATCTTGGAGAATTGGAAAAGTAAAGAAACAGGCCTGTAATTTGTGAAGTGATTTCTATTCCCACTTTTATATCATGGTGTAACTTTTGCAATTTTAATTTTGCTTGGAAATTTACTAGTTTGAAATCACAAGTTACAGAAGTATTAGTGATTTTACAATAGCATATTTTCTTGACCATTGTCATATTAATTTCATTCCAGTCAATAGAAGTTTTGTTCTTACATTTGCTTACAATAACCGTGACTTCCTTTTCTTCTACTGCTCTAAGAAAAATTAAACTCATATTTCTAACTCCATAGTCATCATCAGTCCCCCTCTTTGGTTGTTTCTTGGTCATTGGTTTTTTTCTGCCAATTTTGGTCCCCACACCACATCATCCATATTATTTATGGTCTTATCATTATCAATACAATACTGAGGGTAACTGGAGTCTCTAGATCCATTTCTAATAATGCTGTATGACACACTCCATATACTTTTAATGTTGTTTTTATTATTCTCTAATATTCTATTATAGTATTACTTCTTACATATTCCCATAATATTAACTTATTAAACTTAATTCTATATTTTCTTTTGAAGGGTATTTTTCTTTTTGTGGGCATTTTGTAGTCCCTTAGTGATCCATGGGCTACCTGTATATTTTTGTTTTGTACTGTATTGTTTTACTGGGCAACTTTTGTCATATACTAATTTGCTTATTTGAATAATTTTAAGAATCTTTCATATGCTTTGTCGATATCTTCTTTGTATGTTATTCTCCAATTTTGTGTTAGTAATTAATTTCTAAATTCATTCATGTATTCTTCTGTCCTTACTCATTTGTGTTTCAAGTTAATGGCATCCTTATCCTTATTTTAGTTACTGTCATAGACTGCAAAAACTGGTAAATGGTCACTGATGTCATTTATTAATAGCCCACTCACTGTATTGTTTTCCATAACATTTGTGAATATATTAGCTATTAGTGTGGCACAGTGTGATGTCTAGTGATTTTGGATATAAGCTCATGCAGTACATTGCAGATAAACTCTTCTGTCATTTTATGTTTATTTGGATTTAACAGATCTATACTGAAATTCCCACAAATAAATATCCATCCATCCATCCAAAACCGCTTATCTTAATCTCAGGGTCGTGGGGATGCTGGAGCCTATCCGCTTGAATATTTCAATATTTGATCCCGGTGCTGTATATACGTATACAGCTCCCAATTACATTTTTTTTTTCATGCAGATTTCTATTGTACTGCATTCTAGCATGTCATCAACTGCTGTTGTCATGCTTTCCACCACCTTATAATTGAAACTGTTATCCACGTACAAAGTCACACCCCTCCACTCCGGTTCTTCCTGTTCTTATAAGTCAATTCGTATCCGTTCAAAGTCCACACCCTTCTCAGGGCTGAGCCAAATCTCTGATATAGCTATTATTTATTTTATCTATTTATTATTACTTTATTAATTGCCTTGGGGCAATTATTTCTCTGCATTTAACCCATCCTAGCTGTGTAGCTAGGAGCAGTGGGCAGCCGCTGTACAGCGCCCGGGGAGGTAACTTGCATTGGCCGGGAAATTATATTGAATGGTTTCTTAAACTGACAGATATTCTTTGACGTTTTGGTGGTTGGCAATTAGGCTTCTGCTGTTAAAGTAGATAATTAATATTTTATGATTAGACTTAACCTTCAGGTTAAACGGATCATCTGTGTAGTAACAGCAATTGTTGATAATATTGAAGAATTTTTTCCGGTCCAATATCATTTTCCATATCTGGCGATTTATACTCAGAATTTTCAAAAGTTTTCAATCCCAGTTTATCATATTCTGTAATCCTTGTTGCTTGCTGTTCATCATTATCTCCAGATGGAAATGAATGGCTTCTTTCAGAACCTGTCACGGTTGTATGTAGTGTATTTATTTAGTCACTCTTTTAAGTTTGTTCATTATCTTGTCACTCTGTTCTTTTGGACTCAATGGTATTTGTTCAGTTCCCCAACTAATTGTTTCTGATGATCAGCACTTAAGCCTCTTCTGGTGTTATTTTCAATATCTAACTACAAAAAGACATCAGAATGAGCAATTCATATCTTTCACCTCATGAAATTGCCCATAGCTGTCCCCCCTTTTTTTTTTTTTTAGACTGCCTAAATCAAACGTGCAGGCAACTTTTTGATTTACTACATCTGGATCAGGGGGGTTAGAGCAACAATTTTTTTTTTACAGAGCTCCTACAAGGAGCTGTATATTATTACCTATATATTAGCATCTGTCCATTGACATCACATTGTGTTTTTGACAAATGTATTTAATCAGGTCCTCCATACTAGCTAGATGATAGTACATGTCTGCTTTAGGGTACACTGACCATAGGTTACACGTTTGTAGTATGCATTACTAAGTGTTCTCAAATGGTCTGAGAATTTATGAAAATCAAACTTATTTCTGTCGTTATTACCTTTTTATATTTGTCCCAGGTTCCCAGGCTTACACTCAATGCAGTGGATAGGCAAGGCAGTGTCTCTTAGTTAAGCTTTGTCTCAGTGCGAACATCCTGCCCAATGGCGGATGATAGCCGGGCAGAAGGTTATCCGTCCACCTTTCTTTTTTCTGCTGGTTTTTTTTTGGTGCGCATATTATTTCAACTTTTATTTCACCTCAATCTTTCATACCTTTCACCTATTCATACCATAATACATCAGTAGGGCCTGAAAGCCTTTTAACAATTTATTACATAGACCCATTATCTCTTAAAGATTTTAGATGCAGAGCATCTCATTAACCTGAAAAGAAGTTCACTCACTCACTTATTAACATAGCCACAGTTAGATAAATTGGATTAGTTAGTCAATCTCTGGGGGAGGGAAACAGAAATTTAAAAAAATATATTGCAGGCTCTAAAGTTAAATGTGTTTAGCGAAGCTGTCAAGGCATGAAAATAAAAACAGAAATGTTGAAAATCATCTAACAATCTCAAGTGCAACTTTTTTAACTTGGTGTCTGCCCCCATACAAGTCTCCCTTGGATGGATCATACAATTTTTTCCTTCATACTAAAGAGTTTCTCTTTGCAACTGTTATGCCCTTGTAAGCCTCCTGTCTCCTGAACATGTGCAGAAAAAGGCCATGTGTCCAATGGAGACCTCTTTCAAAAAAAAAAGTCACTGGGAGCTTAGGTAGTGTGCTGAGCGCTAGAAGGAGATGCTCAGTAGTGCTCAGTAACGCTACGCAATAAGAAATTCACAACAAAAGAAATATTCCTGCTTCTCTTTATTCACGAAGTGATAATACTAATACAAAATGTCAAATGGTACTCTGGCATCAAAACTATTTATTGAGTCATTTTCATTTGTTTATTTTTGTTTCTGCTCTCTACTTTGAATATGTAGATCTGGCTTTCATATCATCTCTGGCCATGGCATCAGTTATTCTTGGCAACATCTGTCTCAAATAGTGAAATACGTCACCTTCTTTGTTCATTGCTTTCACAGAATTTTTCATCAATCCGAGTTTTATATGAAGAGGAGGCAGAAATATCTTTGTTGGGTCGACAAGTGGTTTATGCGCCACACTTTTCTGTCCTGGAACGAAATGCTTACAGAGCGGCCAGTTCTTTTTAATGCAATGTTGGGGATGAGGCAACAGCTCATCCCCAACCTGAAGGGAGTAATCCACCATTTTCCGGTAGAGAACCATGGCCTCAGTCTTGAAGGTGCTGATTCTCATCCTGGCCATTTCACACTCAGCTGCAAACTGCCCCAGTGCGCGCTGGAGGTTGCGTTCTGATGAAGCCAACAAAACCACATCATCTGCGAAGAGCAGAGATGCAATTCTGAGGTTCCCAAAACGGACACACTCCTCACCTTGGCTGCGCCTTGAGATCCTGGGTGGGTGGGGTATTCAATATATTTCTTATTTTTAGTAGAGAAGCCAGATACATTGGTCAGACAGAAGTAACAGTCCATCTCGTGATCCTTCTGTTCTTGCCATATCATTGGGACTGCAAATGGTATTGATTTCTGAGTACCTCTGAGCCAAGCTCTCAGGTTGACTGCATATGTTGCACAACAAATGTGAGGAGCCCAGGGTTTCTCTTGGTCACCAATTTTACATCTGGAGTACGGCTTTCTTATTGAGTGCAGTCATGGTGCGTCTTTGACCCTAAAGTGTATACTTGTCACAGATTTAACAGAATGTATCACAACTGTTGCAACACTGAAGAGTTGATTGATGAAACGTTTCTGTCAATAAACGTTGTGTCCAGATGAACTGAATCAACTTTCTTTGGTCAAGTACTATTTCCGCATATTTTGGTCTGCCAGAAGCATTCCATAGGGCTGAAAACTTTGCCATGGATTACTGATTCAGCCAGGAGAGAGTTGAATTGTCTTTAATTGCCCTTTTGGCATCAGTGGTTGAAACTAAACACAGTGTGTGAGTGGAACACCTGACGTGAGGTGGTAGAATGATAGCACACTCTGACAATTCTTCTTCCTCTGGATCTATAATTACAAATGAGAGATACTGTTCCTGCTAATCTCTCATTCTGTTCCTCCTAAATCACTGATATTAAACTGTCGAAATGTGCTTGAGAAGTTTGATGCAGCCACAATAGTGTCAGTTGTTAGTCCATATTCTGAATGGATTTCCTCCAGTAGTTCTGCAATGCGATTGTAGGTATGTGGACTGGGAAAATGTCTGCAAGCAAGATCAGCCGATTCACATTCTAGTGTGTCCGTTTGTCTCAAATGAACAGTGACTCCCATATAACTTGATTTTTCTTAGTTGACCAGATACCTGCAGTGGTGCAAACATGTTGTATGCACTCAAGTCTCTTCTTCAAATTTGCTGTTTTTGTCACGTATCTGGAAGACCCAAAAGCAGACAGGACAACCAGGTAAGGAAGAAATCAAGTTTTTATAGAAGTAGCAGATCCCAGGAGTAGAGCAGGAGTTGGCTCAGTGGCAGGGAGACTGGCAGGCTGAAGTCCCGGCGAGCAGAGAGCAAAAAATCAGACAGGCAGGCAAAAATGTAAAAACTATGAACATCAGAGAATGCAGGCTAGGACTGGGACTGGACGTGCAATAACCTTTAGGCAACAACCTATGAATGGCTACATTCCAGCAAAGACTGGTCCACAGTGGAGGCTTCTTAAAGGTGAGGGTGATTGCTTGATGGCCAGCAGGTGTGTTGATTGAAACCATGGACAGGTGTGCCAGAGTGAAGGAGGAGGAGGAGGAGGAGGAGGAGTGAGCAGGCGTCAAGGGAGAGGGGTTTTGTGACAGTTTTATTATTAAAGTTTTCGTTGATTCTTATCCCAAGTATCCTCCTGGACATAACTTTAGCACCTTGGCAGGGTCCCTGTACCATGTACAGGGACTTTGCCTGACAAATTCTTTACGCTCAACAGTGGCCAACGGGTACATGCCTTAAGTGAAAAAGGATGTGACTAGAGTCAATTTTATTTTGTGTCACTGGGCCACATTCAAAGGGAGTAGTTTGCTTGTATGAGGTTCTGTCCCCCACCCCACCCCCCGGCAAATTCCATTTTGTGGTCTTCAAATTCCTTTTTTTTGTTAGGGTGCCTTCGTTTCAAGTGGGTTTTAAAATTGGAAGTTGCTGCAAGAGAGCCAAATATTATGACCTTTTTGTTATTGCACAGCTGACACTCAGCCTCTATCGTTCCGTTTGGGATCTGCTTCTCTGTTTTGAAGTATTTCCTATCGTTGCACATTTGAGCACTGGCGTGGCTTCTTAGTGTGGCTTCTTCTTCTGCAGATGTGGCAGATGATGGGCCAGCCTGGCCAGGCTCTGATGGTTCATTGCCACTCATCCCCTGAGATGACTGACTTTTACCTAAAAAAACATATATAAACATACCATTACATTGAATAGTTGACCAGTTGTAAATTAAAACCAACAGCATTAAAAAAACAAACAAACCCTACAAACTCACATAATAGACACTAAAACACTGTCATTTATGTGTTACTTAAGCTTTATCCAGGAATGGAGTCAAATAAATTTGAATTGTATTAACTCTATAATCCATATTGTAAAATGTTTTGTACAAAAAGATCAACAACATTTGGCTTTAGAGTAAATATCCGAATGAAACATTTTTAATTGATACATGACTTGCTTTGTTAAAATCTGTGTTTTTTTATTTTTTCTTTCTTTATTTTTTTAATCTGAATATTAACCAGACCATCCCCTGGCATACCAAATACTGTAAAATATTATTCTCAAGCAGACTGCGCAAGCTATTAAGAATGGCCACTATAAAATGTCTAAATGTATCCATACTAGAAATTAATTTTGTTCTGCGTTACAGAAGCTGCTAACAATTAATCTCGCTAATGACGCTTTCCTTAATATGATTAACCACGAGGCGCCACTGTTCCAGGCTGCTTGAGTTTATCTGTGACATTAGCTGGTATGCTAACGTTACTAGCTAGTAAATATATTTGCCAGTTCGGGAGCACGTTTGCTAATTGCTCTTTTCTTCTGTTGTATTTTAGGGTCATTAAGAAAAGTTTGATTTAGCATGCAATATCTGATCATATATTGATTACATACCTTTATCGTAGAGGAAATTTGCACCAAACACCAAAGCAGCTCTTTCCGCATGCTACTGGTCAAAAGGAACACAAATGAAATACGGTAATTCACAATGAATGCGTTGCTCGACCCGACAGGACATGTCACGTGACTGACTTGCATTTAGCCAAAGACTGATTAGCTAATTATTATTGTTTTTTAAATAATGTATTTTAAGTATTTCGAATCCACAACTACAAGCTCTTAATGCATGTTGTGACAAATTACATCTTTTTTTCAGTCCAGCAAAACACAAATTACAAAATACTTAAAGTAATTGAATATGTATATTTTAAATACATTTAACTAAAATACTGCCCATCTGTTGCTCTAACAGCAAAATCCCAACCACCCCTTGTGACAAACCATGACTTGGGAATAACCAGCAGGGCTCCATCTGCAGATCTAGTCAGGAGGGCGCATACCAGGTCAATAAATCAGAGATGTATGCAGGAGCAAGACAGTTTACGGCCTTAAAAGTGAGCAATAAATTCTTTAAATCAATTCGAAATATAACAGGGAGCCAGTGTAGTGAGAGAAGCACAGGGGTGATATGATCATGCCAATTTGTCCCAGTAATGAGTCAAGCAGGAGTGTGTTGTGCCAACTGGAGATGGAGGAGGGAGCCCTGGCTGATACCTGGGTAAAGTGCATCGTAAATGAAGCCAAGAATAGATAAAACATATAAAACTTTTTGTAGATCAGTAATTCGTAAAAATTACCTAATTTTAGAGATTATCTTGAGCTGGAAGAAACATGACTGAACAATATTTTTGACTCAAGAGTTTAGCATCAAATGTTACCCCTAGATTCCTAGCAGCCTGCTTGATCAGAATCAGATTCACGTTTATTGGACATGTAGGTTTGCACATACATGGGATTTGACTCCGGTTTCACAGCTATCTCAGTGTACTTAACATAGAATAACAACACTACAAGATTTGAAGATTTAGTTTATTGTCATTTCATTATGTACCTGTGTACATGGACCCTTTAGTTGACTGGTTAACATTGTTGCCTGTGGTGCGGGAGACCTGGTTGTGTGTCCCGACTGCGGCGGTTCCTGGCTGCCCCCTGAATTTGCTACATTGGTGTCAGAAGTGGGATGGTGCGACCGTGAGGCCATCGGAAGCGTGTGTGCCCAGAGGCGTGAGGGAGCTGGTATGCTGAAGCACGGGGACACGCTTCCCAAAGTAGGGGGGTACTGTAACGACCACGAATGACTAGACTTGCTAGCCCTTGGCTAACGGGTCGGGCTCTTTAATAGACAGGATAACGTAGTCGCCCATGGTGCAGGAGACCTGGGTTCACGTCCCAGCTGCAGCGGTTCCCAGCTGCCCCTGGATCTGCTACATTTGAATGACCAAGGCCGTCATTTCGACAGTTTTGGATTTTCAAAGTTTAATAACTTTGTGAAAAAAAAGATAGAGACCCGCCGCTCCCTGAATGCTCCTAAAATTGCATATATTTCCATTAAAATGAGTTTTAGATCAATTGCACAAAAAAAGTTAATGTAAGATCTCCCTAAAACAACCATGAGCCGGCTCATAATTTACACATGATTGTGCGCGTCGTGTCACTATTTATGACGTGTGTTGGTCGCATCATTTCCTTCACGGAGTTCATTGCTCTGTCCTAGAAACAAACTAGTGTTCTCCAGTGCAGAGTAATAGTCTAAACTTGATTTTTGATTATTACTAACTTGTCTGGTTACAGACGTCGTTTCAGATGCACCATGACTACCACCGAGGCGTTGCAGTATTTACAGGCCGTTGGACAGTGGCGATTTTAAATTGTTTGAAAAATAGCATTAAAGTTGTTAAAATTGTAATTTTGGTGTCAGGCATTTCTTAACAGACATACTACCATATGCAATACATTAATATCTCACTTGGGTATTTATCTTGACAGAATATAGTTTAAAAACCGTGGGCTGTCATTTTGATGGCCCATGGTCATTCTGGTAGTTTTTAAGTTCCAGTTATTGTTTGGGACTGGTTCAATAGTTATTTTCAGTTCTTTTTTTCTTTTTTTTTACATTTCACGTTTTATAGGCCTTGTTATGTTTGCAATATATGTTTTCCATTTTGTTTCTCAGGTAATATTTTCACTTTCTCAATTTTGCTATTCAAGTTCGACCATGTCTTTCTGAAGTTTTAATTGTTTGAAAATAGTATTATAGTTGTTAAAATTTTAATTTAGGTGTCAGTCGTTTCCTAACAGACATACTAACCTATTCAATTCATTAATATCTAAATTGGGTATTTATCTTGACAGAATACAGTTTAAAAACCAAGGTCATTTTGACGGCCCATGGTCGTTTTAGGTAGGAGTGAAATCCCGATCGTTCTAGTATTAAAAAAAGGCCGTTTCTCCCAGCAGTGCAACAGAAAAGATGAAAATATATATATAAAATTTTCCTAAAAACGATGCCACTAAAAACATATAAAAACAGTGAACAAAACAGAAAAGCACAAACAACACCACAGCCCATTCAAGTGTAACACAGTTCATTAAAGTACAATTTCAGTTCTATAGACGCCTTATCGCGTGACGTAAAAGCTGTCTTGTAAACAAGATGTGCGCACAGAATGTGTGGCAAAACATGGCCGAAAAAAAACGTGAGTATACCTATGAAACTCACAGATGAATGTGTATAAAACTTAAAATTAAACGGAGAAAAGTTGGAAATTTGAGAAAATGGAAATCTCAGAATACTGTATTGAATTCAGGCGCAGCCGGGAACCGCCACAGCCAGGACGCGAACCCGGGTGTCTACGTTAACCAGTCGACTAAAGCGTCAGACCCGTTAGTCAACTGACTAGCGAGTCTACTCACTCATGTTCGTTACACTAACCCCCTCCTTCGGGAAGCACATTCCCACGCTTCAGCATACCAGCTCCCTCACACCTCTGGGCGCACGCGCTTCTGATGGCCTCATGGTTTCACAATTCCACTTCTGACACCAATGTAGCGAATTCGGGGGGCAGCGGGGAACCGCTGCCGCAGCCGGGACGCAAGCCTGAGTCTCCCACACCATGAGCGACGACGTTAACTAGTGGACCAAAGGGTCTGGCTAGCGAGTCTACTCATTCATGATTGTTACAATATGTTGAAGGTCGACGCAAGGAAGCCAGAAAGCATTATGAGTCAAAATTTACGCTAAGCACTGCAGAAAAACTTCCTGATCTGTTTATGCTGGCTGAAGCTCAGTGGACAAGTGATATCATAAAGTTGCCAAACATCGGCTGGAGGGACGTGACTGAATGCCTTACAGACACACAAAGTATATTTACGAAAGAATCAATGAAGGCATACAAGTCTTTAGAAGCATAGGATTACTTTGTTGGTGGGCATGTCTAAGACTGCTTTTACCATCCATTGTCGAAGGAAAACAAGCTTTACTTCCTCAAATCAAAGGTAAGCCCACTTAGTTTAATTGACCCTTCGCTAAGCCCTGCCCTAGAAGAGCCACTGTCCAATCCTACGTTAGTAACCGTTACTAAGCAGGGGAGGCCTGGCAAGCTATCAAGGAAATGCCGAAGCGGTGCGCTTACGGTACCTGCAAATCAGACAGCAGATATCCTAAAAGTTTGGAGGGTGGGGTCGTATTTTGGGCTTTTCCTAAGCCTACAACACAAGAGGAAAAATGTCGAATGTGGACCAAACAGTGTGGAAGACCTCACTCACAGCTGAATCCACCGAGGATTAACAAAAACACATTTGTTTGCGCCAAGGTAAGCTTGCTAACGTTAGCTAGCCTAACTAGCTAGGTTAGCTATCTAGTACTAACAATGCTCGTTACATTTTAGTCCGGTTCCACCAAACTTTATACCTAACTTTGTATGTTACGAGTTTATCCCCTTGTCCTTAACGTGAATAGTTAAGATGTGGGGTGCCTGGGTCTTATATTGGGACCTGTAGGCTTTGGCCTCGATTTTAATTTCCCCTTCATTCACACGCTGACAAATTATATCATGGATGTAGCTTTCAAATACATATTGCAAGCCTTTCTGTCTTCTTCTCTCTGATATCTCCTTGCTTTTCCAGAAATTGGATGTCAATTCACCTGGAATATCTGTCACTGACATGACAGTAAACGCCATGTTTAAATTTCGCAGACGGACGATAGCTTGCCAAGGCGTAGCAACAGTAACCAAGGGGGGCGGGACATCGTGAAGGGTGAATTGTCTGTACAGTTGAATTGTTTGCATTCAAAAAAAGTTGAATTGTTTGTACGGTTATGAGATCGAGGCTGGAGTCAAATTATGACCTCAGACAGCATAACACAAGAAAGCTGATGGAATCGTTGTCAAAGTTGAGGCATTAACAACTCAAACTTTGGTTTGGCAGTTGCTCTACTAGGACAATATCACATTTAGAGTCGTTACTTACGTATGTTCTATCACAATACTTACTTGTGTAAGAAAAGGTTACATACCAGATATGAAATGTTCCCCGCAAATTTTCACGTTTGATATTTGCTCTTCTGACCACGTCCTCCAGTGTTCCTGAAAGATCGCATGAATCCAACTTGTCGTCTTCATTTTTCAATTGGAGTTTTCCCTTTTAGCATGCGATAAAAATGCAGATGCTTGTTTTTACCATCTTTATGATTTGTACAACTGACAGCACAACTGTGAGGTATTTTGTTTCGTTTTAAATCAATTTCTCCATTATGATCTATTTGAAATGAAGTAGTAATGTTTACAAACACAAGACTAACAGGAAAGCAAGCAGGGATGTCTCATAACACCAACAGAGCTGAGATAAAATGGTAAAAGACTAGTAAAACCGCTCAGATCAATAGGTTAAAATGTAAAAATAAATAAATAAACAATACCTTATGAAGCCGCTAACGATGCTAAATACAAGCCATTAGCTCCACTAGCTGAGGGAGGGGGCCGCACAGTTCCAGCACTACAGAATCGGAGGCTTCAGTGCGATCAAGTCAGTGCAGGAGTCGATGACCTAATAAAATCCATAGAATAATAGAGGCAAACCATAACATCAATTAAAATAATGAAATGGTCCCAAAGAGTTGCTACAAGTTTTCTAAAGTTAAGAGAGCTCTTGCTAACTGCTATGTTACACAAAAGTGATCTGCAAAAAGTATTATGCTGTTGGCCATACTCATGTGATATAAGTTCACAGAAAATACCAAAATTTCACAGAAAATTAAATTTCATAATGTTTTTATAATATATCCTCTTTTTATAGTTACTTTAATCATGTCAGAAGATAGTACTGTGTGTTGCGGTGAAGAGGGAGCTGAGCCGGAAGGCAATGCTTTTAATTTACCAGTCAATCTTCATTCTAACCCTTACCTATGGTCATGAGCTTAGGGTAGTGACCGAAAGGCAAAGTCGCGGATACAAGCGGCTGAAATGAGTTTCCTCCGTAGGGTGTCTGGGCTCAGCCTTAGAGATAGGGTGAGGAGTTAAGACATGCGGAGGGAGCTCGGAGTAAACCTGCTGCTCCTTCGCGTCGAAAGGAGCCTGTTGAGGTGGTTCAGGCATCTGATTAGGATGCCTCCTGGGCGCCTTCCTTTGGAGGTTTTCTGGGTACGTCCAACTGGGAGGAGACCCTTGGGTAGACCCAGAACTCACTCGAGAGACTACATGTCCAATCTGGCCTGGGAATGCCTTGGGATCCCCCAGGAGGAGCTGGAGGGCTTTGCTGGGGAGAGGGGACGTCTGGAGTGCCCTACTTTACTTGCTGCCACTGCGACCCGAACCCAAAGAAGCAGCTGATGATGAGATGAGATGATGAGAATGTAATATTTTGAAAAAAAAATGCTGTTCTGTGTCCAACAAGAGTAAATATTGTTAAAGTTAAAATTATCTTCCAAATATGTGACGGCTATCCATGTCACAGCCAAATAACTTTGAATTTCCCTTGAGATGAGTCTACATTAGAATTGACCCTTGGCCAATTCAATTGTATATACATGATTAACAATGCCTTCAAACATCTATGTTTACCTCTTCCAGCCAGGTGAGAGGTCATGTCACATAAGAACCTCTATCCTCACTTCTTTGTATCAGTCTACAGAGGTAATAAGCAGAATTTTGTGGAAGGGTGTAAAATGATTTCTTACAAGTTGGTAGGTTTTGACAGCACAGTAGATGCAACAAGCTTCTCCTGGATCGCCTCTCCATGATGGAGAAGCTTGCTTGTACTAATGATCCCAAGAGCTTTGCCATCCAGAGTTTGACTCCTGGCAGGGTCATCCAAGGGTGGATAGGTCAAGGGGGAGTTCCAGACAAAGAGCGATCCAATAAAGACCTCAACGGCAGACCTGGCAGAAATTGTCTCCAGGTCACAACGGCAGTGAAGGTGGATGAAGGCCGCAACAGAGGGTGGTCCCGAGTTGTCTTGGTTCTTATGCCATTGGACTGGCCACCCCCTGCCAAGGACCGTGTGGTGGCTGCAGGTGCATCAGCCACTCCATGTAAAAAGCTGTCATGTGCAGGCATCCTCCCATTATGTGGCTCCAGGATTGGCCTCTACACCCACTTGAGAACCCAGAGTGACCAAGAGGGAGGACGGTCATACTCGACCATGAGTGACTGCTGATGATGAGACTCAACAATTAGCAATTAGAAATCCTACCCAAAATTGTCTGACCAAACTAAAAACCATAACAATAAAGCTATTAGTCACAAAGTTGACCAAAATCTTATTTTACTACTCTGAATGGACTAGAGTTTATTGGCTATGATGGAAGATTTGCCCAAAGAACAATAGTGCAGTTATTCATCAATCTTGGAAGCACTACTTCTGAAAAAAGGCAAACGGGTGCACACCTGAGTTATCAAAAAGGCATGTGAGAATCATGGTACATGACTCCATACCATAATAAGCAAAAAAAAAAACACCCATAAGCAATATATCTGACAAAAATCATTAACAGCTCATCAACCATTTACCACCCTTAATGTGGAGCATCGTACTGGACACATTATATATGAAGGTAGCCTTTCAACATCAGAAATTGAGAGCCCTCTGAGGAAAGAAGAAACCACAAAAAGTGCCAAAAATGAACAAATCCTCGAGGAAATACCTTAGACCTTAGATTTGGGTAACAGTTTATGCTCCAGCTGTAAAATGACCAAAGGCATAAAGCCAAATCAACATTGGAATGGAATCAGAACAAAAATTCAAAGACCTTGAAAGGCTCAGCCAAACCCCAGATTTGAATCCTGTGAAAAATCTGCAGAATGACTTAAAAATAACTTTTCAGACACTCCCCAGCCAACCTGACCAGGCTTGAGCAAAAAAGAGTCGGAAAATGTCCCAGTAACCAGTTTAGCCAAGCTGAAACAGATGTATCCGAAAAGATTCAAAGTTGTAATAATTAACAAAAGGCTTTCTACAAAGTATTACTAAATGGGCCAAACATGAATTTTCCTGTATTTAATTTTTAATACATTTGAAAAAATTCCAAACATATTTGTATACTGTAAACTGCGGGTAAACTATGTAGAATATTGGGTAGTGTGTATCTATTAAAAATGAAAAATCAATATGGGCCTTTTTGAATCAAGACTGCAAAATAAAAATTATGAGAGGTCAAAATCTATTTGTGACTAACTGAACATGTTTGCAAGGCTTAATCATGTGTGCCAAATCAACCAGTTATCAAAATTATACACCATAGAAAGAGTTTGTGTGTGTGTATGTGTATATATATATATATATACACTACCGTTCAAAAGTTTGGGATCACCCAAACAATTTTGTGTTTTCCATGAAAAGTCACACTTATTCACCACCATATGTTGTGAAATGAATAGAAAATAGAGTCAAGACATTGACAAGGTTAGAAATAATGATTTGTATTTGAAATAAGATTTTTTTTACATCA
Source organism: Lampris incognitus (assembly GCF_029633865.1). NCBI lineage: Eukaryota > Metazoa > Chordata > Actinopteri > Lampriformes > Lampridae > Lampris > Lampris incognitus. Next base: position 22,692,318 of record NC_079222.1, read on the forward strand.
AACTTTGCTTTCGTCAAAGAATCCTCCATTTGCAGCAATTACAGCATTGCAGACCTTTGGCATTCTAGCTGTTAATTTGTTGAGGTAATCTGGAAAAATTGCACCCCACGCTTCCAGAAGCAGCTCCCACAAGTTGGATTGGTTGGATGGGCACTTCTTTGAGCAGATTGAGTTTCTGGAGCATCACATTTGTGGGGTCAATTAAACGCTCAAAATGGCCAGAAAAAGAGAACTTTCATCTGAAACTCGACAGTCTATTCTTGTTCTTAGAAATGAAGGCTATTCCATGCGAGAAATTGCTAAGAAATTGAAGATTTCTTACACTGGTGTGTACTACTCCCTTCAGAGGACAGCACAAACAGGCTCTAACCAGAGTAGAAAAAGAAGTGGGAGGCCGCGTTGCACAACTGAGCAAGAAGATAAGTACATTAGAGTCTCTAGTTTGAGAAACAGACGCCTCACAGGTCCCCAACTGGCATCTTCATTAAATAGTACCTGTTAGAGCCTGTTTGTGCTGTCCTCTGAAGGGAGTAGTACACACCGGTGTAGGAAATCTTCAATTTCTTAGCAATTTCTCGCATGGAATAGCCTTCATTTCTAAGAACAAGAATAGACTGTCGAGTTTCAGATGAAAGTTCTCTTTTTCTGGCCATTTTGAGCGTTTAATTGACCCCACAAATGTGATGCTCCAGAAACTCAATCTGCTCAAAGAAGTGCCCATCCAACCAATCCAACTTGTGGGAGCTGCTTCTGGAAGCGTGGGGTGCAATTTCTCCAGATTACTTCAACAAATTAACAGCTAGAATGCCAAAGGTCTGCAATGCTGTAATTGCTGCAAATGGAGGATTCTTTGACGAAAGCAAAGTTTGATGTAAAAAAAATCTTATTTCAAATACAAATCATTATTTCTAACCTTGTCAATGTCTTGACTCTATTTTCTATTCATTTCACAACATATGGTGGTGAATAAGTGTGACTTTTCATGGAAAACACAAAATTGTTTGGGTGATCCCAAACTTTTGAACGGTAGTGTATATATATATATATATATATATATATATATATATATATATATATATATATATATATATATATATATATATGAGCCAGCTTGGCAGCTGATGAGTGCGTGACGCACAAAACAAGCTTGTACTGCTATGAATTAAAGTTTTTTTTCCTACATCTATCTTTATATATATATATATATATATATATATATATCAATACAGGAAAAAAAAGTGTTAATACATTGCAGTACAAGCCTGTTTCATGCGTAGCGCACTCATCAGCTGCTAAAGTGCTCAACACACGAAACGGGCCTGTACTGCAATGTGCACGACGCACAAAACAGGCCTGTACTGCAATGTATTAAAACTTTTCTTTCCTGTATCTGTATTGATATTCCGCTCATTAGTTGAGCACTTATAACACCATTGATGGTTTCAGAAAAAACGCTATATATGAACTATCTGGTCTTATTCACAAATCCAAATCATCTACCTGTCAGCTAGACCCCCTTCCTACTCATTTAGTAAAAGCCTGTCTACCTTTTCTATCCTCTTTAATAACTGATATCATACATTCCTCCCTTACCTCTGGTCTTGTTCCCTCATCTCTCAAAACAGCTGCAATAATTCCAATACTCAAGAAACCTGGTGCAGACCCCAACAATTTGAACAATTTCACCCAATCTCAAATTTACCATTTCTTTTTGAAACACTTGAAAGAACAGTCGCATATCAGGTACATGCTCACTTGAATAACAACAATCTGTTTGAACAATTCCCATCTGGTTTTCGCTCCATGCACAGTATGGAGACAGCCTTGGTGAAAATAACTAATGATCGTCTGATGGCAGCTGACTCTGGGTTCTTAACCATACTTATCCTCCTTGATCTGAGTGCAGCCTTTGACACCATCTCACACAACATCCTCCTAGAAAGATTAGCTTGCATTGGAATAACTGGCACCCCCCTTGACTGGTTTAGATCATATCTCTCTGGCCGCACTAAGTTTGTCCAAATTAAAAAATTTGAGATCTCAGTCCTTTCCTGTTACTACCGGTGTTCTCCAGGGCTCTGTATTGGGACCCCTCCTTTTTATTATTTACCTACTACCTCTTGGCCACATTTTCAGGAAATTTGGCATTCAATTTCACTGCTACACGTCTGACACCCAGCTTTATCTATCCACCAAACCTACCTCCGCTCTTCCTCCCACTTCCCTTTCTGACTGCTTACTAGAAATCGAATCCTGGTTTTCATACCACTTCCTCAAACTTAATAGTGATAAAACTGAGGTCCTCCTAGTTGGCACTAAATCTACTTTGGCCAAAACTGATAGTTTTTCTCGTACTATTGACAATTCTATAGTTCCCCCATCACCTCAGGTTAAGAGTCTGGGTGTCATCCTGGACAGCACATCATCTTTTGAAGCCCACATCAACAATGTTACTCAGTCTGCATACTTCCACCTGTGCAATATTAATCCTCTTCGGCCATCACTTATGCCTAAAAGCACTGCCATACTCACTCACACCTTGGTTACATCCTGTATTGACTACTGTCCTTCTATCCTCTTTGGTCTTCCCCTCAACTGTCTTCATAAACTTCAATTGGTCCAGAATTCAGCTGCCCATATCATTACCAGAACTCCTTCCATAGATCATATCACTCCTGTTCTTCAGCAACTCCATTGGCTCCCTGTTAAATACCATATTGACTTCAAGATCCTGCTCCTCACCTTTAAGGCCCTTAATAACTTAGCTCCTTCATATCTTTCTTAACTCCTTCATATCCACACGCCCTCCCATACTCTCAAGTCCTCTTCTGCTCTCCAACTCACTACACCATCGGCCCGCTTGGCTACCATGGGGACTAGAGCCTTCAGTCGTTTTGCCCCCGCCTATGGAACTCTCTCCCACAAAAAAATTCACAAAATTAACTCTCTTTCAACCTTCAAATCCCATCTCAAAACGTACCTTTTCAAACTGGCATATTCAGTCTGATCCACACTTCACTGAGTTTTGTGCAGATGTTGATTTTATACTTATCTGTTGTACTAACTTTTTATTGTCTACCCTGCTTTGTTTTGATTTTATGCTGTCTGATACAGTGCTGCTTGTTTTTTACTGTGTTCTGTAAGATGTCCTTGAGTGCTCTGAAAGGTGCCCACAAATAAAATGTATTATTGATATATATATATATATATATATATATATATATATATATATATATATATATATATATATATATATACACTACCGTTCAAAAATTTGGGATCACCCAAACAATTTTGTGTTTTCCATGAAAAGTCACACTTATTCACCAACATATGTTGTGAAATGAATAGAAAATAGAGTCAAGACATTGACAAGGTTAGAAATAATGATTTGTATTTGAAATAAGATTTTTTTTACATCAAACTTTGCTTTCGTCAAAGAATCCTCCATTTGCAGCAATTACAGCATTGCAGACCTTTGGCATTCTAGCTGTTAATTTGTTGAGGTAATCTGGAGAGATTGCACCCCACGCTTCCAGAAGCAGCTCCCACAAGTTGGATTGGTTGGATGGGCACTTCTTGCGTACCATACGGTCAAGCTGCTCCCACAACAGCTCAATGGGGTTCAGATCTGGTGACTGCGCTGGCCACTCCATTACCGATAGAATACCAGCTGCCTGCTTCTGCTCTAAATAGTTCTTGCACAATTTGGAGGTGTGTTTAGGGTCATTGTCCTGTTGTAGGATGAAATTGGCTCCAATCAAGCGCTGTCCACTGGGTATGGTATGGCGTTGCAAAATGGAGTGATAGCCTTCCTTATTCAGAATCCCTTTTACCCTGTACAAATCTCCAGCCTTACCAGCACCAAAGCAACCCCAGACCATCACATTACCTCCACCATGCTTAACAGATGGCGTCAGGCATTCTTCCAGCATCTTTTCATTTGTTCTGCGTCTCACAAACGTTCTTCTTTGTGATCCAAACACCTCAAACTTGGATTCATCCGTCCAAAACACTTTTTTCCAGTCTTCCTCTGTCCAATGTCTGTGTTCTTTTGCCCATCTTAATCTTTTTCTTTTATTGGTCAGTCTCAGATATGGCTTTTTCTTTGCCACTCTGCCCTGAAGCCCAGAATCCCGCAGCCGCCTCTTCACTGTAGATGTTGACACTGGTGTTTTGCGGGTACTATTTAATGAAGATGCCAGTTGGGGACCTGTGAGGCGTCTGTTTCTCAAACTAGAGACTCTAATGTACTTATCTTCTTGCTCAGTTGTGCAACGCGGCCTCCCACTTCTTTTTCTACTCTGGTTAGAGCCTGTTTGTGCTGTCCTCTGAAGGGAGTAGTACACACCGGTGTAGGAAATCTTCAATTTCTTAGCAATTTCTCGCATGGAATAGCCTTCATTTCTAAGAACAAGAATAGACTGTCGAGTTTCAGATGAAAGTTCTCTTTTTCTGGCCATTTTGAGCATTTAATTGACCCCACAAATGTGATGCTCCAGAAACTCAATCTGCTCAAAGGAAGGTCAGTTTTGTAGCTTCTGTAACGAGCTAAACTGTTTTCAGATGTGTGAACATGATTGCACAAGGGTTTTCTAATCATCAATTAGCCTTCTGAGCCAATGAGCAAACACATTGTACCATTAGAACACTGGAGTGATAGTTGCTTGAAATGGGCCTCTATACACCTATGTAGATATTGCACCAAAAACCAGACATTTGCAGCTAGAATAGTCATTTACCACATTAGCAATGTATAGAGTGTATTTCTTTAAAGTTAAGACTAGTTTAAAGTTATCTTCATTGAAAAGTACAGTGCTTTTCCTTCAAAAATATGGACATTTCAATGTGATCCCAAACTTTTGAACGGTAGTGTATATCAACACGGATACAGGAAAAAAGATTTTAATGCATAGCAGTACAGGCCTGTTTCGTGCGTCTCGCACCCATCAGCTGCTAATGTTTTTTTTTTCCACAAAGAATCATACTGTTACATTGCCCCTAATGTCGGTTGGACAGCGACCAATCAGATGTGGAAACATTCAAATTATAACAGCCAATTGGGTAAGTACTTATGATGCACAACAATCAATGGAGTGGTAGAAAACATTACAACCAATGAGACTGGCGTTTGTCTTGAAAAGCATTTAGGGGCCAGGGCACTGTTGAAATGGCGTGCATTAAATATATAACAAGGTAACATGTGAATTACATATTGGAGTGGTGTTGGGGCACAGTTGGGAGGACAGGTAGTTAAAAAACAATTTTTAAACCCATATTTAAAATAGCATATTTTTAAAAAAAAGCATAGGTAAGAAACCTAATAAATGTCACATGTGTATCATCTAATGGGGGGGGGGGGTAATAAAGACGTTTTACTTATAGTTACAAAGGAGATATTTTTTTCGGTGTCTACAACTGGTGGCCAATTCGTTTCTATTATTCAAGGTGGACATATCAGGTCTGCAAATAATAAAATATGTTTCTGCCAAGCACTGGTTACATCTTTTGCCCCCAACTGAATATGCACTACTCTTTGCAAGGATTTTTCAAGAGACAGAATAACTGATATTCTTGTTTACCAATGACCAAATGTGGCGGCTTGCATTTTTTGCATTTTTCGCGTGCTCATTTCTGAAGCTACTCATATGGGCGTTAAACCTAATTTTAAAATGGCCCTCTGTTAATCCCACGTAAGTGTCTACATTGTGGTTATCTTTTCTTGTCACTGATGCATGGTAGATGACTCCCTCTATCTTGCATTTTCCTAGACGACACAATGTCTTAACATGGCATTTGCAGTTGGAGGTGTTTGGTTGTGGTGAGGGGGTCTGTGCCTTGGCCATGATGCTTGTGTTGTGGGATGAAATAACCTGTTGGACATTTGGCATGCAGCTGTAGCTCATTTTGACCGTGTTTCTGTTGGATATTTTTCTCAATTGGTGGTCTGTGGTAAAGCACTCATCCAAAAGTTTCAAAAATTGTTTTCCAATATTAGAGGCCACGGTGTCGCTGTAGGGAGGATTATACCAGGTGATGTTCCGCCTTCTGTTGCACTTTTTTGGTTGTTGTTGCTGGCTGTCACTAATTGGTGGTGGATTGTACTTAAGTCTGAAATCATATCCATATGTTTGTAAGGCTTCCTGGTATGGGGGGGCTGCTTCGTTAAAGATGGCCTTGTTGGATGATAAACATGAGTCTTTTGTTTATGCTCACTGGGATATTTTTCAAAATGGAGGGCGGATGATTGCTTTCTCTGTGGATGTATTGTAGTGTATTGTTGGGCTTCATGTAAGGCCTGTATGTACCATTTCTTAGATCTCAAGAAATGTCGAGGAAGTCAATCTGTTTTTTGTTAGCCTCAATTGTAATTTTTAGTCCATTGTTTGCAAATATACTACACATTCTCTTTTTTTCTCTCGACTTCTCTTGCCGGTTTGTTGCAGACTGCCAGCCCGTCATCTCTATATAGCCAGATGTTGATGTCTAGGACCTGTAGTTGGGACAACAAGTACAAGCCCACTAGCTCACAGGTCTCTGCTCTGTCGAAGCTCCCAGTCGAAGTTGTAGACACCGAAAAAAAATCTCCTTTGTGACTATAAGTAAAACGTCTTTATTATTCTTCCCCCCCATTAGATGATACACATATGACATTTATTAGGTTTTTTACATGTTTTTTTTAAATATGCTATTTTTAGATATGTTATTTTAAATATGGATTTATGTTTTTAAATATGCTATTTTAAATATGGGTTTTTTAAATGTTTTTTTTTAACTACCTGTCCTCCCAACTGTGCCCCAACACCACCCCAATATATAATTCACATGTTACCTTGTTATATTTTTAATGCACGCCATTTCAACAGTGCCCTGGCCCCTAAATGCTTTTCAAGACAAACGCCAGTCTCATTGGTTGTAATGTTTTCTACCACTCCATTGATTGTTGTGCATCATAAGTACCTACCCCATTGGCTGTTATAATTTGAATGTTTCCCCATCTGATTGGTTGTTGTCCAACCGACATTAGGGGCATGATGCTGGGTAATGTAACTGTATGATTCTTTGTGAAAAAAACATTAGCAGTTGATGAGTGCGAGACGCACGAAAAAGGCCTGTACTGCTATGCATTAAAATCTTTTTTTTTCAGTATCCGTATTGATATATCCCGCTCAACATTAGTCGAGCACTCAACACCATTGACGGCTTCAGAAAAAAACGCTATACATATATATACACTACCGTTCAAAAGTTTGGGATCACCCAAACAATTTTGTGTTTTCCATGAAAAGTCACACTTATTCACCACCATATGTTGTGAAATGAATAGAAAATAGAGTCAAGACATTGACAAGGTTAGAAATAATGATTTGTATTTGAAATAAGATTTTTTTTACATCAAACTTTGCTTTCGTCAAAGAATCCTCCATTTGCAGCAATTACAGCATTGCAGACCTTTGGCATTCTAGCTGTTAATTTGTTGAAGTAATCTGGAGAAATTGCACCCCACGCTTCCAGAAGCAGCTCCCACAAGTTGGATTGGTTGGATGGGCACTTCTTTGAGCAGATTGAGTTTCTGGAGCATCACATTTGTGGGGTCAATTAAACGCTCAAAATGGCCAGAAAAAGAGAACTTTCATCTGAAACTCGACAGTCTATTCTTGTTCTTAGAAATGAAGGCTATTCCATGCGAGAAATTGCTAAGAAATTGAAGATTTCCTACACCGGTGTGTACTACTCCCTTCAGAGGACAGCACAAACAGGCTCTAACCAGAGTAGAAAAAGAAGTGGGAGGCCGCGTTGCACAACTGAGCAAGAAGATAAGTACATTAGAGTCTCTAGTTTGAGAAACAGACGCCTCACAGGTCCCCAACTGGCATCTTCATTAAATAGTACCTGTTAGAGCCTGTTTGTGCTGTCCTCTGAAGGGAGTAGTACACACCGGTGTAGGAAATCTTCAATTTCTTAGCAATTTCTCGCATGGAATAGCCTTCATTTCTAAGAACAAGAATAGACTGTCGAGTTTCAGATGAAAGTTCTCTTTTTCTGGCCATTTTGAGCGTTTAATTGACCCCACAAATGTGATGCTCCAGAAACTCAATCTGCTCAAAGAAGTGCCCATCCAACCAATCCAACTTGTGGGAGCTGCTTCTGGAAGCGTGGGGTGCAATTTCTCCAGATTACCTCAACAAATTAACAGCTAGAATGCCAAAGGTCTGCAATGCTGTAATTGCTGCAAATGGAGGATTCTTTGACGAAAGCAAAGTTTGATGTAAAAAAAATCTTATTTCAAATACAAATCATTATTTCTAACCTTGTCAATGTCTTGACTCTATTTTCTATTCATTTCACAACATATGGTGGTGAATAAGTGTGACTTTTCATGGAAAACACAAAATTGTTTGGGTGATCCCAAACTTTTGAACGGTAGTGTATACAAACCCCAATTCCAATGAAGTTGGGACGTTGTGTAAAACATGAATAAAAACACAATACAATGATTTGCAAATCCTTTTCGATCTATATTCAATTGAATACACTACAAAGACAAGATATTTAATGTTCAAACTGATTAACTTTATTGTTTTTTGCAAATATTCACTCATTTTGAATTTGATGCCTGCAACACGTTCCAAAAAAGCTGGGACAGAGGCAACAAAAGACTGAGAAAGTTGAGGAATGCTCAAAAAACACCTGTTTGGAACATTCCACAGGTAAACAGGTTAATTGGAAACAGGTGAATGTCATGATTGGGTATAAAAAGAGCATCCCCGAAAGGCTCAGTCGTTCACAAGCAAGGATGGGGCGAGGTTCACCACTTTGTGAACAACTGCGTGAGCAAATAGCCCAACAGTTTAAGAACAACGTTTCTCAATGTACAATTGCGAAGAATTTAGGGATTTCATCATCTACAGTCCATAATATCATCAAAAGATTCAGAGAATCCGGAGAAATCTCTGCACGTCAGCAGCAAGGCTGAAAACCAACACTGAATGCCCGTGACCTTCGATCCCTCAGGCGGCACTGCATTAAAAACCGACATCATTCTGTAAAGGATATTACCACGTGGGCTCAGGAACACTTCGGAAAACCGTCGTCAGTTAACACAGTTCGTCGCTACATCTACAAGTGCAAGTTAAAACTGTGCCATGCAAAGCGAAAGCCATATATCAACAACACCCAGAAACACCGCCGGCTTCTCTGGGCCTGAGCTCATCTGAGATGGCCTGACGCAAAGTGGAAAAGTGTGCTGTGGTCTGACGAGTCCACATTTCAAATTGTTTTTGGAAATCATGGACGTCGTGTCCTCCGGGCTAAAGAGGAAAAGGACCATCCAGATTGTTATCAGCACAAAGTTCAAAAGCCAGCATCCATGATGGTATGGGGGTGTGTTAGTGCCCATGGCATGGCTAGCTTGCACATCTGTGAAGGCACCATTAATGCTTAAAGGTACATACAGGTTTTGAGCAACATATGCTGCCATCCAAGCAATGTCTTTTTCAGGGACGTCCCTGCTTATTTCAGCAAGACAATGACAAGCCACATTCTGCACGTGTTAAAACAGCGTGGCTTCGTAGTAAAACAGTGAGGGTACTGGACTAGCCTGCCTGCAGTCCAGACCTGTCCCCCATTGAAAATGTGTGGCACATTATGAAGCGCAAAATACGACAATGGAGACCCCGGACTGTTGAGCAACTGTAGTCGTACATCTAGCAAGAATGGGAAAGAATTCCACCCACAAAGCTTCAACAATTAGTGTCCTCAGTTCCCAAACACTTATTGAGTGATGTTAAAAGGAAAGGTGATGTAACACAGTGATAAACATGCCCCTGTCCCAGCTTTTTTGGAACGTGTTGCAGGCATCAAATTCAAAATGAGTGAATAGTTGCAAAAAACAATAAAGTTTATCAGTTTGAACATTAAATGTCTTGTCTTTGTAGTGTATTCAATTGAATATAGGTCGAAAAGGATTTGCAAATCATCGTATTGTGTTTTTTATTTACGTTTTACACAATGTCCCAACTTCATTGGAATTGGGGTTTGTATATATATATATATATATATAGAAGGTCGTCTCCAGAAACATGCATTGCGAGTCGACAGAGGGGCGACTGCAATCCGGCCACACCACAGCCTCGTCACAAACAGCCCTGCTCACCGACCGAAGCCAGCTAACTGAAGGCCATGGCACCATGATTAAGCCTTGCAAAATTTTTCAGTTTCAATATTTGTTTTTGTTTGTTTTTTTAAATCAGAAAAAATAATGTGGATATGCATTTTATATTTTTGTGGATACCAAGTGTTGAGATAGTGTTGAATTTTTACAGAGTTTTAGACATGAGGCACAAGCAGGGTTTTGCTGACATTCTAGCCTTACAAAACACGTGAAAGCTGTTAGGACTATTAATCCATTGTAATTTACTTTGAAGTTGCTTTTACTATGCCGACTGTTTTAAAGGGGATTTAAATGGAAATGGGCCTTGGATTTCCTTTACAGTTTAAGGGATTAAAGGAGACATTTATGATTAAATCAGATACTCTCTTGCATTTGATTTGTTTGGGAGTTTATACACTGAGTAAAACATAGACGGTCCTCTTTTTTTATGCTAATCTAAGATTTTGGAGAATTTCATAGCTGCTGGTAACACTGTGAGTTTGCCACCAAATGAGGCTCTGAGCATAATTTTATCCACTGATTGAATAGCATCTGAAGACACAATGGCGTTTTTATTTATTTATTTTAAAATCTGAGGCATAATATGGTTGATTTTATCATCTCTTTTAGGCAAGGTAAAGCCTATGAGCACAATGTCATTTAATAATAATGACTATGTATATCACACCTTTCTAAACAACATTACAAGGTGCCTTACACAACAGGATAAAATAATGCACATAGTCAAGATAAAACAACAAAATACAATACAGATCCGCTTTACAGAACAAGGTAAAACACGGTTAGGATAAAGTCACAGAAGCCTAATTAAAACAAAGAGAATTAAGAGCCGATAAAACAAGGATTATGATGAAAACAATTACAATAAAGTGATGAAAGAAAAATATAAAAACATAAAGAATTACATTTTTTAAAATTATTAAAGTATAAGATATAAATAAATAAACAATCAAACAAATAAATAAACTGGGACACAATGGATTTACTATAAAAAAAAGTCTTCCTGTAGAAGTAAGTTTTAAGAAGTGATTTAAAAGAAGGCAGTGAGTTTGCTAGCCTAATTTCCTCAGGCAGGGAGTTCCAGAGCTGTGGGACTCTTACAGAACATGCCTCGTCACCTTTAGTAACAAGGCTGGCTGAGGGAACAGTTAAAAAGGACCTGCCTGAGGAGCGCAGGCAGTGACCAGGCCCATGGGTTGTGAGTAAATCAGTGATATATATGTAGGAGCGAGGCCATGCACGGCTTTAAAAATAATTAGTAAAAGTTTAAAATCAATCCTATACCTAACAGGTAGCCAGTGAAGCGTTGCAAGAATGGGAGTGATATGTTCATGTCTCTTGGAATTTGTTAACAGTCTGGCAGCTGAGTTTTAGACAAGCTGGAGGCGGGAGATGGACTTTTGACTGAGCCCTGAATACATGCAGTTACAATCATCCAGACGTGTTGAGATGAGTGCATGGATGACTTTTTAAAGGTCCGTTTGAGATTTTAAAAAAAATAATAACTCGTGTGATGTTCCGAATTTGGAGAAAGCAAGATTGCACTACCTTGGGGATTTGTGTCTGTGAATGTTCTCATTCATCCAGGTCATGGTTATCCAAAGGAGTTGAATCAAGCGCAACTGGACTTGGTATATATCCGTGAAGACGTTTCGCCTCTCATCCCAGAGGCTTCCTCAGTTCGTGCTTTTCTGACTAGACCAAGCTAGTCTGTGATTGGCGATTTGTGATTTGTGTGTCAAAAGAGCTTGGAGTCAAAAACACACCCAAACTGCAGGCAGAGTAACAGCCAAAATGCTCTAAATGGCTAACGCAGTCTCACAGACAGAACATTTGTATGAAACTTATTTGCAGGTCACAGAATCAGAATCAGAATCAACTTTATTGGCCAACTGTTCATGCACATGAGGAATTTGGCTCTCGTACACAGCAGCTTCAAGCACTTGCAGACATCACTCACACAGAAAAAAGAAAAAAGAAAAAGAAAAAAAAACCCAGAAGAAATAAATGGAACAACAGCAGGACATTGGAGGCAAGCATGTGTGCACAACAGGTATGTCGCTACTATACACATAGTTTTACATTGCTTATATACTGTATTGCCCATACACTATACCATACACCACAACAAAACTCCAAAACCCATCATGGCCACATACAATGCTATATCACAATTCAAGTCAAGTCAAATCAGTTTTATTTGTATAGCCCAATATCACAAATTACAAATTTGCCTCAAGGGGCTTTAGAGCAACACAACATCCTGTCCTCAGACCCTCGCATCGCATAAGGAACAAATCCCTAAATTAAAAAAAAAAAACCTTTAACAGGGAAGAAAAATAGGAAGAAACCTCAGGGAGAGCAACAGAGGACGGATCTCTCTCCCATGACGGACAAAGTGCAATGGATGTCTGTGAATGTTCTCATTCATCCAGGACATGGTTATCCAAAGGAATTGAATCAAATGCAACTGGACTTGGTATACATATATCCGTGAAGACATTTCGCCTCTCATCCAAGAGGCTTCATCAGTTCGTGCCTTTCTGACTAGACCAAGCTAGTCTGACTGGCTGGTGATGAAACTCAGATATTTATCCCCTTTGGAGTCGTTATCAGAGCTATTGATGTCCATGGCTCTTTGTGTTCCGATGTTAAGCAGCGACGGTCGTTGGGAGTGTTAGTTTCGACTTCGTTAGTGCTCCATTCAGTGGTCATGAGTCGTTGGAGCCGTTAGTGACCGACTGTTGTTCTTGGAGGCTAAGCTTCTTGAGTCTCCTGGGTACACACAAAAGAGCCATGCATATCTATGGCTCTGTTAGCGACGGGCGTTGGTAAACATCTGATCACAAAGAGCCACGCATATCAATAGCTCTGACAACGACTCCTAGAGGATAAATACTGAGTCTCATCACCAGCCAGTGAGACTAGCTTGGTCTAGTCAGAAAGGCACGAACTGAGGAAGCCTCTTGGATGAGAGGCGAAACGTCTTCACGGATTTATATCAAGTCCAGTTGCACTTGATTCAACTCCTTTGGATAACCATGACCTGGATGAATGAGAACATTCACAGACATACTGGGTAGAGATGAGCCACGCATATCAATACCTCTGATAACGATGGCCGTTGCTAAACGTCAGAACACAAAGAGCCATGGACATCAATAGCTCTGATACCAACTCCAAAGAGGATAAATATCTGAGTTTCATCCCCAGCCAGTCAGACTAGCTTGGTCTAGTCAGAAAGGCACGAACTGATGAAGCCTCTTGGATGCGAGGCGAAACGTCTTCACGGATATATACCAAGTACCAATGGCTGTACAAATCCTAATTTCAAAGAAGTTGGGATGTTGTGTAAAACGTGAATAAAAACACAATACAATGACTTGCAAATCCTTTTCGACCTATATTCAATTGAATACACTACAAAGACAAGATATTTAATGTTCAAACTGATTAACTTTATTGTTTTTTTGCAAATATTCACTCATTTTGAATTTGATGCTTGCAACACGTTCCAAAAAAGCTGGGACAGGGGCAACAAAAGACTGAGAAAGTTGAGGAATGCTCAAAAAACACCTGTTTGGAACATTCCACAGGTGAACAGGTTAATTGGAAACAGGTGAATGTCATGATTGGGTATAAAAGGAGCATCCCGAAAGGCTCAGTCGTTCACAAGCAAGGATGGGGCGAGGTTCACCACTTTGTGAACAACTGCGTGAGCAAATAGTCCAACAGTTTAAGAACAATGTTTCTCAACGTACAATTGCAAGGAATTTAGGGATTTCATCATCTACAGTCTATAATATCATCAAAAGATTCAGAGAATCCGGAGAAATCTCTGCACGTCAGCAGCAAGGCTGAAAACCAACATTGAATGCCCGTGACCTTTGATCCCTCAGGTGGCACTGCATTAAAAACCGACATCGTTCTGTAAAGGATATTACCACGTGGGCTCAGGAACACTTTGGAAAACCATTGTCAGTTAACACAGTTCGTCACTACATCTACAAGTGCAAGTTAAAAGTCACAATGCAAAGCGAAAGCCATATATCAACAACACCCAGACACGCCACCGGCTTCTCTGGGCCCAAGCTCATCTGAGACGGACTGAAACAAAGTGGAAAAGTGTGCTGTGGTCTGACGAGTCCACATTTCAAATTGTTTTTGGAAATCATGGACGTCGTGTCCTCCGGGCTAAAGAGGAAAAGGACCATCCAGATTGTTATCAGCGCAAAGTTCAAAAGCCAGCATCTGTGATGGTATGGGGGTGTGTTAGTGCCAATGGTATGGCTAGCTTGCACATCTGTGAAGGCACCATTAATGCTGAAAGGTACATACAGGTTTTGCGCAACATATGCTGCCATCCAAGCAATGTCTTTTTCAGGGACGTCCCTGCTTATTTCAGCAAGACAATGCCAAGCCACATTCTGCACGTGTTACAACAGCGTGACTTCGTAGCAAAAGAGTGCGGGTACTAGACTGGCCTGCCTGCAGTCCAGACCTGTCTCCCATTGAAAATGTGTGGCGCATTATGAAGCGCAAAATACGACAACGGTGACCCCGGACTGTTGAGCAACTGAAGTTGTACATCAAGCAAGAATGGGAAAGAATTCCACCTACAAAGCTTCAACAATTAGTGTCCTCAGTTCCCAAACACTTATTGAGTGTTGTTAAAAGGAAAGGTGATGTAACACAGTGGTGAACATGCCCCTGTCCCAGCTTTTTTGGAACGTGTTGCAGGCATCAAATTCAAAATGAGTGAATATTTGCAAAAAACAATAAAGTTTATCAGTTTGAACATTAAATATCTTGTCTTTGTAGTGTATTCAATTGAATATAGGTCGAAAAGGATTTGCAAATCATTGTATTCTGTTTTTATTTACGTTTTACACAATGTCCCAACTTCATTGGAATTGGGGTTTGTACATTGGATGTGCCATGGATGTTGGATTACACTATATTATCTTATGCAGAGCTGGCCCAAGGCATAAGCGAACTAAGCAGTCGCAGGGGGCCCCCAAGAGCGCCTGAAATGTCAAACACGACAGGTTGCTAAATATATATATATATGTATATTTCTGTGTGTGTGATAGATCATATCAGCAGTAATCACAAAAAAATAAATATTTTGATATAATGTTGTTAACAGACAGACAAATTAATGTTACTGGTTTAATCATTTCCGCTGCCTATGTCAGAGCTGGGGTCAGGTTCATGCACATTATAACTGTAAGCAAGTACATTACATTACATTACAGTCATTTAGCCGACGCTTTTATCCAAGGCGATGTACAATAAGTGCACTTAACGTAGGAAATCAGGAGAACTACTAGTCATCAGAGGTCATAAGCGTATCTTCTCTCTAAACAAGCATCTAAGAGCAAAACCAGTAAAAGCTCGAGAAAGATTTTTTTTTTTTAAATGAGTGACTACAGTAAGTGCTATGAGCAAGTAACAGGGTACTAGTTCTTGAAGTACATCACGACAGTATGTCACCTAAAAGGGTTTATCCTTCTGGCGCAGAGAAGCGAAAGAGGAGGAAAGCAGAGGAGAACAAAACACAGCAGGATAAAGCTATGTTTCTACTACCAATTATGGCATGTTATCATGAATATTCACTAAAAATAACGTTAGTTAAATAGTTGCCTCAAATGAGCCAAGGTATGGTGAGCTAACGTCAGCTAGCATAGTTAGCTAGCTAGATGTAAGAGTAGTAAGTCATGACAATGGTATGATAACACAATCAGGTACGGACATAATATTGTCAGCAGTGGGAGGTGAAGCGGGGGGCAAATCAAATTCTACTTAGGGCCCCATAAAGCCTTGGGCCGGCGGATCTGATCTTATGTACCAGAAGTACACACTATATATTCACCTACCATCCACCTCACAACTACATACTATATTATACTAAACCTATGTTACAACCACAACAACAGCAATAATTTGTAATCTGTATAGAGTAGTTGTATATGTATAAATTGTACATTTGCACTGCGAAAACATTTGTATTGCACATCGTAAATAGGTAGATGAGACATCTTGACCAGAGGGGGCTATTTACAAAGTGTCATATTTACACAATAAGTGTCCATTCCTGCGCCATACTGATATGAGTTCGTGAGAGATATGACCTTGGGGAAAAACTTGCTGTATCTGGTGGTTTTAGCGCCCATTGCTCTGTAGCACTTGCCAGAGGGTACGAGCTCAAACAGACTTTGTCCTGGGTGTGTGTGTGCGTGTGTGTGTGTGGGCGGGTCTGTGCTGATTCTGCCCGCCCATTCCCAGGCTCTTGAGGTGTGCAAGTCCTTCAAGGAGGGCAGGGGAGCACCAAAGATTTTTTTCCGCTGTCATTACTGTTCACTGCATTCTGTTCCTATCCTGTTTTGTTGCTGCTCTTAGCTAGACTGTGATGGATGTGCACAGGACAGATTCAATGACCGCGGTGTAGAACTGGCTCAACAACTCTTGTGGTAGACCAAATTTCCTCAGCTGCCGCAGAAAGAACATCCTCTGCTGGGCTTTATTGAGGACGGAGTTGATGTTGGTCTCCCACTTCAGGTCTTTGGTGAGGAGTTCCCAGAATCTTGAAGGGCTGCACGGTTGACAAAGGGCTGTTGGATATTGTGAGGGGAAGCAGTGCTGAGGAATGTCCCCTTAAGTCCACTGACATATCCACGGTCTTGAGCATGTTCAGCTCCAAGTTGTTCTGACTAAACCAGAGTACCAGCTGTTCAAACTCCCACCGACATACAGACCCATCGCCATCCTGGATGAGTCCAATGACTGAGTCAAATTTCAGTAGTTTAACTGCTGGGTCCTATGAGGTGCAGACATTGGTATAGAGGGAGAAGAGCAGTGGGGAGAGGACACATCCCTGGGGAGCACCAGTGCTGACTATCTGTATACCAGAAGTGACTTCTCCCAGTCTCACCTGCTGTTTCCTGCCTGTCAGGAAGCTGGTGATCCACTGACAGAGGGCAGGGGATATAGTGAGCTGGGAGAGTCTGTAGGGGAGAATTTCTGGAATGATGGTGTTAAATGCCAAGCTGAAATCCTCAAACAGGATCCTTGCATATGTCGCTGGGCAGTCAAGGTGTTGCAGGTTGCAGTGCAGTCCCATGTCAGTGTGAAGATTGAAGCCAATTGGTCAGGACAGCTTTAAGACAGGATTATTTTCAGCCAGGCCTTTGTTTGCCTCAGCATGCGGAGGATTCTATAGTTTGCAACGTCTTGCAGGCCCCTCCACACTGATGCAGGGTCATTGGCTGAAAACCTGTTCATCAGTTTTTCAGTGCATCTTTTTTTAGCCACTCTGATCTCCTTTTCAGTGAATTTCTGGTCTGTTTGTAAGGGGCCCTATCCCCATTTCTGTAGGCATGCTGCTTGGCCTACTGAATTTGTTTTAGTTGGGCAAGGAACCATGGCTTGTTATTGTTGTATGTGCAGAAGGTCTTGGTAGCGACACATGTCTTAATAAAAGCTGATATAAGATGTCACAGTGTCAGTTAGTTCATCCAGGTTGCCAGTTACAGCTTCAAATACACTCCAATCGGTGCAGTCAAAACAGTCTTGCAGTTCCTGTTTTGCTTTGTGGTGAGGTCAGTGACTGGGTAGACAGCCGGCATTCACAAATCCAAATTGCATCCTTTTGTGCTCTTTAATGTTTTATAACAATCTGACCCTTCTTCATTCTTCCAACTGCCACATAATTGTAGCATATTGTGCCCCCCCCCCAGCTGAACTACATTAAATGAAAACCTAAACATAAATATTGTCAAAGTATATATGAAGTACTTTTTTCTTGTTTTATGTGGTTTTTGATAGCTGTGAAATGACTAAGTAACATTATTGCCTTTTCTTAGAGCTCCCAAACCATTTTGGATTTCATTGCGGTCACTGCAAACAACATTTATGAGAGCCATCCATCGATCTATTATCCAAACCGCTTATCCTGCTCTCAGGGTCGCGGGGACGCTGGAGCCTATCCCAGCAGTCATTGGGTGGCAGGTGGGGAGACACCCTGGACAGGCCGCCAGGCCATCACAGGGCCTTACATACAGTGCCTTGCAAAAGTATCCAACCCCCGTGACAGTCATTACTAATTTCTGGATTATAGAAGATATTCACACATCTGTTCCTGAACAATATTATCTTTGTGAACCCATAATCACTAACAGTATGTTCCCAAAGCCAAAATAAGTTATGTTTCGCCGACTTTTCATCAATAAATTAAAAACTAAAATATAGTGCCTGCATAAGTTTTCAACCCCTGTCACGCGGGGAGCAGGAAGAGAGGACCCACATGCAAACAGCAAAGACAGGCTGGGCTTGAACAAAGCTTTAATAAGGCAAACGAACTTCCATTACAGGAACAGTAGCTACAGTCAGCAAGGAAGACTTGAGACAAGGCATAAAGCATCCGGCAACCAAGAGTCAACATACATGTATATGTGTTTATGATGATCCGACAAAGCACCAGGGCAACCAGGGGGAATATATAACTTGCTGGAGAGTGAATCGGGGAAATGGGGGACAGGTGAGCAGGGCAGGGCAGAAGCAGGCTCGCAAATCAGGGAATGGGGAACAGGTGAGCAAAGCAGGGGCAATCAGGTAAATGGGACAATCATGGGGCAAGGCAGGGGCTGAAATCACAAGCCAAATCATGTAATTGGGGGCAGCTGAGCCTTAGTGACCCAGACCACAGAACCACGACAACCCCTTGTGCTCTGAAAGCTCCAAGTTTACACAAATGAAAAATTATCCCTAAAATAAACTCAGGTAAACACAATTGGACATAATTAATGTGCACCTGTTAGTAATTAAAGTAATGGTCTTGTTTATGGGTATAAAAAGCTTTCTGTGTAAAGTTCATTAGCTGGGCATGAACTCCATCAGAAAATGAAGACAAAGGAGCATGATACTGAAGTAAGAGACAAAGTCGTTAAAATGCAGAACACGGGAAAGGGATACAAAAAAAATATCCAAGTGTTTGGATGTCCCACGAAACACTGTTGGATCCATTGTCAGAGAGTGGAAGCTGTATCACACCACCCAGATACTTGGTAGGACAAGCCGTCCCTCGAAGCTAAGTGTCTAAGCAAGAGTTGGGCTGGTCAGGAAAGCCACAGAAGATCCTGTGATCACTTTGAAGGCGCTCCAGAGATCAGTGGCTGAAACTGGAGTAAATGTGCATGAGTCAACCATATCACGGGCTCTCCATAAATCTGGCCTGTAACAGAAGGTGGCAAGAAAGAAGCCGTTGCTCAAAACTATGCATATAAAAGCATGCTTGGAGTTTGCTACCAAGCATGAGATAGATCCAGTTAGGATGTGGGTAAAGGTTTTGTGGTCAGATGAGATGACAGTTGAGCTTTTTGGACAAAACTCAAAGCGTTTTGTGTGGCACAAACCTAACACTGCTCATTACTGCTGTCACATTATAGTCGAATATCGAATTTGCATAAAAACACGAGATTCGAACGTAAATGGGGAAATTCGAATTAAATAAATAAATGAATGAATGAATGAATACATTGATTGTACTTTAAAATTATTAATTAATCAATGTCAAAAATGCCGAAAGTAGGCTACGGCAAGAATTCCAGCTCTAATTACCCATAAGTCCATGGAGCGGAAACGTAGGCCTAGGCTGCAGCCAGAAACGAGAAAATGGAGGAATTTGGTGCAGCCGACAACGAGCCCGATGATCAGCATACCAGAAAGATCGTCACTCCAGAGAATCTTAGGAGTGCGATTTGGAAACACTTTGGTTTTTGGACTGTAAATGGAAAGACTGAAAACAAGGACAAGGTAATATGCAGACTATGTGAGCGTGAACTAGCATACCATAGTTCCACGACCAACCTACATGCAGTTCCATCATCCGGCCGAATACAAAGAACTGCAGGACCCTGCTGGTGCGTCTGCTGCTGCTAAACAACCCAGGCTGACAACGTTTTTCTCACCTTCGGCTGCTCTGTCCTCTACACGAAAAGAGGTGATCACTTCACAACTCACCAAATTCATATGTAAAGACATGCGGCCAATAAGCATCGTGGAAGGTGGAGGCTTTAAAGATTTTCTCCGTGAAATTTAGCCACGTTACACTATCCCGAGCAGAACCACAATAACTAAAAACACTGTGAAACTCTACGATACTACTCGTGAAAATGTACGCCAGATACTAAGCGATAAGGAAATGGCACTTACTACAGATGGGTGGACGTCTATAGCCACAGACGCTTATGTTACAGTTACAGCACACGTAATGTCAGAGGCATGGGAACTGAACGATTTTGTCCTACAAACGAAAGACTTGAGAAGTAGCCACACTGCAGAAAATGTCGCGGAGTGCATTTCTGGCACACTGAGGGATTTTCACATTCCCCGTGAATCGGTGATCGCAGTCACAACAGACAATGCACATAACTATGTGAATGCTGTGGAGAGGTACCTTGATACCGTTAGCATACCTTGCATGGCACATACAATCAATCTAGCTGTATGTAAAGGGCTAGACGTCAGAGCCATAGACACGACACTTAGCAGGCTAAAGAAAGCAGCCGCACATTTCGGCAGGTCACCTACCGACAGCTACCTATTGGAGGATAAACAGCGTTTGCTGGGCTTGAAAACGGATAAATTAATTAACGATTGCATCACGCGATGGAATAGTACATATGAAATGATCTGCAGGGCATCGGGAACAACAGGCAGCTGTTGCAGCTGTAATATTTGAGAAAAAATTGTCAAATCTCGAACTAACCACAACTGAATGGTCCATGGTCGAACAGATGCGTGAAATACTTAGACCGTTCAAGATGGCGACTGAGGCTTTGTCAACTAACAAATATCCCACAGCTTCTGCTGTACTGCCTTTACAGCATGTACTACTGTGTCAACTTGGCTCACCCATTCCTAATGCAATGCCCAGCTTGAGAGAAATGACCGCAAAGATCGACACAGATTTGAGGAAGCGTTATGACAAAAATAACGAAGCAACATTCATGTTATTGAATAAAGCAGCATACCTGGATCCCCGCTTTCATAGTTTAATGCATTTATCGGAGGAACAGAAGGACCAAGTGCACGCAAACATTAAAGAAGAAATGGCCGTGAGATTTGAAAGTGGGACGGATGAGCATTCGTTAAGCTCAGACACTCACGCACGAAAAACGGCCCTGACGGCAACGGGCGATCTGTTTGGAGAAACATACAAGGGAAGGGGTGAGACGAGAGACAACCAAGAAAATGTACTGCACCAAGAGATGTGGTCCTGCCGAAGAGAGACAACGACGCCAGCAGACAGCAATCCTCTTCTATGGTGGAAGACGCTGGGTAGCGCAAAATATCCCCACCTGGCGCAGCTTGCAAGAAAGTAGCTGAGTGTTCCCGGGACATCAGTGCGTTCTGAGCGAGTCTTTTCCACAGCTGGGAATACTGTTAACAAAAAGCGCTCCGCTCTAGCTGAGTGTTCCCGGGACATCAGTGCGTTCTGAGCGGGTCTTTTCCACAGCTGGGAATACTGTTAACAAAAAGCGCTCCGCTCTTGACACTAAACACGTTAACCAGTTGATATTCTTGGCGAATAATTTGTAGCCTCCCAGTCCAGTTAGGCCTATGTGTAGGCTATGTATAATCGTATTTACAAAGACCACATAACCCACTATTTTTTATTTTATTATTACTATTATTATTTATTTTAGTTATTTAGTTTGGTGGGCTTGCCTAGGCTACTTACAGGCCACGTTCTGTTAGTACGTTACATTGCCATGGCAGCGCTGAATGCAGCCCAATTGCCGTGAGGATTATTGACATTATTATTACTTTTTTGAGAAGCATACTCTGTGGTAAATGTTTTTGAAAATATGGCAACATTTGACTTCATAATTTGCATTAAACTTCACTAATTATTTCAACCGAAATATGTTGTCTGTCTGCTTGTCCCCTCTTGTGGATACAAATGGTAAAACGCATGATCAAAATAATTACTGGTCAATAAATTACGGGTTATTTTTAGTCTTGCCATTTTAAAGACCGTTTTTTACGTGGAAATTCGAATCCAAATTCGAATATGGGTACAATTCTGCCACGCATATCGAATATGTTTTTTTCTTTAAGTGACAGCCCTACTGCTCATGCCCTAAATAAACACCATCCCTACAGTGAAGCATGGCGGCAGCAGCATCATGCTAGGTTTTTGGGGGGTTTTTTTGTTTTGTTTTTTTTCATTTGCAGGCACTGGGAACATTGTTCAAATTAAGGGAAGAATGGACGGAGCTAAATACAGGGAAATATTGGAAGAAAACCTGTTGCAGTCTGCCATAAAACTGAAGCATGGGAGAAGGTTCACCTTCCAGCAGGACAATGATCCTAAGCACAAGGCTAAAGCAACGCAATGGCATGGCATGGCTCAGCAACAAAAAGGTGAATGTTTTGGAGTGGCCAAGTCAAAGTCCGGACCTCAACCCCACTGAAAATATGTGGCACAGACTGAAAATCACAGTCCAGAGGCACCATCCCACCAACCAGCAAGACCTGTACAAATTCTGCCAAAAAGAATGGGTAAAAGTTACTCCAGAAGAATGTGCAAAGCTTGTACATACTTACCCCAAGAGAATCATGGCTGTTATTGCAGCAAAAAAGTATTCTGATTCTGATTTTCTACAAAATATCGATATGTGAGGGTTGAATACTTATACAAGCTCTATATTTTAGGTTTTAATTTATTTAAAAAATGTCAGCGAAACATAACTTATTTTGGCTTTGGGAACATGCTGTTAGAGCTTATGGGTTCACAAAAATAATACTGTTTAGGAACAGATGTGTGAGTATCTTTTATAATCCAGAAATTAGTGATGACTGTGAAGGGGGATAAATACTTTTGCAAAGCACTGTAAATGCCTGAGGGAGATACAGGGTTCTTACACTTTTTCACCAATGATTTTCCATGAGTTCTCCATGACTTCTCCAAAACCTTTTACTGAATTTCCATGACCAAAAGAAATTATTTTATCTCAATGGGACCACCGAAAACTAAGTATCGTAACACTAAGTAAAAGTAGGTTTACATCTGAAATGTATGGTGCCTCTCTAAAACAAAAAAAACACCAGGCAGGCACACTTAGATAAATTTTCTTATATTTTAATTCCAACGGTTTAACATTTTTGTCAATGTCTCAAAAGATAAAAATGCCATCACATTTTCTGTCAGAGATAAACAGAGAAATAGTGCATTGGGGTAGGAATGCCAGTGCTAACTACTGATTACTCAGTAATCAGTACATGAGTTGTCAATATAAAAAAAAGACATAACATAAATAAATTAAATAAATCTTCCAAAATTAACTTCCACTCCTAAAACTAGAGATGGAATATGCAAAGTCTGGAACTCAATGTGTAGTCTTTAGTCTTTACTTCTGCTCCATCCCACCACCTCACATGTAAATCCATTTGTTTGGACTGCAAATGGTGGTTTAGGCTTTCGTCAAACAGCACTACATATGCCTTTTGTTGGGACACTTCTGACAGTAAGTCTTTTAAAGTGCCCAAAAGTACAGACATAGGCACACTTGTTCTCACCACAGGTAAATTTCGCTGCAATCTGGCTGTCCGGGAACATGGCGGCGAAAACACGGGTCATGTCCTCGGTTGACTTGAATGAGTAGTGTGAATTCATGATTTTTAGTGCCCACAGTATCTCCACTTTGAGGACTTCATTTTTTGCAGAAACGTCCAAAGTTGTCTGCTTTGTTGCCGTGGAAACTGTAGTAGTGTTGCTGGATGTCCTCACAGCGTCCGCGTTCATAAACTCACCTATGGGTATTGCGCTGCTAGCAACTACGGCTACAGTCTTGTGTTTTTCCCCTTCAAGTGGCTAACGAGCGCTGCCTCGCCCATATTCGAAATGTCAAATGTTTTACAGCACAGTTTGCATTTAGCACGTCTTGGGTCAGTGTCTTTTGCCAGCCATAATTGGTATTTACCCTTAAAAAGCCATGTATTATTGAAGCTGCACTTCCCTGGCATTTTGTTGAAATCGTCCGTCTGCTAGCAGAAGCAACTCCAGGCTAGTGGGCGTGCCTGCAGTTCCTAGGCGCTTGCACGCCACATGCCCAGTAACACAGACTGAGCCAGACTGAATAAACTTTTCACACCACCAACATATCACGACGGTCCGTGGCAATTTACTTGTTATTATGACACATTGATTTTGTTTGGATTAATTGATGAAAGTTGATGAAAGTCATGGAAATATATCTAATATTTCCATGACTTTTCCAAAACTTCTGAAAAAATATTATTTTCCATAACTTTTCCAGGGCCTGGAAATTGCATTTTAAAATTCCATGACTTTTCCAGGTTTTTCATGACCGTACGAACCCTGGAGATAGACAGGACAGAGCATAGCAGTATATGTACAATATAAAGTACAGTATATACAAAATGGTTGGATTTCTTTTACAATGTTAAGCATTCATTTGAATGACAGCCCCCAGAAAGAAGCTCTTTTTATATCTGGTTGTTTTGTTGTAGAGTGCTCTGTAACATCTACAAGAGGGTATGATTTGGAACAGGTTGTGACCAGTGTGTGATGGGTCTGCAGTGATGTAGGAGGAGACATCACACAGCTTCACACTGCAGAAGACTTCACACAGCTCCAGTGATCTGTTGAAGATCAGTGTGAATATGGGAGCCAGCTGGTCAGCACAGACTTTCAGACAGGAGGGTGACATGCCATCTGGGCCTGGGGCCTTCCTGGTCTTCTGTCTCTGGAAGAGGTGGCGTACATCCTCAAAGCAGACCCTGAGTGCGGGTGGGGGGTTGGTGTGGAGGGGAGAGGGGTTGGCAGGGGGTGCAGTTGGTTGTGTGTTGTGGCCGAGGAGGGTGAAGGGTGTGAAAGTGCGCTTATAAAACCGGCAATAAAACCCATTTAGATTGTCAGCCATCATTGGTTGCCTGAAGTGTGTGTGTGTGTGTGTGTGGGGGGGGGGGGTGGCCTCCTGTAGTTGGTAATGTCTTTCAAACCACTCCAGACTGATGCTGGGTCGTTGGCAGAAACACCGTTTTTCACCTTTTCAGAGAAGCACCTTTTTGGCATTCTGATCTCCTTTGTGAGTGTATTTCTGGCTTGGTTGTACCGGATCCTATCTCCACTCCTGTTGGCTTTCCTGTTTGGCCGGACAAAGCTGCCCGAGTTTTGCTGTGAACCAGGGGTTATTGTTGTTGAAGGTACAGAAAGTTTTGGTTGGCACACACATGTCTTCACAAAAGATGAAGTAAGATGTCACAGTGTCAGTATGTAAATGCAGCCTCAAAAACACTCCAATCAGTGCAGTCAAGGCAGGCCTGGAGTGCCAGTTTCGACTCATTGGTCTATTTCCTCAGTTTTAACCACAGGCTTTGTAGATTTTAGCCTCTGCCTATAGGTTGGAAGAAGATGAATCAGACAGTGATCAGACAGTTTCTCAGCTGCACAGAGGACAGAGTGATAGGCGTCCTTCAATATTGTGTAGCAATGATCCAGAGTTTTTTTTGTCCCTGGTGACATTTAACATGCTTTCTGTATTTTGGTAGTTCATGGCTGAGGCTTGCTCTGTTAAACTCTCCAAGGATAATGAGAACGGAGTCTGAATACTTGCACTCCTACTACTTTCGGCTGCTCCCATTAGGGGTCGCCACAGCGGATCATCTGTCTCCATTTCTTCCTGTCTTCTGCATCTTCCTCTGTCACACCATTCACCTGCATGTCTTCCCTCACCACATCCATAAACCTCCTCTTTGGCCTCCCTCTTTTCCTCTTCCCTGGCAGCTCCATATTCAGCATCCTTCTCCCAATATACCCAGCATCTCTCCTCCACACATGTCCAAGCCATCTCAGTCTTGCCTCTCTTGCTTTGTCTCCAAACCGTCCAACTTCAGCAGTCCCTCTAATAAAATCACTCCTAATCCTGTCCTTCTTCGTCACTCCCAATGAAAATCTTAGCAAATTCAAGTCTACCACCTCCAGCTCCACCTCCTGTCTTTTCGTCAGTGCCACTATCTCCAAACCATATAACATAGCTGGTCTCACAACCATCTTGTAAACCTTCCCTTTAACTCTTGCTGGTACCCTTCTGTCAAAAATCACTCCTGACACTCTTCTCCACCCACTCCAACCTGCCTGCACTCTCCTCATCATCTCTCTTCTGAACTCCCCGTTACTTTGGACAGTTGACCCTAAGTATTTAAACTCATATGCCTTCGTCACCTCCACTCCTTGCATCCTCATCATTCCACTGTCCTCCCTCTCATTCACGCATAGGTATTCCATCTTGCTCCTACTGACTTTCATTCCTCTTCTTTTCAGTGCATACCTCCACCTCTCCAGGCTCTCCTCAACCTGCACCCTACTCTCACTACAGATCACAATGTCATCTGTGAACGTCATAGTCCACGGAGACTCCTGCCTGATCTCGTCCGTCAACCTGTCCATCACCATTGCAAACAAGAAAGGGCTCAGAGCCAATCCTTGATGTAATCCCACCTCCACCTTGAACCCATCTGTCAATCCAACTGCCCACCTCACCATTGTCACACGTCCCTCATACATATCCTGCACCAGTCCTACATACTTCTCTGCAACTCCCAACTTCCTCATACAATACCACACCTCCTCTCTCAGCACCCTGTCGTATGCTTTCTCTAAACCCACAAAGACACAATGTAACCCCTTCTGGCCTTCCCTATACTTCTCAATCAACATTCTCAAAGCAAACATCACATCTGTGGTGCTCGTTCGTGGCATGAAACCATACTGCTGCTCGCTAATCATCACCTCTCCTCTTAACCTAGCTTCTATTACGCCATATTTGAAATTTCCTCAGCTAGGTGTTTTAACACGTTTTAACACAGGCCTGGGGGGGAGACACCAACCAGAATAAATGATGAAAATTCTCGCGATGAACAAAATGGTTTCTAGTCAACAAAAAAGGTCTCTATGTGAGGGATGCATGATTTCTTCAACACTGTGACATCTGTACACCCACCTTCGTTAATGTAGAAGCATATGCCGCAGCCCCGTTTTTTCCCATTAGCTCCGTTTCACGGTCCGCCCGGAGAAGTTGGAACTGCAGCACACGAAGTGTACTCTCCAGTATGTTTCAGTGAGGCACAGGGCGGCAGATCTGGAAACGTCTGAGTTTTTTTTCTCTTCATTTAGGAGTAGGAGTTTGTCCATTTTGTTGGCCAGAGAGCAGACATTCGCCAGGTGGATTAACGGAAGCGTGGTTCAGAATCCCTGCTGTCGCAGTTTAACAAAGCAAGCGAGTTCATTTATAAAGCACATTTTGTACACAGGCAATTCAGTATGTTTTACACAAATAAAAACAGAAAAGGCACAACCATATAAAATATCATTAAAAAAGAGTAAATAAAAACAAATAGGAACATCCTTCCCATCCATTATCTTAACTGCTTATCCTGCTCTCAGGGTCGCGAGTATGCTGGAGTGTATTCCAGCAGTCATTGGGCGGCAAGCGGAGAGACACCCTGGACAGGCCGCCAGGCCATCACAGGGCCGACACACACACACACACACACACACACACACACACACACACACACACACACACACACACACACACACACACACACACACACACACACACACACACATTCATTCCTAGGGACAATTTAGCAGAAACAAATTCCTCCACCCTTAGTTTTTCCCAATAGCGCCACAGGCAGAAGCCCAGCAGATGTAATCCGCTGTGTCTGGGGTGGGTTCGCTGAGCCAGTTTTCAGTGAAACAAAGGGCAACTGAATAAGCAAAGTAATTTTTCGTACAGTTGCCGAGAAGCAGCTCATCCATTTTGTTGGGCATGGAGCAGAGATTCTCCAGGTGAATCACTGGGAATGCAGATCAAAATCTCCGCTGTCACCAGTGCACCGGCCCGCTTCCCCCATCTGTGTCGCCTCCATGTCTCGCAGAGAGACGCTGTTCCTCCAACTAAGATCTAAAAAAAAAACAAAAAAAAAACGTTTTGGCGTTTGTGAAAACTGGTGAAAAACTATTTTGGGTTTAACTTCCTAATATTAAGCAGTTCTTCTCTAATGAAAGTAATTGGGTTTAAAAACCCGGACACAGAGAATTATATAAAAAAAAAGTAATAGAGAGTGCTGTACCGCGGCTGCCATCACCGGCGCTAGTTTGATAACGTAATCAATACATTGAATTTCATGAGTTGATGAATTAGTGTGTAACTGACGACTTCTGCTTAAATCTACTTTCCACTTTAACCCCGAGGTACAATGAACATGAATTATTACTCTTTACTGGCCTACCAGATCCTTAACCTGACCTTTACCACACCAAAACCATACCTAAATAATAATAATAATAATATTTATATCACGCTTTTCTAGACCCCCAAAGTGCTCCACATTGAAGGGGGTAACTCACTTCAACCACAACCAATGTGTAGCACCCACGTTATTATGAATCTCACGGCACATCTAGGCAAGACATGCCCCACGTAGCGTCCAGGCGCTAGGATACTAGGAAGACCCACCCCTACTCTGCCTCTGATTAGATAACCTTAACCCTAACTCCGCCCTAACCCTAACCTTAACCAACGCAAACAACAGAGGCAACGAGTACCGGCCAATCTGGCCAATCCTAGTGCTTGAATGCTAAACGGGGCGTGTCTTACCTAGAAGTGCCTTGGGATTCATAATAATGCGGCGCTCCCCCCGACTCGCTCGCCCATTCTCATCACTGATCGCAAGAAAAAGCACAAGTGACATTTTGTGATTAAAGCCAGTGTCAACCAACACCACAAGAGGGCGCCAGGAATACAACAAAACGTCTATAAAATTAAAGGTCACTACAACATTACTCGCTTGGGAACAAAAACACAACATTTTGATGAACTTCAATGTACCAACATGTAGGTACTTTTCACTCTCGCTACACTCGCATCAGCCAAACAAAGCAACCGAATTAAAGCTTTCGGAAGATGAAGAGAAGAAATTGAACAAGAAGAAAGTGAAACGTTGATTGGAGCACTGGAATCAAAGAAGAGGGGAGAGAAAAAACTGAAACAGAAAAAATGGACTGAAGTACTCAAAGTGAATGGCCAAACACTCACATTCAGGTTAGATACCAGTGCTGTTTGTTACGTATTACCTTTTACAAGCTTTTGACAGGTGGCCGGAAAGGATGCGCAACTATACGCCCATTTCACGCCGCGGCTGTCTTGGATTAAAAAAAAACCAAGCGGTGGGAATTTAGCCACGCCCCCTTCTTACTTCATTCGGCTCTTAAGCACGACGTCACGACGCGACGTCACGTGTGGGCGGAGTTATACTTCCGGTGCCTTGGGGAATCTCACTGCATTATTTTCCACTCAAAACAATATGTCTGAACCCGTAAATATATTTACATTAACGTCTTTTTTTAAAGACGAACCTCTCAGGGTGAAAAAGGGTCTCAATGCTTTCAATTCAGATAGAGTTGTGAACGTAAATGTTTCAGGGGGCATTATAAAAGGCAAGGTACAGGCTTCCATGAAACAAAGTTTATCAGGTTGAGGTGAGTGAGCTAACAGGGTTAGCTAGCGTTAGCTTGGTAATGTTGGGTATTCTGGCTTCTGATGTTATATCCCACGTTTACTGGCGATTCATAAGCCTTGGATAAAGACTGCCAGTGCTTTATTTTGTCGGTAGATAATTTTTTTCTGACGTTTGACTTGTTAAAATAACTCTGACGTTCTTGGATCCAAGGCTAGCTTTTCATGTGTCTAGCTCCAGAATGGCTATGATCGTACATACTGTAACGCTGTAAAGGTTTAATGAATTTAAAATACATATTAGGAATTAATGAAATATAGACTTACATGTAAGATCACAGCCATTTTAGGGCTACCATGTGTGCTACGATCTGTTTCTTATTAACGTTATAGGCCACGTTGGATACAGGTCAGCTGGGCACCAGGAAATCTCTGGGCACCTTGATGTAAAATGTTCCATTTTGTCCAAAATGTTTGGAAACATGTAATATTAGAGGAATGGTCTTAACCACATGAACCCCATTATTCATTTAGTCATCCTAGCTCTCGGGATTCATGGGGTCACTCAAACCTCTCCACCACGTTAAGGTGATGGTTCGAGGAGAGCATAACATAATAACATAAAACACAAGACACTTAGTTAGAGCCCTGAAGGACTCTGTCCAACCATATGGGTTGGATAAGTGGTTAAGTAATGTAAAGTATACATGATGTGAACATGCACGGTACATCATTATCATTTAAATATGCAAATTTGCATATGTAAATGTTGTATTCATCATATGGTGATCCTCTTCTTTACGTTGACAGTAGTTTTTGCACTATGCATTTTGTTACCAATGTTGATGTTTTGCACTTTATACTTTTTACAGTGACATTAGTTTTTGCACTATGCATTTTGTTACAAATGTGTTTTGATTAAAAAAATCAAGCAGTGTTCTTAAATCAGTATTACTTTATTAAAAGTATAAATACATGAATCTGATTCTGCTTACATTTATTCAAGTCATTTCATGCTATTTCCCGAAGAATTGGTGTTTGTAGGTTGGTAAGACACACGCACACTTTCAGTATTTTGTTTATGTTTTTAGTGAACTGATATGGGATATTGTCCAAAATGTTGAACAATTTCAACCTCTGAATGGAGCGCTCCACATGGATCCTAGCACTGGATATGAGTTTGTTTTTCTTAACTTCTTCTTGTGTGAACTGTCCATTAACAAGGAAAGACGGGATGTTGAGTGAAACCCCTTCTGGCAAGATGTCCCGGATTGTGAAGCCTTTATCTGCCATCACCATGTCTCCTGGGCGTAGATGATTGAGAACTCCAGAATCTAATGTAATAGCCTTGTCTGAGGCACTTCCACCATAATAGTCACTGACAAATGTTATCACTCCATTAGGAGCCACACCTATTAAGGCTTTGTGTGTTGTGTGGTCCGTTTTTTATACTGGCTCCATAAATGATTCTGTTTGTCAAGCCTCTCTGTCCTGGAGACTGCTAACTCTGTGCAATCGAGCACAATCCTACAGTTAGGAAACGGACGGAAACACTCTGGCAACGATGCCTGGTTCTTCTCTATGGAGGGGATGTTGTTCTCAAGCATACCAACATATAAAATGTCATACAGGGCACTGACAATGGTGATAAAAATGTTGGTAACTGTGGCTGTACTGCAATTAAACCTGGTTGCAAGGTCTTCATGACCAGAATTAAGTTTGAGCTTCATCAAAGTCAGTAGCAACTGATCGACTAGTGGCATAGACTGGACTGTCCAATTCGAATGATATTGTAGCTCAAACTTAGATAAGAGTGCTTCCAAAACCAGGACGGTAGCAACATCTGGTAAGCCAGTGAAATATTTTACTTTGCCACGATTGGAAGATATTTGGCTGAAGGAAAAGGTCTGTTTTTGTTTCTCCAATTCTCTTTTCAATTTTTCATTCTCTCTTCTCAACATGTCAACCTCTATCTCTAGCAGCGCAACACTGTTAAAAGGGTTGTCTGAAGTACGAGGGGTGTCTGCGGTTGGGTTGTCTGAAGTACTAGGGGTGTCTGCGGTTGGGTTGTCTGAAGTACCAGGGGTGTCTGCAGTTGGGTTGTCTGAAGTATTAGGGGTGTCTGCGGTTGGGTTGTCTGAAGTACTAGGGGTGTCTGCGGTTGGGTTGTCTGAAGTACTAGGGGTCTCTGCGGTTGGCTTGTCTGAAGTACTAGGGGGCTCTGCGGTTGCAATGTCAGAATTTTGTAATTCAAGTTCATTTGTCCCTTCTTCACCACTGGGAGGGAGTGGTACTGTTTTTCTCTTCTTGTGTGGAAGGCTGAGGTGGCCTGGGAAAGTCTTCCCCTCGTTCCAAGCAAAACGTGATGGGCCAGCAGCTTTGCCATTTGGAAAATGCCAACTGCACACCCTTGAGCAGGGGCTTGGTGTAAAGCCATCACGCCTGTAAAAAAAAAAAAAGAATGAGAGATTTAGAAATGATTGGCAATGAAAACTTGAAGCTGCATTGTAACTTATCGTCTGCCCTGGATTTGAACAATTAAAGTGGCATTCTTTAACTTTTTTCGATAAAAAATAAAGTTGATTTTGGTCACGATTTACCACTATCTTTCACTGAAGGAGGTAACACTGTACTAATTCAGCCTATTTCCCATTCATGAAATCTTCAGCATCTGCTACAATGCCCATTTTTGTGTCTGTGTCTGGTTAGACACAGTCACAAACATGGGCATTGTAACAGATGGTGAAGGATTTGTGAATGGGAAATAGGCTAAATCAGTCCTCTGTTACCTCCTTCAGTGAAAGATAGTGGTAAATTGTGACCAAAATCAACTTTATTTTTTATCAAAAAAAGTTAAAGAATGCCACTTTAACCATCAATTATTTAAAACACAATTTCTATTGTGTTAACATACTCTACTGTAAAGATTGTATAATGATATTATACAAACAGTCTACCATACAGATTGGGCAAGTTATATTGTATTCACATACTATACAATACAGATTTTTTTTGGGGGGGGGGGCAAATATTATAGCCTTTTCATAGCCTTTTCATAAAGGAAAGGTTACATAGTAAGGCTTTAGAATTAGATGTCAGTCTCCCTACAGAAACATTATTTTTAGTAGATATGAAGTTTCATTGTTTGATTTATATGGGAAAAGTCAGAAGTGAAACTACTGTAACAAAACAGGCAGAAACAGCACATTCACCTGGACTATCTAACGTTATGTACCCCTGCTTATTCATGCATTTACTCCAAGTCTCTTTAATGATAATCCCCTTGAGATGCATCATCTCGTTTTAGATAATCATGGGCTAACAATGCATAGAATAATGCAGTTTTCCGAGTGTGTAGCTGACATAATGCTTGCTTACAGTAACTGTATGTCTTCACAGACAGGGTTGTAGTAGTAACAACATAAGTGGCTAACCGATGCTTGTTTACCCTCCACTACACTCTGATTAAAGCCTTATTGAGCAGAAAAACATATGGAAAAGCACATATATTGATCCTCGCTTGTTGAATTAGCTAAAAATCTAAATACCTGTCTAGTATGTAACGTGGATTTCGGTAACAAGAGGGTAGCTACCGGTAGTAGCTAGTCTGCAGTGCAGGGTAGCTAGTCTGCACTTAGCACAAAAGTCGGCGCCAAACTTCGATTTTCAATGCATTTCTTCAATAGCAACTTACCGTATTAACTGCAGCCACCTCTTCTTATCTTTGTCTTTCGGAGGAAAGCTATAGAAAGACAGTTTGGTCTCAGTTTTACTCTCTGATCGATTTAAACAAAGGGGGACACAGCAGTGAGGCATATTGTCAACAAGTCGATGGAGCCGGAAGCAAATTCGCGCGCGCGCGCCTACGCAACAGGGACATGCCTACGTCATAGCTTAAGACGCGAATTGAAAACACTGCTGGAAGCAACATGTGCTGTGTACCATCCTAAATTCAACTGACACATTAAGATGCCATATAGCTAAATGTTTACTCCTCCTGCTATTATTGCAACAGACATTATGTACATGTAGGCCTACTGTATGCATTGAGATGCAGAGGTTGCACCATGTACAGCCAGTTAAATAATATTGGGGTGACCAGTTTCACTGTGACTAAAACATTAGAAGGGAGACAGAAGTTTTACATTGAAAAATGTTTGCTCCTGTTTGTAGTCGCATTGGTGACTTAATAGCGAAGAAGATGAAGAGGAACATGAAGAAGAACATGAGGGAGATAGGTGAGTTGTTACTGTCAGTACAATACAATTTTTCAAACATGTAGATTACTGCATTGTATAATATGTATATATATATATATATATATATATATATATATATATATATATACTCACTGGCCACTTTATTAGGTACACCTTGCTAGTACCGGGTTGGACCCCCTTTTGCCTTCAGAACTGCCTTAATCCTTCGTGGCATAGATTCAACAAGGTACTGGAAACATTCCTCAGAGAGTTTGGTCCATATTGACATGATAGCATCACGCAGTTGCTGCAGATTTGTCGGCTGCACATCCATGATGCGAATCTCCCAGTCCACCACATCCCAAAGGTGCTCTATTGGATTGAGATCTGGTGACTGTGGAGGCCATTTGAGTACAGTGAACTCATTGTCATGTTCAAGAAACCAGTCTGAGATGATTCGAGCTTTATGACATGGCGCGTTATCCTGCTGGAAGTAGCCATCAGAAGATGGGAACACTGTGGTCATAAAGGGATGGACATGGTCAGCAACAATACTCAGGTAGGCTGTGGAGTTGACACGATCCTCAATTGGTACTAAGGGGCCCAAAGTGTGCCAAGAAAATATCCCCCACACCATTACACCACCACCACCAGCCTGAACCGTTGATACAAGGCAGGATGGATCCATGCTTTCATGTTGTTGACGCCAAATTCTGACCCTACCATCCGAATGTCGCAGCAGAAATCGAGACTCATCAGACCAGACAACATTTTTCCAATCTTCTATTGTCCAATTTTGGTGAGCCTGTGCAAATTGTAGCCTCAGTTTCCTGCTCTTAGCTGACAGGAGTGGCACCCGGTGTGGTCTTCTGCTGCTGTAGCCCATCTGCCTCAAGGTTCGACGTGTTGTGCGTTCAGAGATGTTCTTCTGCATACCTCGGTTGTAATGAGTGGTTATTTGAGTTACTGTTGCCTTTCTATCAGCTCGAACCGGTCTGGCCATTCTCCTCAGACCTCTGGCATCAACAAGGCATTTTCGCCCACAGAACTGCCGCTCACTGGATATTTTCTCTTTTTCGGACCATTCTCTGTAAACCCTAGAGATGGCTGTGCGTGAAAATCCCAGTAGATCAGCAGTTTCTGAAATACTCAGACCAGCCCGTCTGGCACCAACAACCATGCCACGTTCAAAGTCACTTAAATCACCTTTCTTCCCCATTCTGATGCTCGGTTTGAACTGCAGCAGATCGTCTTGACCATGTCTACATGCCTAAATGCATTGAGTTGCTGCCATGTGATTGGCTGATTAGAAATTTGCGTTAACGAGCAGTTGGACAGGTGTGCCTAATAAAGTGGCCGGTGAGTGTATATATATATATATATATATATATATATAAAGATACATGTAGGACAATTTTTTTTTAATGCATTTCAGTACAAGCTTGTTTCGTGCATCGCGCACTCATCAGATACCAGTGTGATTCGACAAAGAAAAAACACACAGCCAATAAAGTTAGTTGCGGTGCACAGCAACCAATGGTGGGATAGAAAACATTACAACCAATGGGGTAGAGGTTGGGGTTTGTTTTGAAAAAGCATTTAAAGGGCCAGGGCACTACTGAAATAGCATACATTTAAAATATAACAAGATAACGTCAAATGGGGTAATTTACGTATGTCATATAGTGGGGTGGTGTTAGGAGACAGTTGGAAGGGCATGCAGCTAAAATATAAAAATACAACTTCTAATAAATGTCACATGCGTATCATTTAATGCAGGGGGGGGATAATAAAAGACATTATTTTACTCGTAGTTACAAAGCAGACATTTGCTTCCTCCAACACATGTAGTCACCAGCTGCTTCTTTTCACCTGACAGTGAGGAGTATCGCCAGGAGGACGTAGCGCATGGGAGGATCGCGTTATTCCCCCCATTTCCCCCTCCCCCCTAAACAGGCGCCCTGACCGACCAGAGGAGGCGCTAATGCAGCGACCAGGACACATACCTACATTCGGCTTCCCACCCACACACACGGCCAACTGTGTCCCGACCAAACCGGAGGTAACACAGGGATTCGAACCAGCGATCCCCATGTTGGTACACTTCAACTCTTTAAACCCACATTTTCCTGCAACTTCAGCCCAAAGTTAAAACTGACACTTTAAACCGCAGCTTGAAAGAAAAACAAAAACAGCACAAGCTTTATAATGAGTACATAGTGATTAATAAAAGAGTAATAGGGTACTCATAAGACTACAACAAACCTAACATCAACAGCTCTCTTAAAAATATAGATAAATGTCATATATTTTAAGTAATTGTAAATAATAGACAAGATATTTACAAGCCTGACGGCTGAGTTTAGGACAAGTTCCTTAGTCTAGACAAAGGATGGGTAAGAGAAATTAAGTTTTCTAATATTGCAATTATAGTTTTCAGTACAGTCTAGACCTGCTCTATATAAAAAGTGCCCTGAGATTAACTTCTGTTAATTATTTAGCTCTATCTAAATAAAATTGACTGGACCTTTTTCCATTGACATCGAAAACAAGCAACAGTGACAAAAAGCTACTTACCCACTCACTGTTTGATGACCTGTCTTTTATCATTTGGGTAGTACTCCACCAATCGTTTTGCCATGGCATTGACCTCATTGTTTGCTGGGGTATCTGGAGTCCTCTGTGGCTCTTGCGATTGAAATCATATTAGTCATAGTGTTTGTTATGAGTCGGCAGAAGAGTGCCTTGGATAAGGCCACATTGGGCTCAGTCTCCAGCCGTTTCTGCTCAAAGTAGAAGCGTCGCACCTGTTCAAGCTCACTGTCTGTGAAGACTATTCTGGGTAGGACATAGTCACAAACTTCGAAGTGTTGGCCTCCTCTTTTGAAAGGCAACTGCCTCCAGTGGTTGATGGTTGTTGAATTTCAGCAGCAGTCTCAACCTAAAATACAATTACACAGACATTTCATAGGATAACTTTCTATCATAGTCTGTGCCTTTACTTGTTAGTTAAATGAACATGCATTATCTTTTAGTGGATTTTTAAAAAAACTACATGAACACTTTTCATTGTCTTTTACACTCATTGTGGAATGGGTCTCAAAGAGGTATTCTTTGGCTAATTAGTAAATATTATTAAATGGACAGAATTTGTAATTACTTAATATTTCCGTGATATTGCAGAGGAGCGTACTCAGTTTTGTTATACTGTAATAGACACAGACCTGACCTTTTCATATTTATTCACAACAAGCCATATAGCAGTGCGCCTCAGGAAATTTTCAGGACCAGGGAACAGATCTTTAATGCCATCTCGGGAAAGTGAAGGTGGTAAGTCTTCTCTAATATTAGCAGCTGGAATATGCACAAGTTACAGTCAGTGCCAAGACATTGAGCTTATCATTGAATTCCTTCAGCCTTGTACATAACAGGTGAGGATATTTTACCAACTCATTTCTACATTTTGACACTTCCTGTACAATTAACACAGTGTTTGGATATTTTGCTCACTCTTGCTACTGGCTATCATTCTGTTTCAAGAGTACTGGGTGAATCTGAAAGCATCTAAAATAAGATATATTTATATTCCAGCTTTGCAAATTGTGGTAGGAGTGAGAGTGGAGCCTTGCTATCCAATAAGGTACATTCACATTTTACGTCAGCAAACATATTTCATGGCAAGGCTTTATAGACACTGAGTGTGTTTTTTTACTTTAATATATTACACCATACAAGTTATATTAACTATGGCACTTCTGAACAAACATGTTACTGATTTAATAAATAACAGCCAGGCTTCTTGGACGTTCATTGTACATATGAGACTAAAACTATTAAAACCATTGTGATGTTGTACTGCTGTGGCTCCATGTCTTGAAGAGCTGCTATAAGTTTTACAAACCACCAAATGCTACCGTTTCTGCGTTTAAAGTCCTTACTTGAAAAAACAAAAACAAAACAAAAACAAAACAAAGCAAGTCCCAAAGCTTCATAAGGCTTCATCCGTCCATCATTAGCTGACAGTCATCGACCACTGAGCCCTACCAAGAAGCATTAAAAGGCCGTTTTTATGCAATTTAATTGTCAAAAACGCTGCCATTTTGGCGCTCTAGTTAGGTACCGTAAATGCTGCTTTGTAAAAACGCGGTGAATTACATGACTTGAGTGAGGTACATTAAAGCGGCACTTTGTACTTCCATGAAAAAGTGAAGGATGGTTTATTCTGATTATCACAATATCTCCTTGCCCCAACATATATAAAAAATATTAAAGAAAGTATATCAAAAATGCCTTTATATGAGTAGCCCATACGACAACCCCCACCCCAACTTGCCAAGCTAGGTTAGCTACGTAACACATAACAGAACATGAATACAACATATACATAAGTACCCCTTTTAGCATACCTCTGAACGTGTAGTGGCAACTGCAACAACGTCGTTTATCCATTATTTGACTTCACTGACATCCACAAACGAGGCTTCACAACAACCACTACTGCAGTAGACTGCCGCAGTGTATGCAGGTCTATCTTCCAAAATGCTGGCGCCTTTTTAGCCGGAAAAAAATGCCTAACACATTGGATTATACCATCTTCTCCGAGGGAGCGGGTGGGGGGGGGTGCTCGGCCGGCCTCAATAAATTTACTTTGCATTTGCCCAAAGTTTATTTATCTAAAGAAAATTATCTCACTCCATACATATCAAAATTAAGTCACATGTATGTGATCATTAATAAAAGCTGTTGCTGCCCTTATGAGGCACAGAATTATGATACGTACCCTTGGTATCACATGATGTATTAAACCGGGTCATCTTGAGGTCAGGGGAAAAACTAGCGCGGTGCAAGTCAGCCAGGCAGTTTAGGCTAGAGAAACGGAGAAAACGATTTGTGGCTCTGACTCTCAACTCTTTATTGAGTTTGCGTGTGTGATATATCATATTAGTAGTAATCACCGAAAAACAAAAACAAAATAGTGTAACGTGCATGGATAAGTAGACACGGTGGCCGTTGACTGACGGGTCTGACCCTTTAGTCGAGCGGTCAGGGATGTCTCCCGCGGTGCGGGCGATACGGGTTCGCGCCGCGGCAGTTCCTGTGGTTGCCCCCGAATTCGCTACAATACGTGGATATTGCGGCGATACAAAATTGAAGGTAGATTCACCAGTGGCTTCTGCTCCTTTAAGGCAGACGTTCAGAGTGCTGACGTAGGCACTGCTTAAGAGTGTAAATTACTAATAAGACACGTTAGCCCCTAGCGGTTGGTGATGTCGCCTTGTGGTGCAGTACACCTCGTATCGAATCCCGCACCGGGCAAGAAAATAACCGGTTACAAGAGTTTCCGGGGTGGAGCCTTGGTTGCAGCAGCCTAGCAGTTAGCTGGTTGCCACGAGAGATTGTGGCTGTATCGGTGTCGTTTTGTGTGGCAAGTAAACAGAATTGACTCGACTCGATCTCTCCGTCTCCTCATTCCTGCACTTCCACAATATCATGTTTTTAACAGACTGACAAATTAATGCCACTGGTTTAATACACATTCTTTAATCTTTATTGTTTGTTATATTGTTAGATGTTAGAAGTTCCTCTGTTCTTGTATGTCATTATTTAAGTTTCTGTTTAATTTTTTTAATGTTGTCTGTTTTTGCATTTGCATTTTATGTAAGAAAATAATTTATTGCTTTGTTACGGTTCTGTACTTTTGCACAGTTCAAAAGCATTTAAAATAGTTAATTTGTTCAGTAAATGCATTGTCTGCTGGTTTAGTTTAA
The DNA here is from genome assembly GCF_029633865.1 of Lampris incognitus. NCBI lineage: Eukaryota > Metazoa > Chordata > Actinopteri > Lampriformes > Lampridae > Lampris > Lampris incognitus. The sequence goes on from NC_079222.1 coordinate 22,732,012, forward strand.
GATTTTCCAGCACAACATTAAGTCATGACAACGGTATGGTAACGATCAAACATGGACATAATATTGTCGGCGGTGGGAGGCGGGTTTAGCGTGGGGGATGAGGCGGGGGGGGGGCAAATCAAATTCTGCTTAGGGCCCCATAAAGCCTTGGGCCGGCTCTGAGTCATATAAATTCTGCTCATAGTCATAGTCCAGATTTTTGCGTTGTTTGTGGAATTAATGGTTGTGCCAAACAGTATCAAGTCTACAAATCACTTTGGTATCATATTCAAAGAACCCACTCTGAACACCTTGACAATGGGAGCAGCAGGTCACGGAGAGAGAATACAACAGCGACCTCAAGATGGGAACCCTCAACAGTGGACAGAAACACTAACAACGTGTGGGCATACAGGCCAGCTGATGCAATGGTGGAAAACAGAGCGCAATCAGCTGATAATGAATACTACACAATCATTCTTGAACTCACAGAGATTGTTCAAATTTTGTTTGCTCCTGTCATTGGTCTACAGCCTTAACAAATGGAAAACACACACTGAACAGCATTTAAAGCATATGAAGAACCTTTTCCCAGATAACAACATCACCCAAAAACAGCATTATTTGATTCATGCTCCATCACAGAGTAAATTACTGGGACCAATGGTCCATCACATGTGCATGAGATTCGAGTCAAAACATTGTTTTTTCAAACAATGGGCCTCAAAACTAAATTTTTAAAATGTTTGCAAGTCTTTAATAAGGCATAATCAAATGTATGAATGTTGTCAGAATGTAAGTCATTCTGAACACCCCATTATTTTTTTTTTTTTAAATGAGTGTGCATTGGGACCAACATCAGAAATAAGCAACATGTCATACTTAAAAGAAAAAATGAGGGTTTTCCTTAATGGATTAATCTAAATTGCACCAAATATATATGGGAGAAGACATTACTTGTAAGTGCTATTAATTCTAATAATTTACCTGAATTTGGACCTGTGAGAAATATCTACGTAATTAATTGATCATTTTATAGTTTTGAGTTCCAGCAGCACAGTACTATTTGTTATGATAGAGATTACATGGCATATAAAATAAAGATTTCAAACATGGCACAAGCAACTGAATTGATATCTGCCGATAACCTTGTAGATTTCACTCCATATTAGTTTTACACACAAGGATATGACATATGTCCTTACGAAATATTATCTTGGAGATGTGATTGTACTACAAAAAGCCTCATCTGATGTATTGTAAAAGGTGCACTGTTTCAAGTGGTTCTCTCTAGTGGACAAACTGTGACTGAACGTGTGAATATTGCTTCTTGAAGATATGCATCTTTGACTTCTGCATCGCAATTTCTTGTTACTTATTGACCAACATGAGCTGATAAATAAGTACTACCCCAGCTAGCTCATGTATCAAAATAACCTGAACCTAAAGAAATGCTAAAACAGCGAATCAACTATTTGATAAGCCTCCTTAGATGACCTAAACTGAAAATGCTGCAAGAGACAGGGAGTGAATGTGTGAGCAACAGAGAGAGAGAGAGCTAAACTCTGACTCAGACTGAAACTTTGTGCCATATGTAGACATAGTTTACTGGAAGTAATAAAAGCCTTTGATATTTCCAAATGTGATAAAGATTATGCTTTTGCAGGATCCTACTGTATGACCCACATGCATTGCTACATTGTGACTCAGAATGCAGTCCATGGGTCAAGGGTCAATTTTTTGTCATGTGTTTGTGAGCCATGCAGTTTTTCATCATGGCCATTTGTATTGTGCTGTCTGTTGCGTAGACCAGAATGCTGTTATCTTAATATGTGAAATGTGAAGCAACAGGTTCTGACAGTCTGAAAGCATTGGCAATGAATAAGAATAGATCAACAAACTTTAATTGTTGTCGTTTCACAAGATTCTTAAATTGAGAAGTTGTACAAGCGGTCTTACTCTTAAAATAAGGAAAACAATCTTGTTCCTCTTCTTGGATATTATGTAAAACATTGTTATAGCTTGTTACTGGTTCAAATTAGCTCAAAATTAGCTGGAATATCTTATTAAGAAAGATGTATTTTCTTAAAATGAGATTACTTTTCTAATGCAAAACATGCTTGTCAATATTATTTTTCTTTTTAGACAAACAATAAGACTAATTTAACAGACACAAGGCATTTTTACTTTCTTAGAATTCCTTTTTTGCAGTGCAGGAGTATTAACCCTAACATGCATGACTTTTTGATGGTGGGAGGAAACCGGAGAACTCGGAGGAAACCCACACAGACACGGGGAGAACGTGCAAACTCAACACAGAAATGACCTGGGACGGCCTGGGGTTCAAACCCATGACCTTCTTGCTGTGATGCTACAGTGCTAACCCACTAGGCCACCGTGCCGCCCTAAGACAGTTATTAATATTCTTAAGATGTATGCAGTGGTATCGTGAGGGGTAAATGAACTTACTAAATACAGTTTATTCACATTTTTATTTGCGAACCACAGTTTACCCACCTTTTTTTGGGATAACATGAATCATCATGGCCTCGTCATGGCCTCACCATGGCATCATGACTGTGATGGCCTGGCAGCTTGTCCAGGGTGTAGCCCCGCCTGCCGGCCAATGACTGCTGGGATAGGCTCCAGCATCCTGCGATCCTGAGAGCAGGCTAAGCGGTTTGGACAATGGATGGATGGATGGATGAATCATCACATGAATTCTTAGTATACATCAAACTAAATACCATTAAACTGATATAATTTACAGAGAATAGTATGTATTTCAATGGGAAGATACATAAAGTAATGCTTTTCTGAAAACATTGCTCATATCAGTGGTTGGCTGCATAATGAAAGTCATAGTTTAACCATCTTTTTATTAAACACTACGCCACTGGGCGTCTGCTAATGCTAACATTTGGTTTGCAAGAGGTCATGAGTGTGCTATTACTTGCTTATTAATGACAAAAATGACAAAAATATTACAGACAGGTCCATCCATCCATGAACCGCTTATCCTGCTCTCAGGGTCGTGGGGATGCTGGAGCCTATTCCAACAGTCATTGGGTGGCAGGCAGGGAGACACCCTGGACAGGCTGCCAGACCATCACAGGGCCAACAAACACACACACACACACACACACACACACACACACACACACACACACACACACACACACACACACACACACACACACACACACACACACACACACACAGAAGCACACACACACATTCATACCTAGGGACAATTTAGTGCGGCCAATTCACCTGACTTACATGTCTTTGGACTGTGGGAGGAAACCGGAGCCCCCAGAGGAAACCCATGCAGGGGAAACATGCAAACTCCACACAGAGGAGGACCTGGGATGATCCACCAAGGTTGGACTACCCCGAGGCTCGAACCCAGGACCTTCTTGCTGTGAGGTGACCACTGCACCACCGTGCTGCCCTACAGAGACAGGTCATTTTATTTATTTTTTTAACCTCCTGAGACCAGAGCTTTCGTTTGGTATGCATTTTTTTTTTTAATAAACATGGCCTCATATGACGCCAGATGGTCTCAGGAGTTAAGGCAGTTGTTGGCCATTGCGTAGCGGGGTTGAAGATAGAAGGGTTTCTTTCAAGACAGCTTTGTCAATGGGGGAACATAAGCTGCAAACAATCCTGCTCAGACTCTCAAAGAAGCACTGGAGACGGCACTGCTCTTCCTCCCTCTGCCTCTTCGTCTTCACTGGGGGAGGGTATTCCTGCTCAGGCCTCCTCCTCAGCCTCATCAGGGGAGGGTGTTTCTGCCTTGGCCTCCCATGCATTCTGATCATGGGAGGATGTTTCTTCTTTGGCCTCCTCCTCTTTCTGCTTGGAGGAGTCCTTTCCCTGACAGAGGTTTTAAATGAAGCTCTGTAAAATGCAAAACTCTCATCATTCTACTGTCAATACACAATAATTTGTGCTACTGCTGTACACTGATTGTCTGACATTACAGCAAACTTATTTGATCTATTTCACGGAGACACATGGCAAAGTTGTATAATTGTCTTTAATGTGCATTGTTTCTTCCAGCTACCACTAGAAACACAGAGATCATACCTGTCTCTGTATTCTGCATTGCTGTCCATGGAGATGTCCTCATTTTCTTTCTTGGCCAGAACTTTTTCCTCCTGCTCCTCGAGAGTGATGTCTCTCTGCAGGGCCTCCACCTGCTGCAGAGGCACGTCTTTGTTCATGAGCAGTGACTCCTTTTCTCGCTCCATGGTTTCCTTGGCAGAAAGAGCGGCATTTAACTCATCCTCTACTTGGAGGAGGGCAGCCGCCATATTTTCTTTTCTTTGCTCCCCCTGGGAATGCTCGTCCACCTGCTGCAGGAGTACATCTTTGTCCAGGATGATCGACTCCATGTCTTGCTCCATGGCCTTCTTGGTGGAAAGAGTGGCATTTAACTCCTCCTCTGCCTGGACGAGGGCAGACACCATCTTTTTGTTGGTCTGGAAAACCTTGTCAGTGAGGCATTGCAGCCCCTCCAATCTACCACCAAGCTCCATGGCAGCAATTTGAAGTAACTCTTTCTCCTTCAGGGCCGTGTCTCTCTGCAAGGTGGCATCTCTCTGCAAATCCTCCACCTGCTTCAAGAGTTCGTCTTTTCCAAGGAGGATTGACTCCTTTTCTTGCTCCATGGGCTCCTTGTCAGAAACAGCGGCACTTAACTCCTCCTCTGCTTTGCTCCCCTTGGGAAAGCTCGGTGGTGAGGAGTTCCAACTGCTCCTCCAGAGCCTTCATTTTAGCCACGGCAGCAATTTGTAACTCCTGCTCCTTCAGGGCAGTGTCTCTCTGCAAGGCAGTGTCTCTCTGTACGGCCTCCATCTGCTGCAAGAGCATGTCCTTGTCCAGGAGGAGTGACTCCTTTGCTCGCTCCATGGCTTCCTTGGCAGAAAGAGTGGCATTTAACTCCTCCTCTGCCTGGAGGAGGGCAGCTGCCATCGTTTCTTTGCTTTGCTCCCCTCGGGAAAGCTCGGCAGTGAGGAGTTCCAACCGCTCCTCCAGAGCCCTTATTTTTGCCATGGCAGCAGTTTGTAACTCCTGCTCCTCCAGGGTGGCGTCTCTCTGCAGGGCCGCCAGGAGCATGTGTCTGTCCAAGATGATCGACTCCTTATCTTGCTTCATGGCCTCCTTGGCAGAAAGAGCGGCATTTAACTCCCAGTCCTTCAGGGTGGCATGTCTTCACAGTGCCTCCAGGAGCATGTTTTTGTCCAAGATGATCGACTCCATATCTTGCTCCATGGCCTCCTTGGCAGAAAGAGCGGCATTTAGTTCCTCCTCTGCCTGGAAGAGGGCAGCCGCCATCGTTTCTTTGTTTTTCTCCCCCCGGGAAAGCTCAGCAGTGAGGAGTTCCACTTGCTCCTGAAGAGCCTTAACTTTCACCATGGCAGCAGTTTGCAACTCCTGCTCCCTCGGGGCAGCGTCTCTCTGCAGGGGCTCCACCTGCTGCAGGAGCACATCTTTGTCCAGGATGAGTGACTCCATGTCTTGCTCCATGGCCTTCTTGGCAGAAAGAGCGGCATTTAACTCCACCACTGCCTGGAGGAGGGCAGCCGACCTCTTGTTGTTGTTGTTTGTTTCTTTTGTTGTTTGCCACGCAATAGATGGAAAATATCAAGGAATATCTGTGTTTAGATCGGCTCACATCAGTGGCAAACATGAAGTCTGTAAGTATCACTACAAGAACTGTCTAATTTTTTCCCTCACACATTAGGAAATGTAGGTTGGTTAAACACATTGCGTTGTGTTGTTAGCATGTAACATTAGATAAGTTATTTTAAATGAGAGGCAGCGTTGCCGTTGTGTGATGGAGTGTAAACTAGGCTTTCCAGTGAGCCAACATGCACAATAGCTGCATATATTGTGCATATATTAGTAAAAGTTCATTGGTTTTTGGGCCTGGACCTGTGGGGTAAAATGCCAAATCAAAAGAACGGTGAGTAATCGATGTCGCTGGGGAACAAAGCACAGTGACGTAATGAATATGGGCGGAGCTGGACGTCCAACTCCGCCTTCCGGCAGGCTGCAAGCTGTACTACTTGGCACCTGTCTGGTCATTAAAAAAAAAACTGTCTGGCTTGGCCTGTTTTTACCTGCTGGCTGCCTTCCTGCTGACGGGATTCTTGGTTCAAACCAGCTCTTGTGTTTTCATGTTCCTGGTGGTGAACGTCCTCCTGCTTCATCTTCCCTTTTTCACTTCTCTGTCTGTGACTCTGAATCTGATCTCTTCTGTTCATCGCTGCTGTGCGGCCTTTTAAGGCATTCTTAACTACTATGACATCATATTTGAATCTTAAAGAGAGACTGACATGCCCTTTCTGAACACATTTTTTAACATTGGGAGTTTGAATCATAACCGAAAATAGTTGTGATTTTATGAATTCAAAGCTTCTGTCTTTCCACACGTTTCACATGCGACCACAGCATGGTGGTAGGCCTACAGCACGGCAGTGCAATATAACTTGGCGAATAATATCTTAGGTGATACAAATAACTGTTAGATAGATAGATGATAGATCTTTAGATAAATAAATAGATAGATAGATAGATAGATAGATAGATAGATAGATAGATAGATAGATAGATAGATAGATAGATAGATAGATAGCAATACGTCGTAGCAAGATCGATAATAAAGTCTCAGCAAAATAGCACAAACTCGAGCCAAGTAGCTAGCAGGAGGGGGTGAAAGAACGGCTTCTCCATGGTTTTATAGCATCTCGCTAGAGACACACCCTATATGCGGATTGACTGGTGTCTACGTATCCACCGGCACAATTTGTCACTGGACACCATCTACAGTCAATCACAGATCTCTCTCGATTGGCCGCAGATGCGCTGTTTTGACCACTGAATTTCTTCGTGGTCACATTCCAACTCGAAACATAGCCTATCAATAGGAATTTTTCAGATTTTGATGTCAGTATCACTTTAAAGAGGCGCATTCTGGAACAGAATCTTTTTTTCTTTTTGCCCCCCCCCCCTTTTCTCCCCAGTTGTACTTGGCCAATTACCCCTCTTTTCTCTGCCTCATTTACTCGACTCAACATTTCGTTTGGATCTTGCTGTCCATTAGCTGCTAGTGCCGTGTCATCTGCAAATCTACAATTGCTTATCTTATGCTCACTCCACATTCATCTATATCTGGTCGGCGGAACAGTGCTTTGTAAATTCACTGAGACAGAAACCGACCCACCATTCAGTACAGGCCATGAAGTTTAATTTAAAGGCAACTAAATGTAGGTTAAGGCAAAAAAGATGAGTTTTAAGTTTGGATTTAAAGGACGCAACAGACTCTGATTGTCTAATGGCAGTAGGCAGGTTATTCCACAAGAACGGGGCCTGATAGCAGAAGGCCCTGCCACCAGCTGACTTCTTTTTAACTTTGGGTACACACAGGAGCCCTGTATTTTGAGAGCAAACTGCTTGAGATGGAATGTATGGTTTAAGGAGATCAGACGGATAAAATGGGGCAAGTCCATTTAGGATTTTATAAGTCAGCAGAATCACCTTGAAGTCTGATCTAACATGGATAGGAAGCCAATGAAGGGAGGTAAGAATTGGTGTAATACAGTCAAATTTTCTAGTTTTAGTTAGGATTCTAGCTGCAACATTCTTTACCATCTTAAGACTTTTAGCACTAGCATGTTATATTCTTACAATGTGATCATTACATTTATAAAAGTTCTTTTTTAGTCTTTTAGTGATACTTTTTAATGACTTTTCATTGACAAACCCTTGTTTATTTAAGAGCGCTTAAAACAACACTGCAACAAATCAAAGAGACCATTAATATTCCAGTCATGGTTATCATCGGTAAAGACAAAACTTAGACTGAGACTGCTTTTATTTGTCATTGCCTCATATGCATGTCTCATACATACATACAAGGGAACGAAATTAAGTTTCACACGGACCTAAGTGCCACATGAAAACAAATAATGGGGTCACAGAGGCAAAAACTTGGGTGTGGGAGGAGTTCGGCGAGGCTATGGAGGAGGACTTTTGTTTGGCCTCAAGGAAGTTCTGGCAAACCATCTGGCGACTCAGGAAGGGGAAGCAGGGCATGACTCAAGCTGTGTTCAGCCGGGGAGGGGAACTGCTGACCTGGACTGGGAATGTTGTCAGGCGTTAGAAAGAACACTTTGAGGAGCTCCTGAACTCGGCTAACACGTCCTCAGTAGAGGAGGTAGAGTCTGAAGACTCAGGGGAAGCCCACCCATATCCCTGAAAGAGGTCTCTGAGGTAGTTAATAAACTCCTCGGTGGCAAGGCACAGGGTGTGGATGAGATTCGCCCTGATATGCTGAAGGCTGTGGACATTGTTGGGCTGTCTTGGCTTACAAGTTTCTTCAGTGTTGTGTGGCGGCTGGGGACAGTACCTGTGGAGTGTCAAACTGGGATGGTGGTTCCCATATATAAAAAAGGTGACCGGAGGGTATGCTCCAATTATCAGGGCATCATACTGGTCAACCTCCTTAGAAAAAGCCTACTCTAGGGTGCTGGAAAGGAGGCTCTGACCGATTGTCGAACCTTGGATTCAGGATGTGGATTCCATCCTGGCCATGGAACAACGGACAAACTCTTTACCCTTGCAGAAGTGTTGAGGGGGGCATGGGAGTTTGACCAGACAATCTACATGTGTTTTGTGGACTTAGAGAAGGCTTAAGACCGTGTACCCCAGAGCACTCTGTGGGGGGTACTGCGGGAGTATGGGTACCAGGGCAGTTGCTACAAGCCATCCAGTCCTTGTATAACCAAAGTGAGAGCTGTGTCTGCATTCTTGGCATAAAGTCAAATACATTTTCGGTGGGTATCGAACTCTGCCAAGGTCCTTGTGTCCGATTCTGTTTGTGATATTCATGGACAGGATCTCAAGGCGCAGCCAAGGTGAGGAGTCTGTCCATTTTGGGAACCTAAGAATTGCGTCTCTGCTCTTCGCAGGTGATGTGGTTTTGTTGGCCTCATCAGAATGTGACCTCCAGCGCGCACTGGGGCGATTTGCTGCTGAGCGTGAAATGTCCAGGATAAGAGTCAGCACCTCCAAGTCTGAGGCCATGGTTCTCTACCGGAAAATGGTGGACTGCCCCCTTTGGGTTGGGGATGAGTTGTTGCCTCAAGTGAAGGCGTTCAAGTATCTCGGGGTCTTGTTCACGAGTGAGGGTAGGATGGAGCGGGAGATTGACAGGCGGATTGGTGCAGCATCAGCAGTAATGCAGGCATTGTACCAGACCGTTGTGGTGAAAAGGGAGCTGAGCCGCAAGGCAAAGCTCTCAATTTACCAGTCAATCTTCGTTCCAAACCTCACTTATGGCTATAAGCTTTGGGTAGTGACCAAAATGCGGGATCGTGGGTACAAGCGGCTGAAATGAATTTCCTCCTTGGGGTGTTTGGGCTCAGCCTTAGAGATAGGGTGAGAAGTTCAAACATTTAGAGGGTGCTCAGAGTAGAGCCACTGCTCCTTCGTGTCAAAAGGAGCCAGTTGAGGTGCTTTGGGCATCTGATTAGGATGCATCCTGGGCGCCTTCCTTTGTAGATTTTCCGGGCATGTCCAACTGGACCGAGACCCCGGGATAGAGCCAGAAATCGCTGGAGGGACTACATGTCCAATCTGGCCTGGAAATGCCTTGGGATCCCCCAGGAGGAGCTGGAGGGCGCTGCTGAGGTGAGGGACGTCTGGAGTGCCCTACTTAAGCTTGCTGCCACTGCGACCCGAACCCGGAGAAGCGGCTGATGATGAGATGAGATGGGGTCAAGTAGGCAAGTAGTTGGTTTAGAAGTTGACACAAGCTTAGTCAAAAGTATCAAGGGAGATTGTCTCAAAAGCTGTAATAACAGAGACTATCCATGACTCATTTTATAGATGAATTTGATAAGACAGGATCTGTAGGAGTAGCTGAAGTTGAAAAACTAATTTTGTTTATGATCTCATCAACCTTATTGCAGAAAAAGTCTAGAAACTCATGGGCCGTGAATGGTGAGTAGCTAATAGACGGCTGCTTTTTAGTAAGTTTAAATACAGTGTCAAAGAGAAACAGGGGGTTATGTTTATTAATATTGATTAAGTTAGAGAGATACACTGCTTTTGCAGCCGATAAAGTACGCTTGTATTTCAATAAAAACTCATGCCACAATAGGTAAAAAGCTTCAAGCCAAGACTTGAGGCAGCTGCTGGCCAAATGCAGCTATAGTGGAGGGACCAATGTGGTGAAGGGCAATTACATCTGTGCCGACATTAACTGGACAGGTCAATAATGCTTCAAATTTGATGAGAAAATTATTTGACACAGCAGATGTGTTTGGCAAGACATTCAAATCAGAAACAGCTATCCCTTTAGATAAAACCAAATCAAGGGTGTTACCACTGCAATGAGTTGACTCTTGAACAACCTGAGTGAACCCAAAAGTATCAACTCGTGCCAGAAAAGCTGTACTTGGGTGATCAGAAGCCTTATTCAGATGAATATTGAAATCACCAAGAATTATAATCTCATCAGAATGAGAAACGAGGCCTGTTATAAATTCTCTAAATTCTTCAAGAAATAGTGAATAACAGTCGGGAGGTCGATGGAGCATCACAAATTAGACTGAGCCGAATCTATTCATTGCTGAGGGAGATGGACCAGGAACAAGAGCCTCAAAAGATTGAAATTTAGATTCAAGTCTGGAAGTCAGATTGAAAATAGATTTAGATATTAAGGCAACACCCCCACATTGTTTATTTGCCTGAGCTACATGGGCATAAGTATAGCCAGGTGGGGAAGCTTCATTTAATTGAAGAAAAACATTTGGTTTCACCCATGTTTCCCATAACCCAATCATATCAAAACTATGTTCAAAAATCAGATCTTTTATTAGTAAGGCTTTGGTAGACAATGAAATAACACTTATAAGTGTAGACATAATGCTTTGGGTTTTGGCCAAAAAGCTCAACTTTCATCTCATCTGACCACAAAGCCTTTACCCACATCCTAACTAGGTCTCTCTCATGCTTGGTAGCAAACTCCAAGCATGCTTTTATATGCACAGTTTTGAGCAACGGCTTCTTTCTTGTCACCCTCCCATACAGGCCAGATTTATGGAGAGCCTGTGATATGGTTGACACATGCACATTTACTCCAGTTTCAGCCACTGACCTCTGGAGCTCCATCAATGTGATTGCAGGATCATCTGTGGCTTTCCTCACCAGTCCATGTTTTGCTAGAATTTGAGCTTTGAGACTCGACTGTCCTACAAAGCGTCTGGGTAGTGTGATACAGCTTCCACTTTCTGACAATGGACCCAACAGTGTTCCGTGGGACATTCAAACACTTAGATATTGTTTTGTATCCCTTTTCCGTCTTCTGCATTTTAATCACTTTGTCTCTTACTTAAGTATTATGCTCCTTTGTTTTCATTTGCTGATGAGTTCATGTCCGGCTAATGAACTTTACACAGAGTGCTTTTTATACCCACAAACGAGACCGTTACTTTAATATCTTATACAGGTGCAAACTAATTATGTCCAAATATGTTAACCTGAGTTTGTTTTAGGAATAATGTGTCATTTGTGTAACTTGGAGCTTTCAGATCACAGGGGTTGAATACTTATCAGGAATAAGGAAAATTTATTTGTCATTTCATTTCATGCACGCAAAATATCGTTTCCCCCAGCCCACAGCAGTGCAACACAAAGACAAAAACACATATCCAGACTACAAAAACAAATATCCAAACTTGGAAAAAAAAAACACACAAAAACTACAAAACTGGGTGTCCAGGTGGCGTGGCGGTCTTTTCCGTTGCCTATCAACACGGGGATCGGTGGTTCAAATCCCCTTGCTACCTCCGGCTTGGTCGGGCATCCCTACAGACACAATTGGCCGTGTCTGCGGCTGGGAAGCCAGATGTGGATATGTGTCCTGGTCGCTGCACTAGCGCTTCCTCTGGTCAGTTGGGGTGCCTGTTCGGGGGGAGGGGAAGTGGGGAGAGGGGGATAGCGGGCTCCTCCCGCGTGCTACATCCCCCTGGCTAAACTCCTCACTGACAGGTGAAAAGAAGCGGCTGTCGACTTCACATGTATCAGAGGAGGCATGTGGTATTCCGCAGCCCTCGCTGATCGGCAGAGGGGATGGAGCAGAGATCAGGATGGCTAGGAAGAGTGGGGTAATTGGCCGGATAGACTTAAGGGGGAAAAGGGGGGGGATTACCGAAAAGAAAAACTACAAAACTACAAAAACATACATAGCCAACATATAAAAATAAATAAATAAATGGATGAATAAGTCACTGTCCAAGAGAGCGAACGCCAGCCAGGATGACTGTCGGAACTGCTGGTCTGCATGGGCTAGCAGTTAGCTTAGCCTGCCCCACTTCCATGTCCTGTCAGACTGCCCTCGGTGCTTCCTCTTTGGGAGCAGCTCCGGGGCAGGACCGTGGTCCTTGGGCCCATTGGATGCAACAGAACAGGCTCCTCCAGCCGATCCAACGCTAGTGGATCGGCTGGAGGAAGAACTTGGCTGTGGAAGAACTTGACTGGCCCGCACAGAGCTCTGACCTCAACCCCATCGATCACCTTTGGGATGAACTAGAATGGAGATTGCGATCCAGGTCTTCTCGTCCAACATCAGTGACTGACCTCACAAATGCTCTTCTGGATGAATGGGCAAAAATTCCTACAAACACACTGCAAAATCTTGTGTAAAGCCTTCCCAGAAGAGTGGAAGCTGTTATAGCTGCAAAGCGGAGGACCAACTCCATATCAGCGCCTATGGATTTAGAATGGGATGTCATAAAAGCTCCTTGTGTAAAGCCTTCCCAGAAGAGTGGAAGCTGTTATAGCTGCAAAGCGGAGGACCAACTCCATATCAGCGCCTATGGATTTAGAATGGGATGTCATAAAAGCTCCTGTGGGTGTAATGGCCAGGTGTCCCAATACTTTTGTGCATATAGTGTATGTGTTAGTTTGGTTATGTGTATTCTTGTAGTTTTTGGATGAGTTTTTGTCTTTGTGTTATTCTGCTGTCGGCTGGGGGAAACTGTATTTTGTTTCATTTCATGTACTGCAGAGTTCCAATCAACCATCATTTTATTTTTTAATTTCCCTTAAAGTATTTTCAAAGGCAGAGAAAACAGCTTCATCCCTCAATATCGTTTCACTTCATGCACTTGTATTGCATTTCACTTCATGACAAATAAAGTGTTCCTGATTCGTGAAAGACACTGCTCAGATGGTACTGGCCGAGGCCGCTGCAAACGTGAGTTCGCGCTGCCCTATGCGATGTTATGCAAGCAATATATTTTAGTTTTTAATTTATTAATAAAAAAGTTAGTGAAACGTAACTTATTTTGGTTTCGGGCACATGCTGTTAGAACTTAGGGATTTACAAAAATAATATTGTTGAAGAACAGATGTGTGAGTATCTTTTCTAATCCAGAAATTAGTGATGACTGTCAAGGGGGTTGAATACTTTTGCAAAGCACTGTGTTTATATATACATCATTAAATGTACTGTATGCTGATTCCCCCTTTACATTGGTGATTGTCAGTCCACCACTATTACCACGACTTGTCTCCAGCATGTATTTGGGTTTGACGCACTTTTGGTTAAAAAAAATGCCATAAATTAATTTCAAAAGAAAAGGTCATAGCATGGATATGGTAATTAAAATGGGTGTTGCTAAGTATTTTAACATATGGATTTGCATGTTTCTTTTTTCTCTCTCCATAACCTTCTTATTCATTGTCCAGAATCAGGTTCACAGCTGTACACGGGCAGTGACATGCATGCACTCACACTCACTCACCCACACAAACAAATAAATGAATACAGAAACAAATATGGCCACATGCATTTTCACACACACACACACACACACACACACACACATGCGCGCGCGCACACACACACACACACACACACACACATGCGCGCGCGCACACACACACACACACACACACACACACACACACAAAACACCCTGGTCAGCAGTAACTCTGGACAGCAAAATATTGGTTTAGGCTTTCATAGCAAATCCTTGCCCCATAAAACCAAAAGGGTCTGTCTGTGCCGTACAGGACAGGGGGTTGCCATATTGGCACAAGAGTAATCATGATGAGGTTGTTCCATTGGAGTTCCATCTCATATGGACACAAATCTCATAAATGAAGCCACATAGCTTTACCATGTATTTTCATTTTCATTTACTCAAGTTCATCACATGTTTTTATTTCCCCTCATTTACCTTTTTATTCATATGTTTTATCCAATTGGTGACTTGACAGAAGAACAGGCCTAGTCTACAAAGTCTACAAATAGTTGCCCAGTTTTTCTAAAGTAAAGTGCTCCCTGGGCTTGGGCTTGCAGCTTTCTATTTTATTTTGAATAAGGATTGCCCTTGTGTTGGATCAGACTTTGTTCATAAAACCCATCTTGTCAGTTAACTGCATAGATCTGGATCATCCATGGATTGTTAAAATGATTTTTGGAACATCGGTGACAACTGCTGTTGTTCCCTTCTGCAATAAGCAGTTTACTGTAAACCAGCAACACACCAGATGATTTAAGAATGATTTTTACCCTTACTTAACCATGATGACTGACTTTCAAGAATGTGGAAGATCTGCACCAGTCTGTGCAAAATAGGGCAGCTCCCACAAAGACAGATGGCACACATAATCATGTATAGATTGTGGGGTTTTAAGGTTCAAATCACTTGCCTCCCATTTGAGCCTTCAGCCACTCAGAACTACCATGTTTTATATCAAACACATTCTATTTTATAAAATGAAACAGAGACAAGTCTGAACTCATTGGCAAGTGTGTCCATCTCCATGACTGCAGTTCTAACCAGTGTGTCTGTCTACGACTGAAATCCGCAGACGTCAACAATTAATTGTGCAAGATGGAACGTTTTCCCAGTTGGTTTGGCCTTTAAGTCTTCTACCATTCCCAGCTTTACTCTATCTATCTATCTATCTATCTATCTATCTATCTATCTATCTATCTATCTATCTATCTATCTATCTGTCTATCTGTCTATCTATCTATCTATCTATCTATCTATCTATCTATCTATCTATGTATGCTTGACTGCCTGATAAAAAGTCTGTTGGTCTTTTTGTCTTCATATATATTTTTGTTTTTTTTCCTCTAATTAATATACCTTTCTTTAGGTCATTCTTAAATGTGATTGGGATGATTTGAGCCAAATAACTTGGCCAGTAAACTGTCCTTACAGTTTAAAGCTTAAGAGTCAAAACAGATAATGCTGGTGGTATCTGACTGTGGTTGGCTTTTTAGAAACAGTGCCTAAATGGTACCACTTTGTGTTTCTTAGCTCTTGTTAGTGACAAGAGGTCTGATTAGCATTCTGCACCTCCAAGACAGTGGAGACAGGTCACGTCATCACTTTAGAATAGGACAATTTAAAATGCTAAAGATGGTGGCAATGACAGTGTCATGCAATGTCCACTGTCAGCAAAATTGTAAAATCGAAGTGCCTTTGTCAGCATATATGTATATACTTAGCACAAAAAGTAAGGAAATTTGTGTTTGGTATTTTATTTCTTCGTTGTAACAATGCTTCTTGGCAATAAATCTATACTGTTGGAAAGCCTGTTTGTTTCCCTTTTAAATGGTGCCACATTTGTAAGGAACATGCATTTGTGGGATGAGCAGCAGAGCTGAGTATGTGGGTTGCGGCCATGAAAAATTTGTCAAATCTTCTCTGCCAATGCCAAACAGCTTATTTTGCTGTTGCTATTGACTCTTGTTTTGAGCTTCTGGTACCCCAGGTGCTGACAATCAGGTGCCTGATATAAGATTTATTGCCAAGAAGCATTGTTACAACAAAGAAATAATCTACTAAACACAAATGTCCTTACTTTTTGTACTAAGTTTATATATATATATATATAATATTTTTTTAATTATTATTATTTATTTATTTATTTTACTTTTCACCCTTTTTGTACCCTCAATTGTACCCGTCCAACTACCCCACTCTTCCGAGCTGCCCCGGTCGCTGCTCCACTCCCTCTGCCGATCCAGGGAGGGTTGCAGACTACCACATGCCACCTCTGATACATGTGGAGCCGCCAACCGAGTTTCGCCAGGGAGACGTAGCGCGTGGGAGGATCACATTACATTACATTACAGTCATTTAGCCGACGCCTTTATCCAAAGCGACTTACAATAAGTGCATTTCACGTAGGAAATCAGGAGAATTACTAGTCATCAGAGGTCAAAAGTGCATCTTCTCTCTAAACAAGCATCTAAGAGCAAAACCAGTGTTAAAGTAAAAGCGCAAGAAAGAGATTTTTTTTAAATGAGTGAATACAGTAAGTGCTAAGAACAAGTAACAGGGTAGTAGTTCTTGAAGAGGCGAGTAATCAACGTGTGCCGAAAGATGGGCAGCGACTCCGCTGTCCTGACATCAGTGGTCAGTTCATTCCACCACCGTGGGGCCAGGACAAAAAAGAGCCGCGACCAGGTCGATCGGCAGCAGGGGCCTCTGAGCAACGGGCAAAACATGTTCACACGGCCGAGTCTGAATCACTAAACTACATGAAATAAAACAGCGAAAAGTGTGGGTGGCCATCTTGTCTCATTGACTTCTATTACAACTGCTAAATTTGACCTGGCTAAATGATCCGACTGATTAACGAGCAATTTAACAAAAAAATTGAAGCGCCGCTAATGATAAAGTTCTATTAACATCGATTAACTATTTAGAAAAAGTAACTAAAATCAGATTGCGAAAACAATTGTTGTTTAAGAAAAAAAGAAACAAAAAAAAACACCTCTGGTAAACTCGGAACGTCGACCTCACTCGTCCAATGTCTGCCGCCACGCCGTTAACAATACTGTTAACGATTATAACAACACACCGTTGAACAAGACCCCCCCAGTTCACCCTCCCTCCTGAACAGGCACCCTGACAGAGGAGGAACTAGTGCATATCAGCGCGGGAAGGGGGGGGGGGCTGGGAGGCTGCAGCGTCCCCAATTGGTGGGTGCAGCCCACCACCCCCCACCCCAGTAGTAGCAGGTGGCTGTGTAACATCTTCGACCCAACAGTATGCCTAACTTTTCCTGACATACAAATGCAATAAATAAATAAAACATATCTTTATTTTAAACAGTGGGCTAGGGCTGTGTGGAATGTACATTTTAATATAAAGTGAGTAAACACTCCATTCCGAATCTGATACACATACACCTTATAAACAAACAATGATGTCATACTGTAGCAACCGGGAGAGGCGGTCGCTCTGACTGTCGGTGGTTCTGCGTTTGGGGAGCGCAATGGCTGATGGGACTGTTAATATTAGATTTAAAATTGTGTTTTAAGGATGTGGTGTTCATGTTGTGGTTATTCTTGTATTGTTTTGGGGGTTCGACTCAGACTAAGTAGGAGACCGTTTACTGACTGACTCGCTGACTGTAGGACTGTTGACTGGGTGGGGGGGACTCGTTACATTGTTGTCAGTTCTGGTCCGTTCAGGCCGGAGTGAATAAAAGAGCACTCCCGGGGTCGTGTGGTGTATGGGGCACAGGAGCTGCGATTAAAAAGAGATCTCTGTCTCTCGACTCATTCTTCCACGCCGGCTTGCCACAATACTTTTCATTGTAGTTGGCAGCCCCCCCCTACTTAAAACATCTTCCTGCACGCCTGCTAGTGCAGCAACCAGGACACATAGTCAAATCCGGCTTCCCACCCTCAGACGCGGCCAATTGTGTATGTAGGGACGCCCGACCAAGCCGGAGGTAACAGGGGGATTCGACCCGGTGATCGGATCCCCCTGTTGGTAGGCAGCGGAATAGACCACCACGCTGTCAGCATATCTTTAAGAAAACCCTCCAATCACATGTTCAGATTCACACATTCATTTGCAAATTTTACTGATTCCTGAGGTGGTTAGTAGTGCATGTGTACTAAAGTGGGAAAAAGACGTTTTTGGTTTTTTTTTCTGTGAAAATTGCATCATATGGAACAAACTTTATTATTCCATGTAATATACAAATTGTTCGTGTTCCTAAATATGTAAAATAAGTTATAACGTGTGTCACAGAATTTGAGATACAGATGACTCCCAATTGTAATATAGGAGTCTAGTGCACCCAAATGAAATGGCTTCCCCAGAGAGGCTGTGTTCATATCATGTCAAACATGCTGAAATTACTAGTAGCCATAACTGTTACTGTGTTTCTTTAAAGCATAACCCATCCATCCATCTATTATCCAAGCCGCTTACCCCAACGGGGGTCGCGGGGATGCTGGAGCCTATCCCAGCAGTCATTGGGCATAACCATTAGTCATAGTCATAATAATAATAATAATAATAATAATAATAGTCATTGAAGCATAACCATTCACTAAAATTACAGGTGATACTATCAAAAACAAACACCCACACCCCCCCCACCCACACACACCCACACACACACACACACACAGGTGTATATTGATACAGACTATCATGAACTGACAGACAGACAGGCAAACACACACACACACACACACACACACACACACACACACACACACACACACACACTTGCTTATGTTACCCTTTTAATCCTGCCAACATTCTCCCTAATAAAGAACATGTGATGACTGGCCATACACTTTTACAACTGTTAAAAGACAGGCAGTTGTCAAGGAGATGTTAACAGATATTTAAAATGTCTTTCTTTGTTACAAACATGTGCCTTAGGGTTTTTATGCACAAAGGAGTTTGTGCTATAGAAAAAAAAATCACATTTTTTCACAACCACCCCTCCACACTTTATCTGAAACGTTCAGTTATTTATTTATTCAGTCCTTGTGGGCCTGTGCAGCTTAATTGGCGGAGTGCCTGGTGTTATGGCAGTAACTGCCTTGAACTTGGCACTAACACTGCCATGGTTAGCCCACCATTACTGTAATGTGATGTAGTCATTTTATTGTAAAGAGCTTTGTGTCCGGGGACTAGAAAAGTGCTTTAGAAATGCAGTCATTCATTCATAGTACAGTCATCCTGGGGTTTCTTACATAACAAAAAAATAAATTGTTCTTACAAATAAATACCACATTCAGGACATTCAGACATTTTTTCCTTTCATTGTCGGGACCCCTTTATACGGGTGCACAATTTTGCAATCGTCCCTCCTCCTTCTTTTCTGAAGTGGGTTTGGTGGAAAAAAGATATAGGTAAGGCCAGCATGAAATCCCAAGTGTCACAGATGTTCCTAGTATTACCACAGAATGCTAAAATAGGGCTCAATGGCCAACCTGAACATTAAATTTGTTAAGTATTACTAATTCAACCCCCGATTCCATCGCCTTCATGCTCTCATAAAGAGCTCCTGTAGTCCCCTAATAACCTACTACCAAATAGCCCCTACTGTAACCTTCTGAGCCAGTCTAGTCTCTGATCAATATACTAACCCATTATCCATTTACCAGATACAGAGAGAGGTAGAGGCTAAGACGGTGAGGAGATTGAAAAAAAATATATGTATGTGACTCCAACAATGATATCATTCATGTAGTGCAATAATTTTGCAATGGTTGCAATACTAGGAGGTCAAGTCACAAACAATTGTTTTGGTTTAAACACCCCCACTGCCTGGAAGCACTCTGCCAAACTCATAAATAATGTAATTAACGTGGAATATGTTTGGTTGTTAAAAAGATTATGCTTCTTTCTAATTGATGAAGTGGGATGGAAGGCAGGGAATGGCCATGGGGACCTAAAGGCGCGATGGAGTCGGGATGGGGGGAAGTGGGGGGTGATGGGGGCACTTGAATGAGTAAGTGTGGGTTATTTACTGCTTAAAATTGGCAGGCTTTAGCCTCGTTGGTGTAATTTATGAGCCAGCCCTATTGGCGGTGCCTTTTAAAAGGTAACAGAGTGGCCAAGTGAAATGCAAGCATACTCAGCACTCTTCCAGAAGCAGAGAATCCAGAGAGTCTCCAGATGTCTGGTGGCATTGTTACACCAAAATTATAAATGCTGAATACTAACACCCCCTTATAATTGTATTCCTCAACCGATATCCAGCAATAATATGGTTAAAAATGTATTCATTATTTCAGTGTAAAAGCTTTTTCTGGTCTGCAGAGGCAATGGAATTTGAGGGAAGCAAGAAAAATATTTCAGCTTTATTTTATAGCAACTAAGTGAAAAGTTATCTGTACTTCTTGCTTAACCAAAGACAGATGCTAATGCTTGGCTGATACTGTTTTTTCAATCAAATGGAATTTTGCTCTCTACGGAGCATCATTTTTTTTTCTTTCTACACCAGTTTTTGTCAATATTGTCCTTAAAGGTTTAGAGAGGGAGTTCCATCACAAAGTTATGTGGGTAAACGGTGATGAATGAATCACACTGTAAAGGGTGTGTGTGTGTGTGTGTGTGTGTGTGTGTTTGTGTTTGTGTATGTGGGTGTGTTTATTTGTGTGAAGCAAATTTTCTACCTCAGTTTAACCTGATATTTCGTCCTTACACCAGAAGCAGGGGCTGCCAACTCAGGGCCTGAAGACAAAATTATTTGCTACACTCTTTCAAGACAGCTGCTATAGGCACAGTATTCACTGGAGCCAGTAATCCCTAATTCAAAATAGCGTTACATCTGTTGCTAATGACCCATATCAGCTAAAAGAACGGCTAGGGCGGTTGAGCTGTAAAGAGACAGCTGCAGCAAAAAACTCCTACGTTCCTTGGTTTTAATATCTGCCAAAGATGCTGTACATCCTCCTTGTGGTGATGTTTAGTGAGATGAGACTGACTGCATTCAAACTGAGTATATTCTTGGAGACAAGATTAGATAATGCCATTGTGAACTGACACACATTAACGAGGATTTTTGCAATTTGCACTTTGTGAAGGCCTTTCCTTCATTTGGACTCCTTTGTTACCATTGCTAAGGTACATAGACAGATGACAATAGCCTCAGAGTCCCTTTCCGCTGAAAACTTACTGAAAATACCCGTTGATTTGAGACTTTAAATTCACATTTCTTTAAAAGACAACTTTGTTTACATCTCTGGTACAGTGCAGTGACTGGGCATTGTTTGAATTTTCGGGAAAGCTGGTGAAAAACCATAGATAATTTTTCCAGTATCTATTAACTGCTGCTACCTAGGGTGCTAGCACTAACTGCCTCGCCTGTAAAGAGTTATCCCAAATCTATTTGTGACCACGTTTGTATCAAGGGGTCTCAGATTTTCTTTGTGCGTCAGCAACAGGGCCTTCAGTATGACGTGGAGTGTGCGATACATGATATAAAATCCATCCAGCCATTATCCAAACCACTTATCCTGCTCAGGGTCGTGGGATGCTGGAGCCTATCCCAGCAGTCAATGGGCGGCAGGCAGGGAGACACCCTGGACAGGCCACCAGGCCATCACAGGGCCCACACACACACACACACACACACACACGCACATTCACACCTGGGGACAATTTAGTATGACCAATTCACCTGACCTACATGTCTTTGGACTGTGGGAGGAAACCGGAGCACCTGGAGGAAACCCACGCAGATACGGGGAGAACATGCAAACTCTCCACACAGAGGATGACCTGGAACGATTGGACCCAACCTCTGGTGCTCAAACCCATGACCTTTTTGCTGTGAGGTGACCGCGCTAACCACTGCACCACCATGCCACCCCATGATATAACATTCATGGCCAAATCTATACACAGAAAATATATACAGACTGAAGCATGTTAGTGATGTACATGTCAGACTGGAAGAGATTGGCAACAATTGCTATGCATACAAGCTGTCTGGTTGGTGGGCCAGCAGGCCAATCAGAAGGCCAACAATGGGTTCATTGTAATGATGGTAGTGCTGGTTACAATGATAATAATTTGAAGTACATTTCATAATACAGTGTTGAACTTATTGATGTTATGTCTCCTCTTATAATAGGAAAGCCCACCTAATCCTACGTAGGGTGAAAAGATTAGTCGCTACTGCTGAGCCCTTCTGCGCAGCACCTACATCCAGAGCCACACTGACACTATGACCTATGTTTAGTAAGGAGATCTGGCCTCCCAGCATCATATAGCATGGCTCCTTACATGAGACGTGTATGGCTTGCATGGAGAAGTTCATATGGCAACATCAAACTTTGGTGAGACAGGAGTTTGGAGAAAGGTTGCACGTTTTGGCACAGCAAACTGACATCATCAATCACTGTCCCAACCTTCTCCTCGCTACTCTGCAGCAGGTGTCTCTCAAGTGACTGGTGCATTTTCAAAACTAGGAGAGCTTCAATAACCACAAAAGTCACTGGACATTATGTAAAAGCTACCAAAATACATTTTTTGCAGCCTACTTTTGATAAACTGGGGATTCAGAAGGTGATATATCAGTGAGGAACTGCAGTATGCACATGTAAATTATCATTCAGCCAAGTCAAAAAGTGGTTGGCTTAAAAACACTGAATGTAATATTGTGGTTCCTTTGTGGTACTGTGAAAGAAGAGGCTTTCCTGGAATGAAGTAATACAGAAAATAAAATAAAAACAAAATCGTTACTTATTTCCCTTTACTACCTTCATTTGGAAGGAGAGAGTCAAACTAAGCCGTTAAAGCCAGTAGAGATTTTGTCTTTTGTTTTCAAAATCACATAAGCTTTAAAACCACAATAATCATGCTGCAGAAGTTAATTCAGTAATTTGATAAATCACGAGGTTACCATTATAATGAGTGTCGAAGACTACATTCGGAGAATTCAAATGGTTTAGCAAAGACTGGGAAATATCATAAAACCATTAAATCAATGTGAATACCAAATGAGTGACATTCACATTTTTTATTCAGCCATAAAAATGTAATTTGATTGCTTCATTTCTGGGTGATTACTTACCTTATGTCCTTCTGTTGACCCTGCAAATAGAAAAATAAAGTAAGTGATTTCAAAGAAATTGTGGGAATAACATTTTGCAAACTAAACATGGTACTGAATTGTGACCACACATTATCTTGTGCCAAGACAAAACACTAACTGCATTCTTTTTGAAATAGGAACATTTGTTTTCCACTGCTTTTATGATTAGACTGTTTTTTGTTTAGATTTGTTTCATTTGTGATACGCTTTGGTGTGAAGTAAACTTTTTTTTTAATTTAATGCAATAAATAGAAGTTTTTCAAACATTTCTATAATCACCAATCACATACCCTATCTTATAGTAATATTAGGTATCACTATAGAGTTTCGCCATTGAAAAAATAATTAAATTGAATCAGTTGTAGTATGTGACTTAATAGGGCTACAGTATTGGAACTAAAAACCAACGGACAATCTATTGAAAATGTTTTTAGTGTTATGTAAAAAACTATTTACTATACCTGTAATGTCAGTAAGGTGGCAATGGTTTCAGTTTGAGTTTAGAGTGTGATTTATTTACTATACAGTATCGTAAAAAAAAAAATCACCTTTATTCTGGCCAAATCTGGAAAAAATCAGTGACACACTGAGCCTGAATATCTCATAACCTACAGTCATTCTAGTCATAATGTATGAATAAATTGAGGAAGATGGGGTATTTTAAAAGAGATGAAGAGGATGAAAACGATTTAAAAGATTCACAAAAGATAAAAAAAAATAGAGGGAAAATGCTTGAAATAATCACGAAAATCACAAAAGAGATCAATAGCAAATATTGATTATGACTGCAACATAAAATGACTCCAGAGCTTTGAAACATATAAAATGCAGCTGACTATATTAAAAAGACATATTTAGCAAGGTCTTTAAAAAGCTACCTTCTCAATGCTAATTGACTTTTGCTCATAACAATATTCAAACCCAGTTATTAGGTGTAGAAAGGATGTAGATAAATGGTGATGCTGTGAATGGTGATATTTAAAATTTTCAAAGTCATAAATATCGAATAAGCATTATAAGATGACTTAAAACATTTCTCTTGATTGTACCAACTATAGACATAAATACCACATCCAGTTATTGGACGTTGTATTTTTATGTTTTGCCTGTCTGCTCTTTTGGCTGCGCTCTGGACCCACTCCGCTAGATGACATACGTAAAGTATCCCATTGGCTGTTATTTTATTTTAAAAGTACACTATTTCAACAGTGTCCCAGCCCTTTACGCCCTTACTTTTTCAAATCGAGTTCCAGCCCCTCCCTCATCGGTTGTAATGTCCCTGATGTTACTTTTCAAATGTTTGCTACCCTCCCATTGGTTGCTGTGCACCGCAACTAGGGGCGTGGTGCGAGGCAACATAGCATTTATTCGCTGGATTTTTTTTTATTCTTTATTGAACACATTTTCATATACAATGGTACAAACGGTACAAAGACATAGACAATAGAACAAAAATAGAGACAAAAATAAACAAAAAAAAAACATTTTACAATGCCAGGGTTTGTGTTATGTGCATTATATCAAATTCACCTAGTAGCTTTTTTGTTTTTAAGATTAAATAAAATGGTGCTATATTGTTTAAATTCATGATTAAAGTGCAGGAAATTTGGCTTGGTTCTTGACCATTTTTTCTTATGAATATGGAATTTTCCAAAAATAATAACTAGTTGTATGATATACAGCATGTTATTTCCAATCTTATCTTTACTAAACTATAGCATAACATCAAACATACCTGTTTCAATATTCATGTTAAGTCTCTTTTTTAGAAATTGGCTACATCAATCCATAACATTCTTGTATATATACACTGGAAGAATAGATGGGTAATACTCCCTTTTTCTAGTCCACAAAATCACACTTATAATCAATATCTAGTTTGAATCTTTCTAACACAAGCTTTACCGGATAAATTCTATGCAATATCTTGAAAGACACTTCCTTAAACTTGTTATTTATACAGTATTTATCACAAATTGTCCATGCTTTCTTCTGCCGTATAGCGTTAAATAATGAGGACCAAAAACATCTAGAAGATGGGACAAGTGTGTTCCTAATAATTTTGTTAGAGCACTTCTCTTTCAATATATTGGTTTCACCAATATAAATATTTTCCACACAATCTTCAAAATGAAAAGGTATGTCTACCACACCAGAGTTTCATAGGAGTATAAGGGCACTTTCTGGTATAGCATCAAAAACAATAGCATACTCCTTTGGTTTTATATGTATTTTGAATTTATCAAGACATTTTTTATAAGATAACAAATAACCATTTTGATTAAGTAATTGGCCAACTGTCAGTATTCCATTATTAAACCATGTGTGATAGAAAATAGTCCAATTTTTATATCAGATGTCTTTATTGTTCCATATGAAGTACCTATGGGGCGAAAACTTATGTTTGTAAGCTAATAACCGAGCTGTCAGTGTTTGCCGATGAAATTTTGTCAACTTAGTAGGAATTTTATCATCAGAAAAGTCAAATTTTAGTGGGAATTTTATCCCACCAACTGGATCAAACAGGTAATTACGGAAAATATTCCAAAATATTATCCTTATTTTTTTAAGTATTCAGTAATCCACTTAATTTTGAATGAATTATTAACAGAAATAAAATCTAGAACTTCCAGACCTTTAGTCTTTGGTGTTACAAAGCACTTACTTTTTCAATTTTTTTCTTTAATAATGAGACTTATTCCTCCAAATTAAATTGGAAATCACCTTGTCCAAGTCCTTAATAACATTCTGTGGAACATAAGTGACAAAGCAATTTATACAGACCTGGATAGTTCTTCTGCTTTGGATAATAGTACCCAACCACATAAAGATAAGTCTCTCACTAAGCAGTGATTAAATTTCTTCTTATTTTTTTTTTGACAATTGGTTTAAATTCAAATTACTCCTTTGTTGTTCATCTTTGCATATTACTACTGCTAGGTATGTTACCATATCTTCGATTGGAATTACATGTATATTTGTCATATCACATTCCTTAAGTGAAAATAAGACAGATTTACTAATATTCATTTTTAAACCTGAGCCCACACTAAATTCTTCAATACATGCCACTGCTTTTTTGATCTCGTTTTTATCTTTTAAGAATAATGTAGTGTCATCAGGGAGTTGACCTAATTTTAATTCTTTCCCTAACACTGAAATGCCCCAAAATGTATTCTTCTTCATGTGCATTGCCATTACTTGTGTTGCTAATAAACAAAAAAAGGTGAGATCGGGCATCCTTGTCTGATACCTCGACCGATGTTTAAATCTTTGAGAGGTTCCATGAGATAGCTCCACTGAGCTGTTACAAAGTCTGCGTGGCTTTTAGAGAAGAAAAAAAAAACGCTGAAACCAAAAAAGCTAATAACTTCAAAAATAAAGGCATGTTCGACTGTATCGAACGTTTTGTACAAATTAATATATAAAATTAAACTATCATCAGGGATAAGGTAACTATAATCAATAAAATCTAGTACTAATCTGACATTATTGCTGATGTGTCTCCCCTGCATGAATCCAGATTGTTCTTCATCAATTATCTTGTGTAGCCCATTTTTCAGTCTTTTTGCAAAGATTAATGCAAATACTTTGGCAACATTATTTAATAAACTAATTGGTCTCCACTTATCTAAATATAATTTATCTTAATTGGGTTTTGAAATAAGTGTAATTACTCCTTGTTTTAATGATGCTAGGAAATAACCAATTTCAATTGATTCTTGAAACATAGCAAGCAGAAAAGGAGCTAGCTCTTTACTGAATGTTTTATAAAACTCATCCATCAACCCATCATTGCCTGTTGATTTGTTATCGTTAAGGTTTTTTATACAATCAGTTATTTCAAATAAGCTTAACTCATCATCACATATTTCCATGAAATCCTTGTCAACTTTCCTGACATTATGTTTTAATTGAATTTAGGTTTTGACAGAACTGGGTGGGCTACATAATAAGATAATTCTGATGGGTTGTCACTGTGAATCTTGTTTATCATTAATTTACATACTGTTGATGTCTCATTGTTTCGCTTTTCCAAATTAAAGAAATACTTAGAAAAGTTTCCCCCTTCCTCAATCCATTTACGTCTTGACCTAACAAATGCTCCCCTGGCATTTTCCTCATAAATGCTATCTATCTAACTGATTTTGGAGTGCTGATAATCGAGGTAAATCCTGATTAAACAAACCTCGGTTTCCTTTTGCTGTCAGATTAATAATTTCCGTAGTAACATTGGCTTCTTTTTCCTGTTTGATTTTGGAATTTAGTTTACCAATTGTTATTGCTATTTTCCTAATTTCAAATTTCATTAAGTCCCAATAGTATCTATATTTATTCATAATACATGTCTGAGTCCAATACTTTCCAATTATTTGTCTAATTTATGTTAGAAGCAATCCATTTCCAAGTAATTTCTTATTCAGTTTCCAGTAGCTCCGAGAGACTTTTCTGGAGCCAATTCCATTAATATTAACTTTTATATATATATATATATATATATATATATATATATATATATATATATATATATATATATATATATATATATATATATATACACTACCGTTCAAAAGTTTGGGATCACCCAAACAATTTCGTGTTTTCCATGAAAAGTCACACTTATTCACCACCATATGTTGTGAAATGAATAGAAAATAGAGTCAAGACATTGACAAGGTTAGAAATAATGATTTGTATTTGAAATAAGATTTTTTTTACATCAAACTTTGCTTTCGTCAAAGAATCCTCCATTTGCAGCAATTACAGCATTGCAGACCTTTGGCATTCTAGCTGTTAATTTGTTGAGGTAATCTGGAGAAATTGCACCCCACGCTTCCAGAAGCAGCTCCCACAAGTTGGATTGGTTGGATGGGCACTTCTTTGAGCAGATTGAGTTTCTGGAGCATCACATTTGTGGGGTCAATTAAACGCTCAAAATGGCCAGAAAAAGAGAACTTTCATCTGAAACTCGACAGTCTATTCTTGTTCTTAGAAATGAAGGCTATTCCATGCGAGAAATTGCTAAGAAATTGAAGATTTCCTACACCGGTGTGTACTACTCCCTTCAGAGGACAGCACAAACAGGCTCTAACAGGTACTATTTAATGAAGATGCCAGTTGGGGACCTGTGAGGCGTCTGTTTCTCAAACTAGAGACTCTAATGTACTTATCTTCTTGCTCAGTTGTGCAACGCGGCCTCCCACTTCTTTTTCTACTCTGGTTAGAGCCTGTTTGTGCTGTCCTCTGAAGGGAGTAGTACACACCGGTGTAGGAAATCTTCAATTTCTTAGCAATTTCTCGCATGGAATAGCCTTCATTATGAAGAACAAGAATAGACTGTCGAGTTTCAGATGAAAGTTCTCTTTTTCTGGCCATTTTGAGCGTTTAATTGACCCCACAAATGTGATGCTCCAGAAACTCAATCTGCTCAAAGAAGTGCCCATCCAACCAATCCAACTTGTGGGAGCTGCTTCTGGAAGCGTGGGGTGCAATTTCTCCAGATTACCTCAACAAATTAACAGCTAGAATGCCAAAGGTCTGCAATGCTGTAATTGCTGCAAATGGAGGATTCTTTGACGAAAGCAAAGTTTGATGTAAAAAAAATCTTATTTCAAATACAAATCATTATTTCTAACCTTGTCAATGTCTTGACTCTATTTTCTATTCATTTCACAACATATGGTGGTGAATAAGTGTGACTTTTCATGGAAAACACAAAATTGTTTGGGTGATCCCAAACTTTTGAACGGTAGTGTATATATACACACACCCTTATGGTCTGTCAAGATAGATGGTTCAATCTTAACGGAATCAATTGTGTCCTCCATTTCCTCAGACACTAACCAAAAATCTATACGTGATTGTAGAGATTTATCTTTATCGCTCAATGTATACATGCATGAATCTGGGTTTTTATGTCTCCAAATGTCCAAGATTCCCAATCTTAAACAAATGTTTTTTTAACTCACATTCTACAACCTTGTCTTTTGGAGGCCATCTATCTATTCCCTTATTTAAAGTTGTATTAAAATCACCCCCCCCCCAAATAATTTAGCAGAAGGATATTTAGATAAGAGCCAATTAATATTTGTTTCAATGTCTTGAAAAATAAGGCAAATGTTTATTTTGTTAGTGGCATAGCTTAGCAAGAATACATTGTGTGGTTAATTTCAACTACTAAAAGAATCCACCGACCTAACTTATCTGTACCATGTCTCAATATTTGACCTCCAAACTTTCCTTTTAAAATTGCAACCCCTGCTGATCGATTAGTGCCAAAAGAGAACCAAACATCACTTCCCCATTGGTTTTTCCAAAATAAAGCATCTTCTGGACAAGCATGACTTTCCTGAATAAAACAAAAATCCGCACCTTTTCCTTGGCTGTAAAGAAATAAAGCCTTTCTTTTTGGCAGATCCCTAATACCCCTGGCATTAATTGAAAACACTGAGACAGATATTAAAAAAAAAAACAAAAAAAAAACAAACACTAAGTAAGTATTAACAGCAAGTACCTATCTACGGCTTTCTCACATAAAAATAAGTTCTGTAACAGCTGCATAATTCCAAAATAAGCTGAGTCAGCAAAGTTACTAAAATTTGGAGGGAAAAAAATTGATTCCTTTCTCCAGTAAAGCAAAACGCGGAAGCTACAACTATGCCATAGAGTAGGTTGACACCCATGGCTGCAAACCACAACTACATTCAATACCGGAAAAGGGTAGATAATTATGGATAATAATAACAAGTATGAGTAATAATAAATGAGTGTGGTTAATCACCTCATTTGGATTTTATCAATCCAATGATTAAGAAAAACATAGACAAGTATAGCCTAATTTGGAATTCAAAGAAACAACTTTTCAAACGACAGCTTAATCCTTTAGAAGGAGACCATTTCACCATTTAACTTTTTGAACAACTTGAACAGGTTAAGAAAATAAATATTGCACTTAATCACTAAATGTAAGTGCATCAGATCACCTAAAACTAAAATAAGGTTGGCATCATTTGCCATTTAAATCTATAAAAAAATTGAACTGTATAGTAAAATGTATGGCTATTAGTCCTCACGACAAAACATGTCAGTCGGATTGTTCTACTGAGTTCTTAAACAGTTCACTGCCATCAGTAAAAACCTCACTGATTCATTTTACAACTTTAGTTCTTTGTCGTCAACAAAGGCCCTTGCTCCGCTGAAATATGCCTTCTTTCCCTCTTTCCTTGCCTTTTTCGTCGCTTGCCAGAGCCGACTCCGTGCATCCTTGTCAAATGTTGTTAGATCCTCCTTGAAGCACAAACCATTTCTCCTCAGATATTTGCTTTCTTTCACATGCCTCCATGTCAGATCTCTTGCCGTTCTACAGATGAATCTTATGATCACCACTTGCGGTTTTACATTTTTTCCATCTCCTGACTTGAGTCGCCCAAGTCGATGTACCACATCCAGTGCACCTGCCACAGCATTGCGATCAGCCTCAGGAACCACCGCTTTGCATATCTCTTTCAGTCTTGCCTTGATGTGCTCAGTGGCGCACTCGGAAACTCAGTTCAGACGAAGACACCATCTGTGACTGTATCATTCTTGACCATTCACTTTACTCTCAAATTCCACGATTATTTTCTTCATTCCTTCACTTTCACTTTTCAGACTTTCGTTTTCTTTCTCCAGATCCATCATCTCTGTGTAGATCGAGTTGAGAGCTTCGCTAAGGGTTCTGATTTTGATTGAGTTCGCTGTCACCATGTCTTCAATTTGATCCGACCTTTTGTTGATTTTTCCAGAGATTATATGAATAATATTCTCCTGCACCTCAGCTAGGGTTCATCGGCTGGGGTGGAATTAGGACGTTGCTTTTTTTCTTTTATTATTTTTTAGGTTGTTCTTTGGCTGGCATATTTGGGTAAGATTCACATTCGTTCTCATTTTTAGTTTTGCAAGTATGCAACAGGGTCTTGCTGGTTGTTCTCTTTTCTTTAGCAGACTCGATTTCCATTTTCTGAGCTTTAGCTGTGGCCGACATGATTATGCTCCTCGAGGCAGTTGCTAGTTAGCTAATAGCAAACTGTTGCTAGCTAACATTATAGCTAAAATAGGACTCTAGTTACCGTAACCGTAGTGCAGTGACTGACGCTAGCACTTTGTCGAAAGTGTTCTTGTCAGGGAATTGAGCACAGAAAGCAAGCTGACTTGTTTCCAAAACATAAAAGTATAATTAAATATTAAACATGTTTATGAGGCGCAACCGTAATTAGTGCGAATGCTGGGCATTCACACTATTGCTTTGCAGTTCTTTATTTATTTATTTTTCTTCCACCCATTTTTTGACACTTTGTAGCTCCTTCATACTTTTAGCTACTGAAACCATTCAACTATCAAAATGTTCAACTCATTAAGGACATTAGTGCTCCCCTTTCAGTTTTTTCATACCTTTTGAACTTTTTGAAATATTCAACTTTTTTCAGCCATTTTTTGAATGGGAGTCAATGGGGGACTTTTGCAACATTTCCAACTCTTTTACTCCTTCATACTTTTAGCCACTGAAACCATTCAGGTATCAACATGTTCATCTATTTAAGCCCATTAAGGCTCACATCTCGTTTTTTTAAATCTTTTATACTTTTAGACATATTAAGCTTTTTCTACTTTTTCAAAACAATGGAAGTCTATGGGGAAAGGTTGAAACCCTCATCACCTTTGAACTGTATCTCCTCCTTCATTTTTTGAGCTAGAAACCCCATTTAAAGCTTAAACAGTTCAGGACATTCAGCTCTTTCAGAATCCTATTTTAAAAAAGCATATTTTTAAAAATATTTTATAGTTTTTGAACAATTCAGCTCTAAAGTTTAGCAATTCTGCCATACACTTCGCCTGTTAGAATGTTCAGTCCTGTAGTGACATCACATATCAATTTGAAACTCAACTGCCAGCCTAATTACTGTCAACTCTCAGCACCTGGTAGATTTGATCAGCTTCTGCCACTTCTTAACTGCTCTTCCTCCCTCTTCTACCTTCCTTCCTATCTTCCTACAACCTTCCTACCGTCTTTCCTACCTTCCTACAACCTCACTACTTTCCTTCCTACAACCTTCTTACCTTCCTTCCTACCTTCCTTCCCACAACCTTACTGCCTTCCTACCTTCCTACAATCCTCCTTTGCAGCACTTCCACTTTTTCATACTTTAAACTACAGAAACAATTCGACAATCAAACTATTTATGTATTTAGCACATTATGGCAAATTTTTCAGTTTTTTATACCTTTAAAACTTTTAAAATATTCAGCCATTTCACATTTCATTTTCCAGGTATTTCAGGTAGGCTAGTGACTTTCTCACTTTTCCTTGTTTTCCTTGTTTTTTCTTGTTTCTCATGGTCTGAGAGTCCTTTAGGTGCTTTCTGAAAAACTCCAAGCGGGCTGTCATGTGCCTTTTACTGAGCAGAGGCTTCCGTCTGGCCACTCTACCATAAAGGCCTGATTGGTGGAGTGCTGCAGAGATGGTTGTCCTTCTGGAAGGTTCTCCCATCTCCACAGAGGAACGCTGGAGCTCTGTTAGAGTGACCATGGGGTTCTTGGTCACCTCCCTGACCGAGGCCCTTCTCCCCCAATTGCTCAGTTTGGCTGGGCGGCCAGCTCTAGGAAGAGTCCTGGTAGATCCAAACTTCATCCATTTACGAATGATGGAGACGACTGTGCTCTTCGGGACCTTCAAAGCTGTAGACATTTTTTTGTACCCTTCCTCAGATCTGTGCCTCGATACATCCTGTCTCAGAGGTCCACAGACAATTCCTTTGACTTCATGGCTTGGTTTCTGCTCTGACATGCACTGTCAACAGTGGGATCTTTTATAGACAGGTGTGTGCCTTTCCAAATCATGTCCAACCAATTGAATTTACTACGGGTGGACTCCAATCAAGATGGAAAAAAATCTCAAGGATGATCAGTGGAAACAGGATGAACCTGAGCTCAATTCTGAGTGTCATAGCAAAGGGTGTGAATACTTATGTACATGCAATATTTCAGTTTTTTATTTTTAATACATTTGCAAAAATTTCTACAAAACCTTTTTCACTTTGTCATTATGGGGTATTGTGTGTAGATTGATGAGGAAAAAAGGGAATTTAATCCATTTTGGAATAAGGCTGTAACATAACAAAATGTGGGGAAAGTGAAGGGGTGTGAATACTTTCCAGATGCACTGTATACACACTTGCTTGCTTGCTTGCTGGTTGTCCATCGTGCCCGATGATGACCATCTTCTTCTATTTGTGGGTCCTTTGGGGACTCAGATAGCAGAAGATACCTGCACAGAGATGGTTTTTAAAGTGGCATGGGGGGTGCGCTTCTCCCAACGCCACATGACTTGATTGTAGAGGAGATGGTTCCAATGGCAAGGGGGATCCCTAGACGACCGACACCTCCACACAACTGCAGGGAGCTGCCGGAAATCCAGTTTTTCGGAAACCGCCTCGAAGCGTGCCGCCACAGCTTGCTTTTCTGTTGGGGTAAGCTCCCTTAGCCTTATGTCTTCCAGACTCACCCACAAGGCAGCGGGGCAGTGGTTGATAGGTGCCAGGGCGTGTCCACCAGGGTGGGCCTGCACACCATATCTCTGGGGCCCACTGCTGCTCCGAGATCCCCTGCCAAGTTAGCCTGGGGCCGCAAGACCCCAGTTACCATGTGTGGCCACGGGGAGGCCTGGCAGGAGTCTTGGTGAAGGAGAGGCTATGTACTGGCAAGGGAAGGCTTACACGCTAGGATGCTTCCCTATTCGCCACAAAGGCTAGCCAGCGGCAGCAAGCTAAGGGCAGGAAGGACACAAGCAGGTTGGAAGAACACATGCACCTTCCCTCCAACTACACACTGCTGCACTAGACGCATCACAACACCCTGTGTGTATGTACACACAAACACACACACACACACACACACACACACATATATACACTACCGTTCAAAAGTTTGGGATCACCCAAACAATTTCGTGTTTTCCATGAAAAGTCACACTTATTCACCACCATATGTTGTGAAATGAATAGAAAATAGAGTCAAGACATTGACAAGGTTAGAAATAATGATTTTTATTTGAAATAAGATTTTTTTTACATCAAACTTTGCTTTCGTTAAAGAATCCTCCATTTGCAGCAATTACAGCATTGCAGACCTTTGGCATTCTAGCTGTTAATTTGTTGAGGTAATCTGGAGAAATTGCACCCCACGCTTCCAGAAGCAGCTCCCACAAGTTGGATTGGTTGGATGGGCACTTCTTTGAGCAGATTGAGTTTCTGGAGCATCACATTTGTGGGGTCAATTAAACGCTCAAAATGGCCAGAAAAAGAGAACTTTCATCTGAAACTCGACAGTCTATTCTTGTTCTTAGAAATGAAGGCTATTCCATGCGAGAAATTGCTAAGAAATTGAAGATTTCCTACACCGGTGTGTACTACTCCCTTCAGAGGACAGCACAAACAGGCTCTAACAGGTACTATTTAATGAAGATGCCAGTTGGGGACCTGTGAGGCGTCTGTTTCTCAAACTAGAGACTCTAATGTACTTATCTTCTTGCTCAGTTGTGCAACGCGGCCTCCCACTTCTTTTTCTACTCTGGTTAGAGCCTGTTTGTGCTGTCCTCTGAAGGGAGTAGTACACACCGGTGTAGGAAATCTTCAATTTCTTAGCAATTTCTCGCATGGAATAGCCTTCATTATGAAGAACAAGAATAGACTGTCGAGTTTCAGATGAAAGTTCTCTTTTTCTGGCCATTTTGAGCGTTTAATTGACCCCACAAATGTGATGCTCCAGAAACTCAATCTGCTCAAAGAAGTGCCCATCCAACCAATCCAACTTGTGGGAGCTGCTTCTGGAAGCGTGGGGTGCAATTTCTCCAGATTACCTCAACAAATTAACAGCTAGAATGCCAAAGGTCTGCAATGCTGTAATTGCTGCAAATGGAGGATTCTTTGACGAAAGCAAAGTTTGATGTAAAAAAAATCTTATTTCAAATACAAATCATTATTTCTAACCTTGTCAATGTCTTGACTCTATTTTCTATTCATTTCACAACATATGGTGGTGAATAAGTGTGACTTTTCATGGAAAACACAAAATTGTTTGGGTGATCCCAAACTTTTGAACGGTAGTGTATATATATATATATATATATATATATATATATATATATATACAGAATATGTCAAATATTTACTGCAGATGAAAAATAAATTACACTACATTTAGGTGATTTATTTGGAGAAAAAAAAGCTTAAAAATGTTGATGTGTTTAACATTTTTAGCAAGTATTGTGGAAGCATATTTTGGGATTGTGTTCAATATAGGAAACATTGCATTCCAACAAATTGAGACTTGAAAGAATCTTTGTCATAACTAACAAACTAGAGATCATATACATTCACTAAATGGAGATTATGAAAATAAAATACAAATTTCTTGTTAGATGTTTTATCATAATGTGGTTTAATGCCAAAACTATCTTAAAATATTGCATTTAATATTGTTGAAATGCAATATTAAATGCAATACTTGTAGATTGTATTTAATATTGTAGAAATGCAACCCAGAGACTAAGCCTGGATAAATGGGGAGGGTTGTATCAGGAAGGGCATCTGGCATAAAACCTTTGCCAAATCAAATATGCGGATCATAAATCAGATTTCCATACTGGATCGACCCAGGCCCAGGTTACCATCGACCGCCACTGGTACTGTAGGCCAGCAGGGTGCCGGTGAAAACTATGCTACTGTTGATCAAAAGAGAAGGAGAGGGGGGCGGCCTGTCAAGAGGAAGTGGGAGAGGTTGAAGGTTAAGAGGGTGGAGGTGAGAGTCAGCACTTTGAATGTTGGCACTATGACTAGTAGAGGGAGAGTGCTGGCTGACACGATGGAGAGATGGAAGGTAGGTATACTGTGTGTGAAAGAGACCAGGTGGAGGGGGAGTATGGCAAGGAGCATCGAAGATGGGTTCAAACTGTTCTACGATGGTACAGATGGGAGGAGAAACGGGGTAGGGGTAATTCTGAAGGAAGAGTATGTCAAGAGTGTGCTGGAGGTGAAGAGAGTGTCGGACAGAGTGATGAGTATGAAAAGGAAATCGAAGGTGTATTGATGAATGTTATCAGGGCATATGTCCCGCAAGTTGGGTGTGAGATGGAAGAGAAAGAAGAATTCTGGAGTGAGCTGGACGAAGTGGTGGGGAGGAGAGAGTGGTGATTGGAGTGGACTTCAATGGGCATGTTAGCGAAGGTGGGTGATGAGGAGGTGATGGGTAGGTATGGTGTCAAGGAGAAAAATGTGGAAGGAGAGATGGACAGATGGTGTTGGATTTTGCAAAAAGGATGGAAATGGCTGTGGTGAATGTATATTTCATTTATAACAGTGGAGAAAAGTGCACAGAGGTGGACTATATTTTATGCAGGAGGCGCGATCTAAAAGAGATTGGAGACTGCAAGGTGGTGACAGGGCAGACCATAACTAGGCAGCATTGGATGGAGGTCTGTAGGACGGCTTTGGAGACTAAGAAGATGAAGAGAGTGAAGGCAGAGCCAAGGATCAAATCGTGGAAGTTGAAGAAGGAAGACTGTTGTGTGGAGTTTCAGGGAGGAGTTAAGTCAGGCACTGGGTGGTGGTGAAGAGTTGCTGGATGGCTGGGCAAGTACTGCATATAGTAATAGTGAGGGAGACAACTAGGAAATTATTTGGTGTGTCATCTGGACAGAGGAAGGAATACAAGGAGACTTGGTGGTGGAATGAGGAAGTACAGCAAAGTATACAGAGGAAGAGGTTGGCAAAGAAGAAGTGGGATAGTCAAGAGAGATGAAGAAAGTAGACAGGCATATAAGGGGGTGCAGCATAAAGCGACGAGAGAGGTGGGGAAGGCAAAGCAAAAGCATATGGTAAACTGTAAGAGAGGCTGGACTAAAAGGAAAGAGAAAAGGACTTGTACTGATTGGCTAAACAGAGGGACTGAGCTGGGGAGTATGTGCAGCAGATAAGAGCGATCAAGGATAGATGGAAATGTGCTGACAAGTGAGGAGTGTGTGTTGAGAAGGTGGAAGGAGTACTTTGGGGGGCTGATGAATGAAGAAAATGAGAGAGAAGGTTGGATGATGTGAGGATAGTGAATCAGGAAGTACAGTGGATTAGCAAGGAGGAAGTGAGGGCAGCTATGAAAAGGAAGAAGAGTGGAAAGGCGGTCAGTCTGGATGACATACCTGTGGAGGCATGGAGGTATTTAGCGGAGACGGCAGCGGAGTCTCTTTAACTAGATTGTTTAACACAATCTTGGAAATTTAGAGGATGCTTGAGGAATGGAGAAGAATCATACTGGTACCGATTTTAAAGAATAAGGGTGATGTGCAGAAATGTAGCAGCTACAGAGGTTTAAAGTTGATCAGCCACAGAATGAAGATATGGGAGAGTAGTGGAAGCTTGGTTGAGAGAAGAGGTGATGATTATAAGCAAGCAGCATGGCTTCATGCCAGGAAATAGCATTACATTTGTGATGTTTGCTTTGAGATTGTTGATAGAGAAGAAGCATACTGGTACCGATTTTCAAGAATAAGGGTGATGTGCAGAGTTGTAGCAACTACAAGAGGTATAAAGTTGGTCAGCCACAGCATGAATATATGGGAGAGTAGTGGATGCTAGGTTAAGAGAAGAGGTGATGATTAGCGAGCAGCAGTATGGTGTCTTGCCACGAAATAGCACTACAGGTGTGATGTTTGCTTTGAAATTGCTGATGGAGAAGTATAGAGAAGGCCAGAAAGAGTTACAATGTGTCTTTGTGGATTTAGAGAAAGCACATGACAGGGTGCGAAGTGATAACGTGTGGTATTGTATGAGGAAGTCGGGAGTGTATGTATGAGGGCAGTGT
Organism: Lampris incognitus; assembly: GCF_029633865.1. Taxonomy (NCBI): domain Eukaryota; kingdom Metazoa; phylum Chordata; class Actinopteri; order Lampriformes; family Lampridae; genus Lampris; species Lampris incognitus. The sequence continues at coordinate 22,769,788 of NC_079222.1, forward strand.
GACAGTGGTGAGGTGTGCGGTTGGAATGGCAGGGGAGTTCAAGTCAGAGGTGGGATTACACCAAGGATTGGCTCTGAGCCATTTCTTGTTTGCAATGGTGATGAACAGGTTGACAGACAAGATCAAGCAGGAGTCTTTGTGGACTATGATGTTCGCGGATGACATTGTGATCTGTAGCGAGATTAGGGTGCAGGTTGAGGAGAGCCTGGAGAGGTGGAGGTATGCACTGGAAGGAAGAGGAATGAAAGTCAGTAGAAGCAAGATGGAATACATATGTGTGAACAAGAGGGAGGTCAGTGGAACGGTGCGGATGCAAGGGGTAGAGGTGCCAAAGGCATATGAGTTTAATATATATATATATATATATATCATCCAGTGAGTCAAGTAAATTCTTTATGAGACAGTACAAGCCTGTTTTATGCCATAAGCAATCATCAGCTGTCAATAAATAAATAAAAGTGACAATAAAAGTGTTAATAAAAGTGTCAATAAAAGTTTTTATTGACAGCTGATGATTGCTTATGGCATGAATCAGGCTCGTACTGTCTCATAAAGAATTTACCTGACCCACTGGATTATATTAATCCCCTTTGGGAAATTCCTCTGCATTTAGTCAATCCTAGCTGTGTAGTTAGGAGCAGTGGGCAGCTGCCGTGCAGCACCCGCGGACCAACTGCAGTTTGTCTTGCCATGCCTTGGTCAGGGGCACAGACAGGAGTATTAACCCTAACATGCATTTTCCCCCCATAGAAATAGAGAAATAGAAATGAAAAGAGAAGAACTAGAGAAGCGTGTCAGGAGTGATTTGCGAAAGAAGGGTGCCAGCAAGAGTGAAAGCGAAGATTTACAAGATGGTTGTGAGACCAGCTATGTTGTATGGTTTGGAGATGGTGGTATTGACGGAGGTGCAGCTGGAGGTGGCAGAGTTGAAGATGCTAAGATTTCGTTGGGAGTGACAAAGAAGGACAGTATTAGGAACGAGTATATTAGCGGTAAAGTTCAGGTTGGACAGTTTGGAAACAAAACAAGAGAGGCAAGATTGAGATGGTTTGGACATGTGTGGAGGAGAGATGCTGAGTATCTCAGATGCTGGAGCCGGGAAAAGAAGAAGGCTAAAAAGGAGGTTTATGGATGTGGTGAGGGAGGACATGCAGGTGGCTGGCGTAACAGAGGAAGATGCAGAGGACAAGAAGAGATGGAAACGGATGATCCACTGTGGCGACCCTTAACAGGAGCAGCAGTACAGGTAGTGTCCGGGTTACGAACGCCCAACACATGAACTCCCGCACTTCCGGATCGACCTCCGAAAGGCCTACTTTAAAAAAAAATCGAGTCACACACAACGGTTCGTACTAACGAACGGGCGGAGTACTTTGCGCAAAACACTGCGCGTTTCAGGCGGTTAGTTAGCCATAGGGAGAACAACGCCAGGCTGTCGTCGCCATTTTAAGTCGGATCGCGTAAACATTATTGTGTGCACTTAAAATGTCCGTGTGTGATGCAAAGGATTGTGGTGAACCGAAGAAAAGGAAAACGATCACGATTGAAACAAAAGTGGAAATAAAGCGTACAGAGAGAGGTGAAACGCTCTCATTGTTTTGGTTTTTTTTTCACTTACCCGGTGAGGCGGGGAGGCGAGCCCCGAGCGGGCTCTCGTTTCGGGCGTCAAACGGCCGGTATCCGCCGGTCGCGGAAGTGGCAGGTGGGGAGTTTGAAATGTAAGAAATTTTCCCTTAAAGTTTTTTTTATATACCTATACACACGTTCTCTCTCTCAATTATAAATACTGTACTTTAGTTACATTTATTATTATTACTGTGTGGGAGTTGGGAGAAAACACAGACGAACAGCTTTTCTCTTTGACCACCATATACCGTATTCACAACCCCGCCCAACCACACGGCGCTGCTCACAATGGCCACACCCTGAGCCCTTAAAGTGAGCATGTCAACGTTATACAAACAAGAAGCTGTGGTGAATTATGTCCGTAAGTCAACTACAACTGCATTATTATATTTATTATGTTTTAGGCAAAATATATACCATATACTAAGACAAACATTTGACTAATTGACGCTAGATGTGAACTTTACATACAAATTCAACATAAGAACAGACTCAAAAACGGAACTCGTTCGTAACCTGGGGACTACGTGAGTAGGTTGTAGAAATACATTTTGGGGTTGTGTTCAATATAAGAAACTTTGCGTTCCAACAATTTTGTGGCAAAACCTGAAAGAATCTTCATATTGTAACGTACATGGATAAGTAGACACGGTGGTCCTTGATTAACGAGTCGGACCCTTTAGTCGACTGGTTAACGGTGTCGCTCGCGGAGTGGGAGACTCAGGTTCGCGTCCCGGCTGTGGTGACGGTCTCCCATACTGCCCCCCCCCCCCCGAATTCGCTACGATATTAATTAACACATTACAGATCACTTACATTCGCTGAACGAAGATAATGACAAGAAAGTGCACATTTTTTGCTAGAAATTGTATCAAAATGCATTTTAATGCCAAAACTACATTAAAATAGTGCAATATCCACTGACAAAGAAGGAATGTCAGCAATTACTTCCGTTTCGTGGACAGAAACTTGACAGTCACGTGAAGGGAACGCAGGCTCCACCAGCATTGACTATGTTGATATGAAACGTATTGTAACGTGCATGGATAATAAGACACGCTGGCCGCTGGTTGGCGGCCCTTTAGTCTAGCGGTTAGCGATGTCTCCTGCGGTGCGGGCGATACGGGTTCGCTTCCCGGCCGCGTCAGTTCCTGTGGCTGCTTTGTCCCCCGAATTCGCTACAGTATTTCCGGTTTAGATATGTCGCCATTTTATCCGTGGTTGCAGAAACGTAAAAGGTCGACATTTCATTCTGGCTAATGGGTTGCCGCGCATCAGGTGATGAGCGAACTCAGCCTTGCTGGTGACGTCATGACCGTTCAAGGTGATGCGTGGTATTTGGACGCATCAATGGGAAGGATTGGCGTATCGCCTGCATGCAAAATTAGACTTTGGCGTATGCACCGCACGCATATGGAAAGTGTAAAGTCGTGTTATTTGTACATAGATTGAAGAGACCAACCAGGTTGGGAAGACTGTGATTGGAAGGGATCACCTCTGAGTCTTTTCATCATGTCCCTCATATAATTCTGTTGATTATATTACCTTCAGAGCCATGGATATTGTGTTCATTTAAATCTGCAATCTGGAAAACGGGGAAGAAGACGAAGAAGAAGAAGAAGCAGAAGAAGAAGAAGCGATCTGTAGTCTTGAAGAAGAAGCTATCTGTAGTCAAGAAGAAGAAGAAGAAGATATCTGTAGTCTTGAAGAAGACGAAGATATCTGTAGTCTTGAAGAAGAAGTAGAAGTAGTAGTAGTAGTAGTAGTAGTAGTTGTAAAAACATATAACCGAAACTGCTTCATCTCAACTAAATTGGCTCTGCACGAAGTGGGATGAAGCTTTACTTCAACTTTAGAACTAATTGTAATGGTACAGCTTGGAGCCATGGGAATATATTATATTTAAAACCAGTTGATATCATATTTGACAATAATTGACAGAATCTCCTCAACAAACGCGCAAAAACATTCACATAGCCATTTTCATCTGACATTAAAATCGTTGTTTTTAGTTATCTGAATATGTTGTCAAGCATTTTAGACAGCAGTTAATTTTTATATATCATACATGAACAGTTGAATCTCAGTGCTTTTTAGCGTTAAGTGAAACATTTCTCTACCACCTTAAGTATTAAATTACATGTTAAGCAAGTTGCTGCAATGCTGTGATAGTATAGTTTTTTTTCCATTTTTTAGGTTGACCCACTTAACCACCTGACTTGACTAAAAATATTTACATTAATTTAGAAGGGGGAAATCACTCACTGAATTTGTACACAAGTATCTTCTCTGAATTGCTCTATTTTATGTCATTAGCTGAAGGTGGGTATACCCCTCTGTGTGTGTGCTCTGTGTCTGTGCTGGGAAGCGTTTTCTTTTTCCACCTCCCTCTACAAACTATTCCTTTACGCTTAGGTTCAGTTCCTTTCCAGTCATGCAACATTAACTGCACTTTAAAAATCAGTAGCTTGATGTTCATTCTCACAAATTAGGCCATTAACGTCATTGGGGTGCCAGGAACAGCACAAAGATTTCCATACCAATGTATCAATGACAGCCTAAAAATCTGTTTCTTGCTCATAACTACTCCAGCACTTTTATTTAGAAGCCCTTTAATAAGGTTCAGTGGAAACCCAATGTTCTCTGATAACACCATTTTGAAGTAAACAGCATCGTTTGAAGAAAAAAATACCACGAGCTGACTGTAAAATACTATCCTAACAGCTCCAGATGAAATGCACGAATATGGACAAAGGGGATGACTGAGCAAACAAACGGTCAAAGATGACCAAAAAGTCTATAAATTCCCAACGGGGTGCAAAGATTTGACGACACATTAAGAGTTTGCGTTCACTTTAACCAGTGTTTTATTTCTACACAATAAATGACAGCAAAATGAACATGATACTCATTTTTATGACTTATCTTTATGAAAATATAGTACACATCAGACATGTTTTGCCATGTACCAGAGCACCAAAAAATAGATATAATTGCAACTGTGAAAACATAGAGGGAACATCAACTGAAACACAAAAGTCCAATCTGTTGTATATGTGCCGGAAAAAGTGCATATTGTGTGAGAACCAAACAGAGAGTAGGCCATCAGGAAAGAGGGAGTACTGAATCCAATGGCTACCTTTACAGTGTTGGCGAAACTTTCAGCAAACTCAAAAGGCATAGGGGTAAGAGTTACCAAAATTAGGCGTGGGAGTGAGGAAAATGGAAGTTGCTGTTTGTTGGTGCCATTCTACTGAAAGGAATTTGGTTTTTAACCTTTCAATGCATACTTAATATGAGTAAAGTTTGATCGTGTAGAACCTCTAAAAAAAGCAGACAAGTTTGGTCATGGTTCTCAACGACTCCTCCAAGACCCAGACACATATTTTTTTTATTCATCTTGACAGAAAATAAATAGTTGATTAAATGGATGAAATCATGGTTTAGACAACTGACAACAGTGCTTGTACTAAAGCCATTATGAACGAATAAACGCTGACAGCAAGTGGTGTTGTAAAGCATCACAGGATTTTTTTTTCTTGCAGGTGATACTTTGATGGTACACAATACACAACATTTTCACGGTTTATCCCTTGTATAATAGTTTGATAAAAATAAATCCAAGAGCTACTCCCAAACAGTTAGTACATGGTTTGCAAGTACAATCATCATAGAATATTATTATTTACATCTTAAAATATATTTGCTGAACAACTGGGTACGAAACATTGCAATAATACGACTAGATACCCACATAATATGTAAATATTCATTTTTTTTATACTTCCCACATACAAAAGGGGCAATTCACCTTTTTATTTCTCGCAGGAATAAGGAAAAAGACATAGGTGGGCCATTCTATAACCAGAAGCGTGTGAGAGGTACTTGATGTGTTAAATGCACAAAGGAAAGTTTTCAGAACATGATGGCACATCAGTATTTTCTCCTCAATGATCTGACCACAAACATAAGGGCTTCTGCCACCCACTCTTACGCTCGCTAAAGCCTAAAATGAGTTAGACACCACAAAGGTTAAGAATCTACCACTTTCAAACAAGCCACAGCTACCAGATTTTTTTTTAATAACAAACAGGTTTATGGCCGTTGGTGGAAATCTGGAGAGGTATCAAAACCTGTCAAAAACAACCATCATTAAAGCCATATTCTGCTATAAACAAATAGATTTTGGATGAGGTGAAGGGTATTCCCTTACGCTGACCCCAAAAGGCTCTCTCAGTTGGGCAAACATCCTCCCTCATTTCAGCAGGGCCAACCTGACCCTGGCGGCCCTATGCAGCCATATTTGACAGTGACAGATGAGGCACCGTGTCAGGAGGGGGAGCCCCAGAGAGGGATCGCTGCCACCCACGAGAGAAACTCTGACTCATTGGCCTCGGCTTGTTGCCAGTCAATCATGGCCACCCCTGGCCCAGGGGTAGGCTCTGTGAGTACACATTTTCACACCTGGACAAATAGCTAGACAGGCCAGGAAAAGCAGCCCATCCCATCCCTACCTTTGGATTTTTTTTCTTTTTTTGCCATCCAAGATCACCCCATCTGAGGCACCATCGACTGCTTTCGCACATCCTGTGCGTCTCTGCCTTCATTCGCAACCCTCTCTGCTTAGCTTGCCCATTTTCTCCTGCTTTCAGCTGGCCAGTGGCTGGACTGAAAGGCTGTGTACTACATGCTCCATACGCACTGGCACAAACCAGTTAATTTGCCATAATATGGATTCCTCTACTTAATTATGATGCAATAGGTTCTCTCCTCAAAACTCTGCAAGTTTGGCTTGTGTGTGCATTTCTCAATAGGTAAATGAAGAAAATATAAACATTACATTCTGGCTTTTTTTTTTTAAGAAACAACCAAACAAACAAACAAAAGAAAAAAAACATACATGTGTGCACCGCACCCAGTAACGTTTAAAGGTCATGAATCCTCATTGGATACAAGTGGTGTCCATCCACACTTAGTGACCAGTGAGGCAACTTCTTCTGTGGTTGTGGGCCTGCAGTATATGTCTGATCAATGCTTGACAACCATGACAGAAACAGAGACCATGATGACAGAAAAAATGTGACTCACAACCAATAATGTTTTGTTTATAAGAACAATGTAAAAAATAACTTACATGGACATTAAATATAACTTAAAAAAGTATAACACTCTCAATAAATAGTTCTACTATTTACACCATTGCTATTAGACGCAAAAATGTCACTAAAATACCAAAAAATATAGAAGCAGCAAACATTACAGGCATGAGGTACAGCAAGGGATCCTGTGATGACTACAGTAGAGAGGTGATGTCCTCATTTTATACCCAATCTGAGACTTCCTTCCGTGAACATCTTGGTTGGCTATGGCTAATGGGCAGTACCTGGTCCCATATTGAGAACCAATCAAATATGTCCAAATTTACAGGATGGCATACAAACAGTCACATTCAGAAGCCTGCACCTCTCTTACTGAGTTCGATAATAATCACTGTTACTCATTTTTGGTATGTGGGCTTAAAAAGGACAACGTAAGCAATTGTTGAAGAGAAGATCTGTAGGTTAGTGAAAGTAAGTGAAGGACACAACAAGTTATGTCGACAAAGTTTTAGAGGATGGAGGGAAAGGATCCAATGACCGTTAGACTTCTGATACATCCATACATATGGGCTGGAATGGCTTTCCAGAGACCTCATTGGCAGATGATGAACCACAGTACTGCAGTGTCATTGGTATTTTCTACTGGTTGCAGGTCAGTCTCTCCCCACTTGCAACAGTTTTATGAAAAGCAGCAGTATCTGGAGTATTAATATTACATATCATTTGATAATGTTAACATAATACAATTCAGTTTTACCAGGGCTATATATTTTTCATATAAAGAGTTAAATGCAATCTTAGAAGGTGATGTAACATTTCGAATGTCCTTACAAAGATCTATATTTCATAAAAGTTAGAAAGTCTCTCAAGAGTCCCTTTTTTTTGGTAGTTTCTTCATCTAGCTTTCCTTCACCTTTGACATCTCTTGGTTTCTGTGCCAACATTCACACCCAATACCAAGAATGATGTATTTCACACACCACGAAGCAAAACAAAACAGAAAAATGTTTATGGTCTCGCCAGTAGGAAAACAACTATACGACTATATTTTGTAAAATATAACTTCCTCGGACTTTTGGTTCTTGGCCATGGACATTGAAAGATGAATAACTTAAACATACCGGCTCTGGCTTGTTATTGTTTGACTGATTAGATAATGTTGCACCTAAATCCAGTTTATGTGTTCAGTGGGAGAGGGGAATCTTAAAATAGGATAAAAAAAAAAACTAATCACAGGAAAGCTGATGATAATAGAGAGAATTATATAACAGAATATCATACAATTTGTTTCAAATCACCATTACAACAATAGCAGCTTCTAAACATTTTTGAATTATATACTTTCCTTCTACATGGGAACTAAAAAGTGCAGTAACTGAGGTCAATAATACAAATACTGATTAAATATGACATTTCGCAAAAAAAAAAAAGAAATACATGAAACAAAAAATTTAAACATTTTTTTCTTCAACTATCCTATCATTAAGTACATGTCATAATATTTACATTATATTGATTCATCTGAAAATAATACCTTCTTTCTTTCCTGCATGTTGTGGTATCATCCTAGTTCCTTTACTAATGTTGATTCTAAAATGACATATAATGATTCTTATATTACTGCTTTTACATCTTGCCTTCTATTAATGAGATCTGGAATGCTATAGCAGCCTAATATGACTCTGATATGAAAAGACATGATGTTAAGGGTATCAATGATTAAAGTTGCAACCAAATTAGAGCAGCAAATATTGGCCAAGCAGCATTCATTTTCAAATGTGAATGAGGAAAACTGTTGTATATGTGTCTGGAATGAAGAGTACAGATATGTAACTACATTAGCAGCCATGGAATCTATGAGAGTTGGGGTTGTTGTAATTGGTGGAGGAGGAAGCTGCACTGATAATTACAACTATTGTTCTTGTTACTATGGAAAAAAGAGGTGATGGTTTATGGTTTCATCAGTTAATTAATACAAGATCCAATGGCCTTGGAAGAGTTTTAAGGACTTATGACTGTTGTAACTGCAAATGCTATGTGCAGAAAAGGAATACATCCAAGTGTCATTTTCATGTACACCGTCACTGCCTGCAGATACTATTATGAGTCTGATGTGTGAGTGTGTGTGCGTGTGTGTGTGCCCTACCCTTTACGTTGTTTTCGTCTACGTTGGTGGATGCCACGTGGAATACTGTCTTGAAAGCACAGGGCTGTTTTTTACATAAATTGAAAGTAGACCTGTATACAGTTTGCTCTAACTCTACTTATTCTAATATAGAGAATTGGCCCACATCCAGCCCTTTATATCCGTACTTTACATGAATGTGCTGTGCAGTACTGTGCGATGAAGCGGGGGGAAAAAAGCCAGAGGCTCCTGACAAGCATTGACTACATTCTGAACAGGGCCAGGGTCATTTCAATTTCACTTCAAACATCTTTATCAATGCTTGAGGTAGAAAATATCCATTGAACAGCTATTTCATAATTCTTAAACGTAGTTCTTATCAAGCATAAAATAGAATGGATACTGAATTCAAACTGAAATCCCCCTAACCCTAAATGAGGTGTTATCAATGACATTCTTAAAGTCGTGGTCAATGTATTTTGTATTTAGCTCAGGCAGTTGGGTTAAGTTGGACTGAAAAGTGAGGTTCCAGGTTTGTAAAAGTTTCTAGTGCATTTCATATGCAGTGTAACCAGCGTGTATTCTGCATTATTGTGAGTTTTAAAGTTCATGCAAAAACATGCAAATGTGAATGATTACTTATAAGAGGTAAGCAGAAAGGAAGGCAAGGCTTTGTTTAACCTCAATGTATTATCATTGTGTGAAAATGGCAAGTAGCAGCAAAGTATCAGTATCAGCAAGTATCAGAAGCCATGCTAAAAATGGGATTTGCATTCAAAATTTGCTTTGACTATATGAAAATGTTAAAGGTAGGACGAGTAGGATTTGTCGGTTGCGATTTGTAAAGCTCAAAGTTGCCCCCCCCCCCCCGACTCAACGTCACTAGAAGCGCGCACCTCCTGACCGCAGTTGCCAGAACACTTCCCAATGTACAGGCCAACTCCGCATCGCTCTTCATCCCCATCCTCTCCTTCAGTGTTCGCCAGCGGGTGAAAGCCAACCCCAGATTCACTCTCATTTTTGACGCTTGGCATTTCACCTCACTATATTTGCGTCTTTTTGGCGCTGTGTCTGCCATTGTTGTAGTTTTCTTTCAGATGCGTGCTTACGATCTCGATCTAGTCCCACTGCCCATAGGTTAACGCCCAGAAACGTCCCACACACAGCAAAATGAGAAAAATAAGAAAGTACAGGCAGAGGACAGGGTCTCTGCAGACGCAGACACCACCACACACATCTAGTGGGTCATAAGTGATGATTGAGAGGGATTATTTTTATATGAGTCTATACATTGATTTTTAGAAAAATCCTACTCGTTCTACCTTTGAGGATTGTTTATCTGTGAAAATTCAGCACGAAAAACATTTACACTGACTATTTCTTTTTGTTTAATGTTAACTTTGTGGTTTGAAACTTAATAGTATGGCTGTCTCAATCTCCACCAAGCCCTCTGTCTCTTCTATTACCCATATGTGCTGAGGAATAACCCCTATATTCTGTGATGCACCTATGAGAAGAAACACTTCTTCATTGAAAAGCAGTGGAGCAGAATGTCTGTCTTTCTAAACTGGGACTGAAGCTGATTTTTTTTCCATTTATTTTAATGGTGTTTGCTACAATCCCCTTCATTTTAGCAAATCAACTAAAGAGCCAACATAATTACTCACTTGCACATTTTCATTTACCTTTGGTTCAATCATGAGGTTGCAGGGCAAGATCATGAAAATGGACACTGAAGCTGGCACAAAACTGAACAAAAGGCATGCTATCCAGGCTTGGTTTTGACTGTTTTGAAAAAAAATTTGTTCTTTTTTATTCTCTTGTCATTCATTCAAAAAATGTCTTAATTATTTATTTTTTCTCCTTGGTTTATATGTTGTTGTTGTTTTTTTATGATGCTACTGCAGGGGTTACTTTCCTTTTAGTTGAGAAATGAAGGTCTCTGTGGAGTCTCATGAGTCCCATCTTGCTTTATAGATCTTTCTGTGAGGTGGAGTTGGAGGCAGTTCGCTTGGTTGGGGTTGCAGTATGGACGGAGAGGTATGCCTGTTAAGCAGCATGTGCAGGAAGTTGGAGGCCGAGAGGAGGGTGAAGGAGGGGTCTGCCTCGGCCACTCTGGTTGTGTTGGAGTGGGGATCCTGGGACGTTGAAGGGGGTTGTGTTGGGGTGGGGCGGGGGGCTCCCAGTCAGTCAACCCAGGGAATGGACATGTTCATCCTTTCTATTCTCTATAGCATTGGGATCCCGGCAGGAACAGTCTTCCCGTATATCACAGGACATGGGAAAGGGAATTACCTGGCAGGAGAAACACACAGATTCACACTGAGTTGCCGCTCACCACTTTTAACTCTTTTAATAAAATGACGACATGTCAAGCTTCTAATCATAAATTCTACTGATCTAACTTAAACCATTCATTGAAGCTGTAGAGTCTTTCCAGACTTTAATGAAAAACAACCAACAAAATGGAATAAGCAGACTATGACTATTTTAACGGCGAGTTGGCAACAGAACCCCTTCAATAAAAAGTAATTCAAATGGTACAAAGGGTGTCAAATGCTTGTCTCTCAACTCTGTGAAGAAGAGTGACTCTTGATTAACACCACGACCAACTATCCAAGTCAAAACCCTGTCATTAGGAAAGCTACAGGTGTTGAGTGAGTGTCAACACCCTTTTAAAAAGTAATGAGTGCTGCGTGTTAGAAATAGAACCAGAATATAAGCAGCCTTTGCCTCTGGTGTTTGACGTCATCAGTGGACGTGGGCAATGCGTCAAGGCACCAGCTGCTGCTGCCTTGTCCTGCCTGCCTCTGAGGGGGCCTGCTTCAGCTGTTTGGTTATACAAAATGTGTCCCCCTTCTCTAGGAAAAACTAGGAACACATGTGGCCTAAGTGCCGGCAGGCAGGCAGCATTCAGACCAAGGGAATGTCTGCATTCTTGCCCTGGTTTATCAGACGAATGTGCGTGTGTATGTTGTGTGTGTGTGTGTGTGTGTATGTGTGTGTGTGTGTTTTCTGTGTGGGGGTTCTCTTTTTCCTGTTGACAATAAGTAATATAACCTTTAATATAACATATAATATAATGTTTTTTATGAACAACGAGTCAAGTATTCAGTAAAGCTGTAACAAAAATATCAGCTATCATAGCAAACACATACATCGCACTGACAAAAACACTCATCCCATGGACCATCCGCAACAGCTCTGAATGCTATTATTTTAACACTATCAGTGGAACCCTTCTTGCCTGGTATGGAAGGATGTCAACGCAGAGTGGACACACTCTCTAGTCCACATCCAGACATATTATAACAATAATATGTCTGGATGTGGACTAGTTGCTATTAAATAAATGTGCCTACTGTCAACCCTAGAGTGGTAGGCAGTGAGCGAAGACCACCTAAGTGTTTTCATCATTTCAGGCCCTCTGGATTACTATTAGTGCCATTATATGTTTGGCTATGGTGAAAATGAATAGGATTCCTGCTTCCTGTGTATGAATCATTTTGTCCGTTAAATATGCAAAATCAAAACATTAGAAATACCAAAGGGTGAATTCTTTGTATGTTTTATCAACATAATCTAACTTAAAATATATATTTGCTAACAGACTAAACACAGATGTGTGTCACAAATTCGCCACTTCTCTCACCCAAATACAGCCATAACAGTGTCAAATGCTTAAAGACTAAGCTAGTTAATACTAGATATGTTTCACATTTTTTCATTGCTATTTCAAAATTGGTTCTCACACACCTTAGCAAATACAGAAGTCCATATTACAGCCAAATATTTTGGCGTCGGAGGTAGTTTGATGCAATAATTTTGTACCCCTATTAATTTTCCTATTAGGCTGGCAAGACAATGCAACCGGAATAACTTATTTGGGTGGAAAATGTACATCACATTCAATGGTCAATAAATATAGTACAGAATGTTATTGTTTTTCCAATTATCATTATAACCACTAATAACATGGTGTAGTAGCATAAAAAACACTGCTGTACATTCCTGTTTTTTTGTTTTAAAAACTTGTTTTTATCATCTCCACAAAAACAAATCAGTGACATCACCATCTCTTATTCAGATGTGTATACAACACATCATAGAACAACATGTTGACTCTTCCTTTCTACTAGATCCTGTCAAAGTGATAATTTTCTCTATACAGCAGTGTTACACTAAGTGAAGAAAATATGGTGCAGAGAAAAGGCCACATAGAGTTAAAGAAGTGAAAGAAGGCTAGAGATATTTCTGACAACAGGCTTTGTAAGATGACATGGATGAGATAAGACGTGAAATTCCGAAGGTTTCTCTTCGAAATTGGGCTTAAAGAGGCATGAGTGTTTATTGAAATACAAGCGTGCTTTATCTGCTGCAAAAGCAGCATATCTCTCTAGCTTAATCAATATCAATAAAAATAATCCCACATTTTTCTTTGACACTGATAGTCCCTGTTTTTACAGCTTTTGATAATATCTCACTTGATACTTTGACTAGGCTTGTGTCAGCTTTTAAACCAACTACTTGCCTACTTGACCCCTTACCAGCAAAACTTTTTAAAGACCTCTGGGCTTTCCTGGGACCTACAATGCTAGACATTCTTAATCTATCACTTACTACTGGCATTGTTCCCAGCAGTTTTAAGACAGCTGTGGTCAAACCTCTACTTAAGAAACCATATCTCGATCCAGGGTCTCTTAATAACTATTGACCAGTCTCTAATCTTCCATTCTTTTCTAAAGTACTAGAGAGAGTTGTGTATCAACTTTCGACCCATATAGAAGAAAACTATCTATATGAACCTTTGGGCCTTCAGGGCCTGTCACTCCACTGAAACTGCTCTGACCAGAGTGGTAAACAATCTTCTACTATCTATGGACTCTGATTCCAACTCTGTGCTTCTACTACTGGACCTCAGTGCAGCCTTTGACACCGTTGATCACTGTATACTCTTAAAACAGAATAAATTGTAATTTTGGTGTCTCTGGCCTCACTCTCTCTTGGCTTACGTCCCACTTATCTGGAAGAACACAGTGTCTGCTATAACAATATGACATTGAAATTCTCTGACGTTAAATATAGCATACCTCAGTGCTTGGTTCTTGGCCCTCTACCTTTCTCTCTTTATGTTTCACCTCTTTGCCAAATTATACACAGTCATGGAATAAATTCTCATAGCTATGCTGATGATACACAGCTGTATGTGCCTATAAGGGCTGATGATCATACTCAAATGACTAATTTAGAGGCGTGCTTGGCTGCTATGAAAAATTAGGACACAAAAATAGACCCATACACCAATTTGATCAATTAACAGTTATGCTCGATAACTCTGTGATTTCACAAAGTGTGGCAGCCAAAAATATTGGTGTTACGTTTGATCCCAGCCTTTCATTTGATAAAGACATTAAAGAAATCACCAAGACTGCGTTTTGTCACTTAGTAACATAACAAAATTTGGTATTTCCTGTCTACGGCTGATGCAGACACTAATACATGCATTTGTTTCATCCAAACTTGATTACTGTAATGTTCTGTTTTCAGGTCTGCCACATGCTAGTACTAAAAGTCTTCAGCTGCTTCAACATACTGCAGCTAGAATCCTAACTAAAACTAGAAAATGTTACAATATTACACCAATTCTTGCCTCCCTTCTTTGGCTTCCTATCCATGTTAGCTCAGACTTCAGGTGCTTCTGCTGACTCATAAATTCCTACATGGGCTTGCCCCATCTTACCTGTCCGATCTCCTTAAAACCATATATTCCATCTCAAGTTTTCCGCTCTCAAAACACAGGGCTCCTGTGTGTACCCAAAGTTAAAAAAAAGTCAGTTGGTGGCAGAGCCTTTTCCTATCGGGCCCCGTTCTTGTGGAATAACCCGCCTGCTGCCGTCAATCAGAGTCTGTTGAGTCCTTTAAATCCAAACTTAAAACTCATCTTTTTGCCTTAACCTGTAAGTAGTTGCCTTTAAACTGAGTACTTCAAGACAAATACTTCATGTCGGATTGGTTTCTGTCCCAACGAATTTTCTCCCATGTATGTGAATGGTGTGATGTGAGTCTCCCATCTGTGCATGTGTAGTCTGTCTTCCTGCCAGGTCTACATGGTGATTGATGGTGGTCGCCTGGCTCAGGTCCTAGGCTGTTCTGGTGGCATCCGGACACTGCTTGGCATCCTCTTCATCATATTCTTCACAAATCTTAAATTTCTGTTATCTTCTTTCAATGTTGTATTCAGTGAATTTTGTTTTATTCTGTACACACAGCATCCATTGCACTTCTGTCCTTCTTGAGAGGGAGATCCCTCTGCTGCTCTCCCTGAGGTTTCTTCATATTTTTCCTCCCTGTTAAAGGTTGTTGTTTTTTTTAGGAAGTTGTTCCTTATCCCATGTGAGGGTCTGAAGACAGGATGTTGTGTTGCTGTAAAGCCCCCTGAGGCAAACTTATAATTTGTGATATTGGGCTATACAAACAAAATTGACTTGACTTGTTTTTTGAGTGGTTTTCTGATATTCAAGGTCTAGACAGGCAAAGCTCCTACTCCTCTAAGAAAACAGGCCCTACATGTGATGATTTTACAAGCTCTGTGCCGGACACACTTCAGAAACAGCTGTCAATTGCATGAGCAGTGTTTCCTCTGCGGCATTTTAGACCCAGGCAAGGGAGTCCCGCCCTCTCTTGCCTTTTACTCTCAATTTCCTTTCACTCTCTATCTCTCCTTTCACACTTTATCCATGTGGCCTTTACATTCTCTCACTCACTTCATCTGCTTGCCTACCTCCTCTCTTTTGCCCCCCCCCCCCATCTGTCTTCTCTCCCTCCTCATTCACTTCCACACCTAACTTCCAATCCCTGGCCACTTCTGTTTGTCTTTCTATCTAGGGAGAGACGGTGGGTGGCAAATTTGACATGGTTTCCTTTGACCTTGACCTCCAGGGTGGCTGGGCCAGCTGCCACATCTGGCCCTGATTGGAGGCTCTCCCAGGGTGGCTGGGAAATGGGGCTGGCCAGCCTTGTGGGCCTGGGGGCCCCATGCTGTCCCATGTCCCTGGGCTAGAGGAGGCCAAGGGGAAGGACACCCACTAACAG
The DNA here is from genome assembly GCF_029633865.1 of Lampris incognitus. Classification (NCBI taxonomy): domain Eukaryota; kingdom Metazoa; phylum Chordata; class Actinopteri; order Lampriformes; family Lampridae; genus Lampris; species Lampris incognitus. The sequence goes on from NC_079222.1 coordinate 22,785,730, forward strand.
CAACATGAAAGCCCCTGTGAAAAGTGCAGACACGTCAGAGTCCTTACCACCCCCCATTCACACAAACATACGCATCAGGAACAGGCTAGAGTCAAAATATGTAAGTGCCTCTCTTACTGTGTGTGATTGCAGCATATGCTAGTACATGTCGCATGGGCAGAGCTGAGGAAAGGGACAGTCGCTGGTCAATTCAGGACACTTGGTATTTGTATCTTGACATCAAATCCAGTCATAAGTATCATATCGGGATTTAGAAGGCAACAAAACAATCTGACATAATTTGTCTTATATTGTAGCCAAAGACTGGTGATCATTCTC